>NC_133666.1:704107845-704423426 GCF_037893015.1 Macrotis lagotis
ACATCCAACAAAGAAAGGAAGTCTAGAAGATTTTATAGGTCTCACCCTCATGACTTTGCTAAGTTGAGGCAATAAAATGAATTATTAAAGTGGGTGTTGGATATATTAGAGTCAGAGGAACCTCAGTACTTAACTCTCTGTGGGTTCTTAGAACTCAACCTAGGATCATTTTGGTACAGGAACTAAATCAGGAGTACTTGAATGGGGGCCTTAGAATTTTTTTTTAGGTTTTTTTTTTTTTGCAAGGCAAACAGGGTTAAGTGGCTTGCCCAAGGCCACACAGCTAGGTAATTGTTAAGTGTCTGAGGCCAGATTTGAACCCAGGTACTCCTGACTCTAGGGCCGGTGCTTTATCCACTGAACCACCTAACTGCCCCAATAAAATCTTTCTTTAAAAAAATTTAATAAATGTCCTTGCATGGTTGGGGAGAAGATCATGGCACCAGTTTGGATTTAGGAAATTTGGTCTTGGTGCAATTTCTTCTTAGAAGGATGGAGAGACATCACACCCAGTTTGGATCAAGGTACAATATGGAAACAAAGTAAAGACTGACGGAGTGCTATCTGTGGGGTGGGGGTGGGGGGAGGGAAGCAAGATTGGGAGAAAATTGTAAAACTCAAATAATATCTTTAATAAAAAAAAAAAATACATGAACCTGGAAAAAAAAAAGGATGGAGAGAGCCCTGGGATTAGAGGGAGGAATGCCAAAGGCTACACCCAGCCTCAGACAGTCACTAGCTCTGTGTCCCTTCCTCAAATGGGGATAATAATAGAACCTAACTTGGAGAGTTATTATCAGAGTGAAGTGACATAATATTGTAAAGAAAGCACTTGTCATAGCACCTGGGAAATAGCAGTTGAAAATAAATGCTTAATCCCTTCCTTTCCTAAATCTGTTCGAATTTTTGGGCAAGATGAAGGAAAATTTAGGACAAATTTGCCCTACTATGGACAGCTGGAAGCTTTAAGGTACAAACTGATGTTCGTTTAAAAGAGTATTCCAGGGCAGCTAGGTGGTGCAGTAGATAGAGCACTGGCCCTGGAGTCAGGAGTACCTGGGTTCAAATCTGGCCTCAGACACTTAACAATTACCTAGCTGTGTGGCCTTGGGCAAGACACTTAACTCCACTGCCTTGCAAAAAATAAAAATAGTTTTATAACTATTTTAGGATAATTAATTTTCTTTTCAATCTTATGTGTTTTAATCATCTCAAAACATTACTCTGAAAAGCAGTTCATAGTCTTCACGAGAGTGACAAAAGGGTCCATGACCCTCAACTAAGGCTCAAAATTTTCTCAGATATGAATGTAGTGTCAGATAAATTGTATTTTCATATGCACTGGTATTCTATGTTGGGTATAAATGACAGCATTCCCCCAGTAGATTAGGTTTGGAATTGAAACAAAATGAGTCACTCATACATAGTTCATTCATCAGTTAACAGAGATTTACTTAGCTATAGAGAAACGATATTCCACAAGGATCCACATTGTAGTCATCTCAAGCTGATTTAGCCGAGTGAAACTCCCTTTGCCTGTCATGGTCCACCAGTTAAGCCCTCAAAACATAAAGCCTCCAAATCACTAATAATTAGAAAAATGCATGGTAAAACAATTCTTAATTACAGACCTATTATATTGGCTAATATGACAGAAAACTAATAGATACTGGAGGGGATCTGGGAAAATTGGGGCACTAATGCATTGTTGGAGTTGTGTACTGATCCAGTCATTCTGGAGAACAATTTGGAACTATGCCCAAGGGACTATCAAACAGTGCATACCCTTTTGTCCAGCAATACCATTACTAGGTCTGTATCGCAAAAAAAAAAAAAAAAAAAAAACCCAAAGGAAAAGAGCCCACATAAATAAAAATATTTACATCAGCTCTTTTAACGGAGGGAAAGAGAGGATGCCTATCAATTAGAGAATAGCTGAACAAGATTTGGCATATGATAGTGAGAAAAATGATTAATAACCAATTACTTGAGGAGAATGAGTTTTTTCCTAAAGTTCTCATTTCAAGGTTCAGCCTGAGGATAGGATTGATTGATAGTAGACAGGATTAATATTCTCCTCAATCTAGATATTGCTACCCCATCCACTCCTTCAAGGAATTTAGCCTAATGTGAAATTTCAGTCCATTTTTTTTTTCTACTCAGGCTTGGAAAGGGGATTTCCTAGCTTTCTCCTAGGCTTGGGGATGATTTGTAAGGAAATGTCATGATCAAAGTCACATCCCCTAGTCTCTCATTAGAATAGATCCACCTATTAAAATATTCCTACCCTCAGGAACATCCACTCTTATAAGGACATATAAGCCAACAGCCATGAGACATCTTTGATCCCAGAGAGATGGTCAAATGGCCATCAATTTGATTAATAAGATACTTAATATAATTATTAATTAATAATAATAATAATGAGGTGACTAATTACCCAGAAAATATGTATCTTGAACTTTGAAAATGTCTCAATCCTAATGGAATACAGTTGTGCTGGAAGAAATGGTGACTAGGATGGTTTTAGAAAAAATCTAGAACTTACATAAAGTGATGCAAACTGAACTGAGCAGAACCAGAGTAGATTGTACACAGAAATACTAATATTGTAACAAGGATAAGCTGTGAATGATAGCTATTCTGACCAAGACAACGAGCCATAACTATTTCAAACGACTTGAAGAAAAATACTATCCACCTTCAGAAAACAGAAAAACTCTGAGTGCAGATTTTAGTAGAGTTTTTTCACTTTATTTTTTGTGGGGTTTTTTTTTGCAACATGCCTAATATGGGAAAGTTTTGCCTGATTCTCACATGTATAATGGGTATCATATTGTTTGCCTTCTCAATTGGTAGAGAAGGGACTAGAAGGAGAAAGAGAATGTGGAACTCAGAATTTTAAAAATGAATGTTAAAATGAACATTTTTAAAAAGACACATTCTCCCCTTCCAGGTCCTCATGGTTGTTTTGTACTCAGGGACTGAGAAAGTAATATCAGTAATCAAAGTTCTAAGACCCCTGAGCCAACCAAGACATAAGAAATGTCATAATTTTTAAGGGAAAACAAACATAACCTGCATAGGGGGTGGTAGGGGAGTTTTCTACCACCACCAATCTTTCAGCATTACACTCAAAAAGTTTCTCCATGGAATTCTCCAGTGTCTTGTAAGCTGTGTGCTCAGAAAATGGGTTTTCCTGCATAAATTGCATTATGAGACTTCACTCCGGTATGAATTCGCTGATGTTGCGTAAGGTGTGTGCTCTGGCGGAAGACCTTCCCACATCGATTACATCCATAAGGTTTCTCTCCAGTATGAACCCTCTGATGACGAGTAAGCTCTGTGCTCAGTCGGAAGGCCTTCCCACACTCATTACATCCATAGGGTTTCTCTCCAGTATGAATTCTCTGATGTCGAGTAAGCTCTGTACTCAGTCGAAAAGCCTTCCCACATTCATTACAATCATAAGGTTTCTCTCCAGTATGAATCCTGTGATGTACAGTAAGATGGCCCCTCTGCCTAAAGGCCTTCCCACATTCATTACATTTGTGAGGCTTCTCTCCAGTATGAATACGCAGATGTTGAGTAAGCTGCGTTCTCACTCGGAAGACCTTCCCACATTCTTTGCATCCATAAGGTTTCTCTCCAGTGTGAATTCTCTGGTGTTGAGTAAACTGGTCTTTCTGGTAGAAGGCTTTCCCACACTCATTACATTCGTGAGGTTTCTCTCCAGTGTGAATTCTCTGGTGTCTAGTAAGCTGTCCTCGACGGCGAAAGGACTTCCCACATTCATTACATCCATAGGGTTTCTCTACAATATGAACCCTCTGATGCCTTGTAAATGATTCTCTCAAGCAGAAGGCCTTCACACATTCATGGCATTCATAAGGTTTTTCTCCAGCATGAATACTCTGATGTCGGGTAAGCTGCGCACTCCAGAGAAAGACATTTCCACATGTATTACATACTAGAGGTTTCTTATCAGTATAACTCCTTTGATGAGAAGCAACAGAAAAGCTGTGATTGAGAGGCACCACAAATTCATTATATTCATAAGGTTGTAGTTCAGTGTGAATTCTCTGGTGTTCCATAAATTGAATATTCTGGGAAGAAATTTCTCCAAATTCATTACAGTTAATGGTTTTCTCTTCAATATCATTTGTCTCAAAGGAATGAATGAATTGGCTCAGGTTGACAGCTGTTTCACACTCATTATAGTTAATAGGTTGCTTTCCAGCATATAGTCTATGATATTCAATAATATCTGGTTTAGAAATTAGGGATTCCCCACATTCATTATACTTGGAAACTAGTTCCTTTGAGGATATTCTCTGACATTTACTTGGGTCTGAAGACACAATAAAACTCTTTCCATGTGCATCACATTTGTAAAGACTCTCTTCTATAGATACTCTCTGTTTTGAGAAAAGCATTAGTTCTAACCTGATGCTTTGGCCACAATCATAGCTTCTCACTTTAGTTGGAGTTTTCATCTGAGTCATTTTTATTTCCTGAGAATTCTTCTCTTCACTGCTCTGCTTGATCTTATGCTGGGATGATGGCTCTATAGAAATAAACATCTCTGAAGGGAAATCCTTGATTTCAGGTCTATATTCTCTACCTGAAAGATAAAGAAAATGGAAATATCACCTATATCCATCTGCTGAACACTTAATCCTATTTTATGTCTCTTTCTGAAACAAGAGGAAAGTAGGAGCCATACTTGAGCTGAAATTCAGCCACAGATACTTACTAGTTGGATGACACTGGGCAAATCATTTAATTCCTGCCTTTTTCAGTCTCCTCATATGTACAACAGGAACCATAATAACACCTGACTCTCAAGATTGTTGTAAAGATCAAATGAAATAATATTTAAAAAGCATTTAACACAGTGTCTAGCAAATAGTAGGCATTCAATAGAAACCTATTCCATTCCAAACAATTACTGTTAAAATTTAAAGGATAGAATTAAAGATAACTAATTGATATAATCACTCATACATTTTATTTGTTTTTGTTTTTTAGATTTTTCAAGGCAATGGGGTTAAGTGGCTTGCCCAAGGCCACATAGCTAGGTAATTCCACCTAGCCGCCCCTCACTCATACATTTTAAATGCTTCGGTTTTGGGGAGGTAAAGAAGGTAGTTATTAAAATGTTTAACTTTATACTCTGGCTTAGAACAAATTAATGATTTGCTCAAGGTCACAATTAATTAGTAGTAGAGTCATAAGGGAGGCAAAATAAAATCCTGGGAAGTCCCTTAACCTCCATCCTCCTGGTCTTCTTGCCATACCTCACTGCTGTCTTACCACGCAGTCAACACAGAGGATCTGGAAATATATAAACAGAGGCTGGATGACCATCACTTGGGGATAACTTGGAGAGGATACCTGCATTGAGGGGTAGGGACTCATTGGTTCAGTGTCTTTGCAAAGCTCAGATTTTAGGTCTTCTTTCTTTCTAGAATAATGATAGGAAGATGATTGAGATTAATGGTTCATTCAATCTGTTTCTTTCCCTTGTGGATGGGAACTCAGGATATGACATTTGAAGGTAACATAAACTGTCAATTAATTTTAAGAGACACAGATTAAAACCTAATTGAGATCTGATGGATACAGAGCAAGGATAAAGACTGGGATGATAACTAAATCAAGCCTTAAATATGACTAGGGTTTCTGCTCATACATTCCTGTCAACTTTATATTTATGACTTTATATGAATTTTACATGTATCCTAGCTTTAGTTACTATGAATCTATTTGGCTATAAATACATTTCCTCCAAGAATACATAAGCCCCTTGAGGGCAGGGATTGTTCCAATGTTTGCCTTCATATTCCCAGCATCCTGAATTTTGCCTGGCACATTGTAGGTGCTTAATGAAAAGGTTTAGAAATTGATGAGTATAGTTAGTTCTGTTATAACGTGTTTGCTTCCAACATGGTTGACATATTTGTGAAAAATCTGAGTTCTCAAATTTCACATTTGTTTATGCAAGATTTTCTCCATGAGATATAGTAGGAATGAAGAAAATAACTCCATTTTAGAGTAGCTCACAAGCTGCAATACTTCTGATACTTCAAAAAGCAAACTTCAGGTCTTTTACAAGGAAGAGCTTATGGGCGGAACAAAGCTAATCTATACCCAGAAACTCCACCTTCTACATGCTGCTGTGGCCAAACCCCAGCTCTCTCATACTGAAGTTGTAGCCCACTGGGATCATCCTCTCAGCAATAACTGACTTTGTTAAGAGTGGGTCTTGTGGGACCCAGGGTGCAGTCTGAGCAGCAGCTTAAGAGCTTAGATATCAGTAGAATTTATTGTAATATTTATATATTTTTTAATCACCTAACTTGAATAAAGCTATGCTAATGTTATTATTGTTTCTATTTTTTGGTCACTGATAAAATTTTGACTATTGTTCCCCTAACCTCCTTTTTTCCCACAAGTCCTGTAGTTTACCATGTGATTTTACATAGTATAGGTGACTTTTTAGGTACATATATACTATACTGAGTTTTAGCAGAATTGAATGTTCTTTCTCACACCCCACCCCCCATGAATTCACCAGAAATATTGTTTAGACAACAAATTGCTACCAGATTTTCTATGACAGCAGACTGCTGCCGAACAAAAATCAACAGGAAGATGTTTTCCCACCCGCTTCTTGTTATTCTCTTACATTAACTTAAAAGTTTTAAAACTTTAAGTGATTAAAAATTTCCTTTTCCTCTATTTGTCTGTGAATTCCTTCCCTAACCATAGATATGAAAAGGGCATCATTCCATCCATTGACAGTTCTTCCCTCCAAAAATATTACTTAGGCAACAGATTAATTTGAAATTTACTATGGTAAGATGCTGGTCTGTATCTCTTCTCAGTCAAGATACTAGCCATTTTCTCCAGGGTTCTTGTCAAATTAGGAAGAATTTCTCCAATTGTTTGTGTTCCTGGAATTATATTATTACAGGAGGAGGAGGGAAAACATTTCAGCAGAAGATAACTACTGCTTTGAGTGAGATGGGAGGAGAGAATATCTGGCTATTGTAGCTGAACTCAAATCTGCAGACCCAAATGAAATATAACTATGAGACTTGAGAGATCTAATAACTGGAAATTACTGAGTTATTATCAAAGATGTCTAAGATGTTTCAGAAATGGCCAAAAAGACAAGTGCAATAGGAAAAAAGATTTTCAAGAAATGAAGAAAGCAGTCTGAAAATTCTAGTCTAGATAAAGTTTAACTCCAAGCCAAAAGTTCAATATACATTCTCAAAGAAGCATTGAGTACCTAGACAGACCACCTGGTTGTATCACAAAGAACCAGCCAGGGCCCCCCAAATTCATCATATTTCCTCATTTTTCTTACTGGAGTCTAAAAGAAATACCTACTATATAGGATTTACAGAAATAAAGGAAGACCAAGACTTGACTGTTGGCATATATGGTTCATCGTCCCCTTGAAAAAAAAAACTTGAAATGATATAAAGACTGAGTGTTGGGGGGAGCTAGGTGGTACAGTGGATAGAACACAGACCCTGGAGTCAGAGGACTTGAGTTCAAATCTGGCCTCAGACACTTAAAAATTACCTAGCTATGAGACACTGGGCAAGTCACTTAATCCCATTGTCTTGCAAAAAACAAAAACAACAAAAAAAGACTGATGACTGCTGAAAAAAAATCAAAGATAAAGGTGATAGGAATAAACAGATAAGAAATTCAAGCATTCCCATAACTCAAGTTACCAAACTAAAAGCATTTTAGAACTCTAGTTCTGTGTCAGATAGGCTGAAATGTGAGCCTGGAGTTCAGGAAAGAGACCAGGGCTAAACAGCTCAACCTAAGTCATCTAAAGAGAGATGATGATGATGATGGAAACCATGATGGTCAATGAAATTCCCCAAGTGAGAGAAAAATTACAAAATGTATTGACTAGGTCCACTTTATTTTGGTATTTCATAACCTGAACTGGGCCATCATTGAAGAGGAATTTTTTTTAAAAATTCCTAATTTGAGGCGGCTAGGTGGCATAGTGGATAAAGCACCAGCCCTGGAGTCAGGAGTCCCTGGGTTCAAATCCAGTCTCAGACACTTAATAATTACCTAGCTGTGTGGCCTTGGGCAAGCCACTTAACCCCGTTTGCCTTGCAAAAACCTAAAAATTTAAAAAAATCCCTAATTTAATCTACTACTAAACACAACTTTGTTAAACCTTTGCATCTCTCCTCACACCTCCCTTGGCTCCTACTGTCTCCTATCCTTTCAGCAGAAAATCTTTTCTATTTTACTGAAAACACTGAGGCTCCATCTTTTCATCTTATCACCCAGATGCCTTTTGCCACTTTCCTCAACCTATCTTAAAGAGATGATCCTTCTTCTTGTAATGCTAAGTGCTCTACATGCACAAGTGATCCTGTCTCCTCCAAAAGATTACCTTCTCTATCATCCACACTCTTATTTGCCAACTGTCTACAAATAGACCCATTATTTCCCCCTATCCTCAAAAACCCCCTCACTGAATCTATCCCCACTAGTTATCATCCCATTGATCTCCCTTTTGTACCTAAATTTGGTAATGCTGACTACAATAGTTGATTCTATTTCCTTTTTTTTCTGTCAACTACAATTTAGTATCCACTCTCATTATTCAATCAAAACTGCCATCTCTGAAGGTACTGACCATCTCATTCTCAAATGTCTCAGTCCTCACCTTTCTTGGACCTTTAAGCAACCTTTGATGACACTCCTCTCCTTTGTTTTCACTAATTTTGCAACATTACTCTTCCCTAGGTCTCCTCCCACCTGACATGTCCTTCTCATTCTTTACTGAACCTTTATCCAAATCATGTCTGCTAATTATGGTTAGTCCAAAGGTCTTTGTCCAGGCCCTCTTTCTCCCTTTATACCATTTTGCTTGATGATGCTATCAGTTCTCACTGATTTATCATTTCGATGCTTGATGATTTTCAATTCATTTATTCAGTCCTAACCTCTTCTGACCTCCTATCTCCAAATGCCTATTGAATAATTTGCTCTGTATGGTCCATTGAAAACTTAAGTTCAAAATGTGAACCCCAAATCTTTCATTCTAAACCTTCATTTCCCCCTCAAATTTCCTTATTACTGTCAAGGTCACCTCTATCCTCTTAATCAACAAACTCAGCCTAGACCCTTCCTTCTCAACTCTCTGTCATTTTGTTAGCAAATCCTGTCAATCTCTTCAATATGCCCCCTTCTCTGTTCTTTGATGAAGGCCCTCATGCCTGAACAATTGCAATTGCCTTCAAGTGAGTCTGTCTGACTCAATCTCTTCCTGCTCCAGTTGCTCTTCCAGTCACCAGTGATTTTTCTAAAGCACAGGTCTCATCATGTCAATACCCCATCACTCCTAGAATCATATAGTCTTCTATTTGGTGCCTAAAGCTCTTCATCATCTGTCCATCTATCCTTCTGGACTTCTTGCACTTTATATTCCCCCACATATACTTTTTAATCTGGCCCCCAAGCTGTTCCTTTAACAGGACACTCCCATCTACTGACTGGATCCAAGTCCAAGCTAAAATCCCATGCCTTCTCCCTGATTATCCCTTCTACAGTTTACTAATGTGTCTTCAACATAGTAGGTGTTTTGTGGGTAAGACAGGACAGATGGGGGAGAAGCAGAAGAAAGCAGATTTTGATAATGTCAAAGGCAAAGACCATCTGATTCAGCAATTTAGATATCCCTGGAAATTTGGGGGAGATAGACTGCAGAGGGGTACAACGGAAGGAGTTGCAAAAGGGAGGAAGGATATCTAGTAACAGAAAATGGTTGGGTCATGGGTGGTAGGCATATAATGAGAACTGAGCATGAATAAACATGAAGCATGAGATGGAAAATTGGACAAATACAGTAAAGACTCACCAATTAGAACCTAGGACTTTTTGAGAACCCAGGTAATGGGGGAAGAGAGGATGAGGAAGTGCTAATGCTGGGCTTTTTTATCTGGTTCTAATGATTCCGTTTAATTGTTAGGCATATAGTATTTGAGTTTTTTCCTTCTTTCCCAATGTTCTTCTGTTCAATTAGGTGGCACAGTGAATAGAGTGGTGGTCCTGGAGTCGGGAAGATTCATCTTTTCCTGAGTTTAAATTTGGCCTCACATACTTACTAGCTGTGTAAACCTGGCCAAGTCACTTAACTCTGTTGACCTTATTTTCCTCATATGTAAAATGATCTGGAGAAGGAAATAGAAAATTATTCTAGTTATCTGCCAAGAAAACCCCAAATGTGGTCTCAAAAAGTTGGACATAACTGGAAATAAATGAATAACAAGCTCTTCTGGAAATGACATGATTCTTAAGATTTTCCTCAGTTCTCCATAATCATGAAATACACAGGAAAAAAGGTTTCATACCACGAAGTCACTCATAATCAGCCAAGGATTTCAAAGTCACTGATAAAAATCATACTACCACCTGGAGTGATTGCTCTTGCTGATGGGGGGAATCCGTCAAATTCAGTCTTCCATAATCCTAAATGTATACCTATGCAGGAATTAAAGATATCTTCTCTCCTAGCTCTTTAAAGACCACCTTCTTCCCCAAAAGGTCAGGCACATGTACACACACACACACACACACACACACACACACACAACTTACTTGAGATATAATCACCTCATGAAAATGAGTGCAGCAATGGACGATGTGATGGCTTAGAATTTACCTTCTCTCCAAATCCTTCTTCAATTCATTTCTTAGACCCTCAATGAATTAAATGCTTTCTTTTCCATTTTAAGTAATCATTCTATAAATCAAAGTTACTAAATCCACTGAGTGTCTCCTAATAAGTATTACTGTATCATTCTCTCATTTCTATTTTTATTGTGGCTTTAATGTCAATACACATGAACATTTCAATATACACAGAACAAAGACTATATGTGAAACTATAGATCTCTAATGGGAATAGCTGTTTTTAAAGTATTAACTGAAACATAAAAGGTCAAACCCTTTGAAAAAAAAAGTCCTCCCTGGTAAAACCTAATTATAGTAAAACACATTGGCTCTACATACAATATTTTGTTTCTGCCAAGAGATAAGAAACTTCATTATCAGTCTTCTGAAGTTGATTGGTCATTTCACTAATTTGTCTTTGAGTCTTTCAAACCTCTTTCCAAGCCATTTTCTCTCATAATACTCAAGATATGGTTTGACCAAGGCAAAATAATTTGGGAATGCCTCTCAATTCTTGGAAGCTCTCTCCCCAAGCAAAATGCTGACTTAAAAAGATTCTCACATGCCTCCCATTAATCACATCAAAATTGAAGAAAACTCCATAAAAGATGTGAAATAATTGTGTTTGATGATCCTAACTATAAGGTGGGGCATGTAGAAGGGAGACAATCCTTCTTCAAAGGTATTTATCTTTATAACCATCATGAAGGAGATCCAGCACTGAGTCTAAGATGATGAGATATTCTTTGGAGAGCTGGTTGTGATCCTCCAGGAGTTCCTCTGCATGGATACCATTGTGCTAGTTGCATCTATCTGCTCAACCCTGCAGAGACACTCAGATAAGATCTATGGTCAAATGTGTGGTCTAACTATTCACAATGAAAAAGTTTTTGATTGAAGAACATCTTTTGTCCATATGGAAATTAGGTGGATAGCCTATAGAACCTGGCCATCAGTGCATGTACATTTACATATAAATGGTTACATATAACCTAGTATACAGGGTATCATTTCTTCCTAATTCATAATCTTCCTAATTCATTTCTTCCTAAATTCATAAAAATATGAAAACTAAGTGTAAATTGGAAGAATAATCAAACAGTAGCAACAAATGTAATGGAATATTATACCGTTGCATGAGAAAAAGGAAGGTTAAAGATTTGTGGGTGGGGCAGTTAGATGGCACACTGGATAGAACACTGGTCCTGGAGTCAGAAGACTTAAGTTCAAATTCAGCCTCAAATACTTGATACTAGCTGTGTGACCGTGGGCAAGTCAAAACCCCATTGCCCCACAAGGGGCCAAAAAAAATATCTATTGGCACTGCTGCAGAGGAATAAAAAAATGGAGTCACTGAAATTGACACAATAATCTTCCCAGGCTAGGCCAACCTTCTAGAGCAGGCTATCTTAACCTAGGGCCAGGGAGTTTCAAAATTTTTTTTTCATATTTCATTATAACTGTAATACTAGGGATTTTATTTTATTCATTCAGTAACATTAATATGAAGAGTCCTTAAGTTTTCCTAAAGTTTTTAAGTCCTTAATCTAACAGATAGCCATGTCAACCCAAAAGATTCATGACACAAGAAAAAAATGAAGAATTCCTGAGTTAGAGGAACATCTCCAGAACATTTGATATTCATAAAATTTTTATCAAGGATGAATTGCCTCATGTGGGTTGAAGGAAACACAAGCAGAAATTTTTCTGTCATTTCAGTTAATAAGGTGAGATCATGAAAGTTCTGTACTCTAGTAAAAAGTCTTCTGACATCCTTGTCCATTATGTATGCTATTGACTAAGTTGTCCATTCAAACAGGAGGTCTTTTCACAGATGGTTTCTTTCAGCTATAAAGATATAAGTAACTATTTTTTTTCCCCTCTTATGGTGGGGTCATCCTATATTAGTTTCGTAAGTTTTCTTTCCAGTGTGAAGTGTAGGCTCTATATGAGTCTTCCCATAGTCATCATATTTATATGGTTTCTTCTATGAATTCTAATATCAAGAAAATTCTGTGTTTAGATGGAACCCTTCCTACATAGATTTTCCTCTAATGCTGAATATGGTGATTTTTCAGGTGGAAATCCTTCTCAAAGTCATCACATTTATATGCTTATTTTCTACTAAGAATTCTCTAATGTGGAATAAATTCTGTGCTCAGATGGGAACTCTCCTACATAAGATTTTTATAGGTTTTCTCTGCATTTCTCTAAATTCTCTAATATTCAATAACCTAAAGACCTGGCCAATTCATAAGATAAATGAAGCTTCATTTTAATATGAATTTGATCATGTTGACAGTGATCTCCCAGGTGGAAGATCTTCTCATATTCACTAAGTTTCTTTCTCATAAAAATATTCTGATATTTGAGATTTAACTTAATAGAGAAGATATGCTCTCTGTAGTCACTTGGTCTCTCACTAATGAATTTTCATGTTGGATAAGACTGTGTTCAAAAAGAAAGTCTTTCCTACATTCATTACATATAAAACACTTTCCCCTTATATGAATTCTATAGTTTCAGGGATACTTTGTTCAAACAAAAAAAAGCCTTCTCATATTTGTATAACACTTCCCTTCAGTATGTCTTCTCTAATGCTAACATGTTCTCTGAGGTTGAAAGTCCTCCCACATTTATGAGATTTCTCTCCAGTATAAATTTTCTCATTCATACTGTCCTTTTCATCCAAAGACCTTCTCATATTGATTATATTCATACATTTTCTCTCTAGTATGACAATGCTGATGTTCAGTTGGCTGGCCTTTTCCACCAAAGGCCTTCCCAACTTGATTACATTCATAAGATTTCTCTTCACTATGAATTCTCTGGTGGTTTTGTATACTCTTTGCATTCATAAAGTTTTTCTCCTGTATGAATTCTCTGATGTACAGAAAGCTGTGTCCTGTGGCCAAAGGTATTCCCACACTGATTACATACAAAAGGTTTCTCTCCAGTATGAATTCTCCGATGTATATTAAGATGGGTACTATGGCCAAAGGTTTTCCCGCATTCATTACATTTATAAGGTTTCTCTCCAGTATGAATTCTCTGATGTTGAATAAGGTGATGTCTCAAACGGAAGGCCTTCCCACAGTCCTTACATTCATAAGGTTTCCCTCCAATGTGAATTCTCTGGTGCCTGTTAAGATCTCTGTTCATATAAAAAGTCTTCCCACATTCTTTGCATTCATAAGGTTTCTCACCAGTTTGAATCCTCTGATGACGAATAAGATCTGTACTCTGAGAGAAAGTCTTCCCACATTCTTTACATTCATAAGGCTCCTCTCCAGTATGACTTCGCTGATGCTGAATAAGGTGATCTTTTAAGCGGAAAGCCTTCCCACAATCATTACATTCATAAGGTTTCTCTCCAGTATGAATTCTATGGTGTCCAATAAGATGTCCTTTACGGCTGAATGCTCTCCCACAATCAGAGCATTTGTAAGGCTTCTCTCCAGCATGAATCCTTTGATGTTGTGTAAGATGTCCTCTCCGGCTGAAAGCCTTTCCACATTCACTGCACTCATAAGGCTTCTCACCAGTATGAATTGTGTGGTGTTGCATAAGATGTCCTCTCCCACCAAAGGCCTTCCCACATTCTTTACATTCATAAGGTTTCTCTCCAGTATGAATTCTCTGATGTTGACTAAGTTGTCCTCTCCCACTGAAGGCCTTCCCACATTTATTACATTCATAAGGTTTCTCTCCAGTATGAATTCTTTGGTGTCGTGTAAGTTCTTTGCTCAAGCGGAAGGTTTTTCCACATTGATTACATTTATAAGGCTTCTCTCCAGTATGAATTCTCTGATGCTGAGTAAGATCTGTTCTCACACAGAATGCCTTTCCACATTCATTACATTCATAAGGTTTCTCTCCAGTATGAATTCTCTGATGTAAAGTAAGCTTGGTTTTATAGCCAAAAGCCTTCCCACATTCATTACATTCATAAGGTTTCTCTCCAGTATGAACTCTCTGATGTGTAATAAGTTGTGTCCTGTGGCCAAAACCCTTGCCACATTCTTTACATTCATAAGTTTTCTCTCCAGTATGAATTCTCTGATGTTGACTAAGTTGTCCTCTCCCACTGAAGGCCTTCCCACATTCATTACATTCATAAGGTTTCTCTCCACTATGAAGTCTCTGATGTGTAATAAGTTGTGTCTTATGGCCAAAACCCTTGCCACATTCTTTACATTCATAAGGTTTCTCTCCAGTATGAACTCTCTGATGTGTAATAAATTGTGTCTTGTGGCCAAAACCTTTGCCACATTCTTTACATTCATAAGGTTTCTCTCTAGTATGAATTCTCTGATGTTGACTAAGTTGTCCTCTCCCACTGAAGGCCTTCCCACATTCATTACATTCATAAGGGTTCTCTCCAGTATGAATTCTTTGGTGTCGTGTAAGTTCTTTGCTCATGCGGAAGGCTTTTCCACATTGATTACATTTATAAGGCTTCTCTCCAGTATGAATTCTCTGATGCTGACTAAGTTTGGTTTTATAGCCAAAAGCCTTCCCACATTCATTACATTCATAAGGTTTCTCTCCAGTATGAACTCTCTGATGTGTAATAAGTTGTGCCTTGTGGCCAAAACCCCTGCCACATTCTTTACATTCATAAGGTTTTTCTCCAGAATGAATTTTCTGATAGGAAGTTAGAGATGAACTATGGGTTAAAGGCTTCCCACATTCATTATGTTCACAAAGCTTCTCTTCAGTGTCAACTCCCTGGTGTCCACTCATTTGTATATTCAGGGGGGAAGTCTTTCCAAATCCATCATATTTAGGGGTCTTCTCTTCATTGTCAATTGCAAGATTTAAATTAATGAATGGGCTGAGTTTGGTCTTCTCACATTGATTATGTTTATGAGGCTGCCGTCCAACATATAGCTTATGGTATTTAATAAAATCGGATTTAGAATTGAAGAAATCCCTGAATTCATCATATTTAGAAAATATTTCCTTTGAGCAAATTCTATTGCATTCTTTATCATTTTTGAGGAAAAGCTTTGGTTCTGGCCAAGAGCTTTGGCCATAATCATATTCATGGCCCCTTACTATTTGCTGAGGATTTCTTTCCTCAATGCTCTGCTGCCTCCCTAATTTGGCACCACATGCCAAGGCTTCTTTCCAGCTTGAGACACAGAGACCATGACTCCTGAGTCTGTCCTGGCCCAGCGACTGCTCCACAAAAATGCTCAGCTCTGGGGGAGACTCCTTGGTTTCAGGCCTCACCTCCCCATCTGAAAGAAATAAAGAAAATGGAAACATCACCTGGACCCACCTGAGATACCTATAGTCGTCTTCTTTTGTGTCTCTTCCTGAAATTATTGAAAAACTTTTAAAGGGTAGGAAAAAAAATGGGGTCTTTTATGATTGTCAGATTATGCAGAATTCATGAAAAACTTTCTCACTGTCCACATAAAACTTTGGGAGGATTGGAGGACAGCAACAACATTAAATGAGAAACCTGAGGCTCAAAATGATTCAGTGATTTGCTCAAGGTCACACAACTAAGCAGTAGAGGCACAGCGAAATCTTGGTAAGTCTCCTAACCTCCATCCTCCTAGTCTTCTTGTCACACCTCACTGATGCCCTACCATGGAGTCAGCTCACAGGATCTGGAAATATGCAAGCAGAGGCTGGATGACCATCATTTGGGGAGAACCTGGAGAGGATGCCTACATTGAGGGGGAGGGCATTGTTTTGCCCCTCAGCGTCCTTGCAAATCTCAAATTTTAAGTCTTCTCTCTTTCTGCTTAGAACGATGGTAGGAATTAATGGCTGATTCAGCCTGTTTCTTTCCCATGTGGATAGGGACTCAGGATATGAAGGCACCACAGGCTGTCAATCTGTTTTAAGAGATACAGATTACAGCCTAATTGAGTTGATGGAAATAGAACAAGAATGAAGATTGGGGTGTTTAAGAAGGCTAGTGGCACTAGCTGACATCTGAATGGAACAAGAAAATAGAAGCTCATCTTCAGTCCTCAGGACTCCTGGCTTATTAACCGCACTGCTCAGAATTCCAAATCTTTCAAAGTTGTTTTTTCTATAATGTTGTGGTCAAAGTATAACTTGTTCACCTATTTCTGCTCAGTTCCCTCAGCAATTGTTCAAAGAAGAAAATCTACTTCTCCTGAAATTGTTCATTGTTATTTTTTTTGTAATATTCTACTACATATATATAGAATACATAGCATTTTCCCTATAGGTGGTTACTCCCTGAGTTCTAATTTTTGGCTACCATTAAAGAACTGCTATAAATATATTTATACACATGAGTTCTTTAATCCTTACAGTATAGGTTTACTAATCAAATCAAATAAACATTTATTAAGCACCTATTATGTGCCTGACATTCTGCTGTGCACTGTGATATAAAAAGAGGACCAAAGATAGTCCCTGCCCTCAAGGAGCTCACAATCTAACACTACAATCCCTGCTTCAATGTTTAATCATTTAGGAGCACAGTTCCAAACTGCTTTTCAGGATGGCTAGACCAATTCACCACTCCACCAAGAATGAGGTAAGATACATTTTCCCACAGCTCCTCCAACAGTTATCATTCTACTGTTTTGTCATCTTGGCCAGTCTAATAGATATGAACTGGAACCTCAAGGTGGTTAAAATTTCCACTTTTCTGATTATGAGTGACTTAGTATATGCCTGTACATAGCTTTTGATCATTTATCAATTAGAGAATGGCTCTTGGTTTTATAAATTCCAATCAGACCTTTACATATATTTATTATCACACAAGTATATAACTTACAGTGTTTTTTTTTTTTGGTCTCAATTTTTGTTCTAATTTTAAATACATTAGATTTGCTTGGGGGGGTGGGGGAGGGAAGTAAGATTGGGGGGGAAAATTGTAAAACTCAAATAAAATCTTTAATAAAAAAAATTTGCTTGTACCAGAACTTTTACATTATATATAATTTAAAAAATGTCCACGTTTCTCTGATCAACTCTATCACTTGTTAGGTCATGAACTAATTTTTCCCATCTCCACAGACCTGAGAGCTACTCATATCTGACTCTTCTATTTTTTATTTGTGATAAAAGCTTTTGTATTTTGATCATGTAGTTATATGCAAATAGCATTTCCCTGAACAGTACTGCAAATGAACACAGGCAATACAGTAAAGTCAATTTTCTATGTTGGTTGCAACATTGCTCACCTAAGTTGTTGTCTCCATTAAATGTGTTGGTTGAGATCAGGGCATTTTCTAGATATTTTTAATCAAAATATTTTACCTACAAAAGTTTTACCTTCAAGTATCCTGGCCGCTTCATTTCCAATGTTAAGCAAGCTAACAGTTCTTTCTCTTTTAAACTGGCACTCATCTTTTTTTCTGTTAAAGAAATATATTTTTGTTATATGGGACAGCTCTGTGAGTGGAAGTGGGGGAAAAGAGAGGAATGAGGGGGAAACTTATGTGTTGTAACAGCAAAATTTATCAACAAAAAATTTTTACAATTTGTAAATGGGTCCTCAGATATTGCTCTAAGGATTGTTCTCTACATGTGCTGTCATTCTCCTATTCTGCTTTTTTCAATTCTTTATTTAATCCTAAATATTTAATAAACCATTTCACTTCCTATTCAGTTTTACAAACTTTTATTCATGCATTTCACACTGATTTTATTTCATTATAGTCTGAAAATCCCTTGTCTTATTTTTCCTTTGCTGAATTTTGTAAAAAGGACTTCTCTTTGAAATAGTTAGTATTTGGTTCTTATAAGCATTCCACATTGTCCATTATCTGACTTATTTTTTTTTCCCATACACAAACTAATTGTAATAGTCCATTCAAATCTGGGAGTTCTTTAGTGTTTTTAGTTGACATAAATGATAGCAGAGCACAAAAATTCAAATATATATGTATATGCATGTGCACACATACACAAGAGTGTCTATATCACTGATGTTTCTTTGAATTCATCTGTCGAATTTTTGAATACAAATAGAGAACTGTTAATTATTTGCTATTCATTTTCCTTTGACAATTTTGTGATTGTCTCAGGCAACATTTTCTAGTTTGAATTCCACATTTAAATACCAATACTACTACTTCTACAATATTACGATTTACAACAGTATGATGTACTTTAGACTAGTGGTGAAACACTCAAGTAGAAATAGGGGCCACTAAATCAGGCAGAGATCCTTGCAGGCCACTTACTTAGTTTTTAAATGTAATCTTACTTATGTTTTATTGTATTTTTATTTTGGTAAATATTTTCCAATTACATTTTAAAGCAGTTCAGGTTACACTTAAGAGTGTTACAGGTGTCAGGTATTTGACACCTTTGCTTTAGGCCAAACTCTTAATTTAAATACACACACACACATACACACACACACACACACACACACACACACACACATACACACACACAAAGACATTCTCCATATGTATGTATATGTGTGCATATCTTTCTGTATAAATGCATATACAACCTAAAAGAGTAGATGTTTCTTCTATCAGTTAAATACAAGAGAGAGGTGTTTCTTTATTATCTAACTTGTTTTCTTAATGGGAGAATTTGGACCATTCAAGTTTCCTGTTTGAACACCTTAAAGGGATTTGTCAACTAACTTTTTTTTCCAAGTTGCTGTTCTTAATGTTTTCCTCAGAGGAAGTTATTCTACTTTTCTAATTCTATTTAAATTATTAAAATTGTTAAGTAAAACTTCGATGGTTCTTCAACTGTGTTAAACACCTTTTCAGTAACAGATCAAGATGTCTATTCATTTCTCTTATACTTTTTAAATCCAGATTATAGTATGATTATGTCAGAACAATTTATTTTATTCTTAAGTGTGTCTGGGTATATTTCAATATTGAAGGGTATGTCCAATCTGTCCCATTCATTAAAGTGATTTTCCCATTTGTTGACCATGAGAATAATTTTCAACTATGCCCACATACAACAAACCCTCTCATAAAAAGGGAAAAAAATCGAGCAAAATACATCAGACTAAGCACAACAACTTCAGACAGTGTAGTGTGTGCAGCAGGTGACACCCATGGTAAGCAAATTGTACCTCTTGAGAGGCAGGTAGTGCCTCTCCTCTTTCCTCTGGGTACAAAACTGGTTCATATATTTTGTCAGAGATCCTCAGGTATCAATTTGAGCATAGTTTTCATTCATACTGTTAGCTGGGGAGGGGGGTTGTTTCTCAGTGTGCTTCTCTTTAGTCTGTCTCAGGTTATACAACTGAAATCCTCATATTTCTGTCATAGAACTCCTTGGCAAATATACCTAACAGTGGGATCATGGGATCAAAGGGAATGCATGAATCTAAGGGAGTTTCCTTGCATAATTTCAGTGAATTTTCTAGAATGATGAGACTATACTGTAGTTCAACCAACAGGGAATTTATTTATCTATCTATTTTCAAAGTCCCTAGCAGAGGACTATTGAGTTCTATTGTCTTCACTAATCTAATGATAGAAGAAGACAGACTGATTCTGGACAAGTTGTTACAGTGTCTGGGTCTTAGTTCCCTCACCTCCAAAATGAAGAGGTGAGGTTCAAAGGTCTCTTGAGGACCCTTCCCATTCCATTGCTAGGCTTCTGTGAGTCATCCCCTATTAGAGGCTTGAAGCCATTCTTGTGAGACTTGTTGAGGCAACAGTGAAGGGATCTCCTAGCAGACAGACAACCTGGGCAGCTGGCAGAGGGGAGATTCCTGTCCAGTCCTCTAAAGGGGATTTCTCAACTGACCATAGAGACTCACCTGCCTGGTGCTCAGTCATTCACTCACCTGGATGACTGCTCCCTGGTACTTTCTCCTCTGGTCTCCAAGGAGCCTCCCCTCGTTCCAGTTGATAGATCACTTCAGGTTTGGACACAGTCAGTCCTGCTCAAAGGAAATGAGGGTCTTGAGGTAAAGAGAGAGGCCTGAAAAGTCCTAAGCAGGCCCAGCTCACCGCCCCCCCCCAAATATTCTACATCAAAGAGGAAAAAGAGCTAAGATAAAACTGAGATTAAAACGAAAACCCAAGGAGCTCCCCTGCCCAGTCCAGAGCTCCTGAAAAGAATGAATGAAAGTTTATGGGAAATCTACTTGGAGAGGAATTCTAGGGAGCTGGAAGTCAGTGAGACTCAGGTCCATTAAAGTCCTTTTGAGGGGTTCCCTTATACCAATGCTATGTAGTCCTTCAATAAGTCCCAACAGAGTGACCTCTGTGGCCTGCAGCAGGTCACCCCACCGGGGCCACCAGTGTTCATGGTAGAACACCAGAAGAAAGAGGTCAAACCAGGGATTAAGGTAGACCCCCATGAACCTGAGGCAGTAGCAGTAGGGAACATTAGCCCTAATTCTAAGAATAACAATTTAGAAACTGACTTCTTGACAAAGAACACTAATATCATAATCCCTGTCTATGAGAAGCTCCACCTCTAATGGGAGAGATAATACTTGAATAAGGTGGAACAAGGGAGGAAGGATAGAGGAGGGAAGGGAGGAAGAGTAGAGAGAGGAGGAGAAGGGAGAAGGAGAGGAGGGGAGGAGAGGAGGAAAGGAGGAAAGGAGGAGGGGGAAGAGAAAAACAGGAAGGGGGAGGAAGAAAGAAGGAAAAGGAAGAGAGATGGGAAGAATGGAGGGGGAGGGGAGAAACTTAGCCTTAAATCCCAAGAAAGACTGGTTTCATCCTGTTTCATTCAGGTTCTTACACCTGCAATGTATGATGGCTTGAGGGAAAAATTCAAAGTTTGTGTATTTTTTTATTTAAGTTTTTGCAAGGCAAATGGGGTTAAGTGGCTTGCCCAAGGCCACACAGCTAGGTAATTATTAAGTGTCTGAGATCAGATTTGAACTCAGGTACTCCTGACTCCAGGGCTAGTGCTCTATCCATTGTGCCACCTAGCGGCCCCTAAAGTTTGTGTATTTTTAAAATAAAGTCCTTGGGATAAATTCCAGAAGAGATCTCTACAGGGTTTTTGAGGGAGCAGGGGACCCTGTTTGTTGCTCTTCTTACTGTTCCTGATATTGTCCATTCTCACCTTTTCGCAGAGTTCTGCATCAGCAGGCTCACAAGCATAAGTGACTCCTGGAGGAGATCTGTCCCCTTACCAATTTTATCACCACCTTTCAAATTGTTTATCAAAGCTTTTTTTAACAAGAGGCCTTAACCCAGTTATAGAGTTTTTTGGAAAAGTGCCAAGACTTTCTGGGTGACTAAGCTTCCAAAAAGACAAGGCAGGTTGTCTTAATTTCTTGTTCTTGATGGGAACCTTCGAGTTCATCTATATCATCAACCAAAGGGCCCACGTGGTGGGGTGACACCCTGCAAGTACCCTCCCTCATTAGGGCAAAGTCAGGACAAGGACTGATTTCTTTACAACCGGAGTAATACAATGAGACTGGCTGCTTCTCTCAAGGCTTGTGTCTGTCAGAAAGAGAGAGGTCGGGTGGCTAAGTGGTTCAGTGGATAAAGTACCAGGCCTGGAGTCAGGAGTACCTGGGTACAAATCTGGTCTCAGACACTTAATAATTGCCTAGCTGTGTGGCCTTAGGCAAGCCACTTAAACCCATTTGCCTTGCAAAAACCTAAGAAAAAAAAAGAGAGAGGGAGAGAGAGAGGTCTTTGGATCTGGTTACATGTTAATAAAATACCTCAATCCCTCCAAGAGGTCAGCCCCTCCCCCCCACTATAATGGGAAATGGGGAGAGAACGAGGCAGGCAAACACCAGCAGCTACTGCCCTAGTCAAGGAGTGAGGAGATGAGGACTTGCACCAGGGTGGAAGGCAGCATCAGAGGAGTATTAGGGAAATGACAAGATTTAGAAACAGACTGTATACAGGGGGTGAGTAAGAGGAAGAAGTTGAGGGTGACACTTAGGTGTGAACCTGAGAGACCAAGAAGATTCTGATAGCCTTGGCAGTACCAGGGAAATTCAGAAACAGGGAAGGAGGTTTTTCAAGGAAAGACAATGAGATCTGAGCTGTTTCTAGACTATCCATTTCAAAGTGTCCAAAAGGTAGCTGGTGATATGGAAGACGAACCCAGGGGAGAAACTAGGCTCAATCTACAAATCAGGGAATCATCCTAACAATGAGAGAAGAGGCCTGAGACACAGACTTGGGGAACAATCAAAGTTATAGGATTAGTGAAGAAGGGGATGGACAGTATAAGGAAGGGTCTAAGGGATTACTGGTGGGACTTTAGGGGGACAAGACAGGAGGCAAGATTTTGGATGAAACGGCAGGGGAGGACAGACCAAGTGTCCTTTCTTAAGGACAGGGCAGACCAGGTGCCACCGAGGCAGTAAAGAAAGAGGAACATGGGTGTCTATGCCTAGTTTTAGGTTCTTTCTTTGTCTTAAAGGGAAGAGCACTCTAGGTGAGCAATGAGAAAAGGAGAAAGAGTTTTAGCATTTCTCCTATTATTGGAGTATGCCAAAAAGAGAGGTTTGCCATGAACATCAATCATCCTCTCATCTTGATGAGTCATAGGAAGGATGAGCACATAGTTTGAAGAAGAAATAAGATAAAAAGAGCAGGTAGGCCCATCATAGGTCAATGCTCTTTGATTTCAGAGGGGGGAGGAGAGAGGAAAGAGGTCCATTTCTTCTCTTTCCTCATTTTCTTTTTCTTTAGGGAAAGACAGGGAGCATAGAAAGGAATATGATGTGAGAAAAACATAACTAAATCATAAACATGAATATGAGGAATATGTACTCATCCATAAAATGGAAGAAGACATAAAACACACTAAAAACAGAATTCCCGCCAAGTTAAAGTAAGGAGAGGGAGTAAAGCTGAGATGATCAGACCCGAAGTGATGATCAGGGCAACAACTGATATTGTCATCAGAACTCAAGAGGTATCAGAGGCAGAATGGGTAGTCAGGTCTTCCCAGCTATAAGGTAAGTCCAAACTATGGGAAGAAAAAAGCAAAACAAAAATTCTTGGGGACTTCAATTTGCTCCTTTGAGTCTCAGACAAATCCATCAGAAAGATAAATAAGAAAAAAGTTAAACACCTAAAAAGAGTTTTTAGGAAATTAGATAAGAAGGTGAGAAGTGGTACAGTAGATAAAGCACTAAACCTATAGTAAGGTAGGCCTAAGTTCAAATCCTGTGTCAAACATTACTTAACTGTGTGACCCTGGGTAGGTCATATAACCTCCCTCTGTGCCTCAGTTTCCTCATTTATGAAAAAGGGATAGAACCTGATAAGGTTGTTGTGAGAATTCAATCAAATTACATATTTATAGCCCTGTGCAAATCTCAAAGTACTATTGAAAAATGCTACTTATGTGTATTTCAGTTTGATGATGCTCTGGTCAATTGAACTGAAAGGAATCCACTTTTCTCAGCTGTGTGTGAGTTAGAAAATCTGATCACATATAGAAAAAGAGAAATGCCAAACATGTCCTTTTCTGACTTCAAATGCAATAAAACTCATCACTTTGGGGCATGAGAAGAAAGTCTAAGTGGAAACAGAGACTAAAGAATGTGTGGATGACACCTAATGGCCACCAGGAGATGGAGAGATGAGAGGTGTAGTCAGTGTGAGGGTTTGACTAAGCTTGTTTTTACAAATGAGGGCTTCTGAGAGAAAGAGGAGAGGACAAGGAGAATAGATGCCCCTTTTAAGCACTTAAGAAAGAAAAGAACATCAATAAAACATTTATCACAATGTACATAAGAGGAAAAAAGGAGGAAGTTTGGGGAAAGGGATGGGTATGTATATGACACTATCAGGACAACTTAGAAATCTGTTCTAAATCAGTAATAATAAAAAAAATGCTGATCTGAGGTTCTATCTACCATCAGCAGATTGGCAAAAACAATGAAAGAAAAAAATGGTGACTGCTACTGGAGCTGGAGCTGTGGCCTGGGCCCTTGTCCTATCATCACCAAACTGTACAGACCCTAACGAAAGCAGGAATTGACTCCAGAGGGCAGAGAGAGAAGAAAGGGACCTTTGGGGAAGAATTATGAACTAAACAAAGATGAAAGAGGCTCTGAGAAGACAAAATAAAACTGGACAAATTTGTTTACATCAAATTACAAATCTTTTGCCCAATCAAACCAAAGCAGTTAGACAGAAAATGATTACCTAAGAAAACTTCATAATAGCCAATTTCTCTCTTAAAGGTCTGACAACTGAGTCATATAAGAAACTCAAATGAATTCATAAGTATAAGACCTATTCCCCAACAGAAAAATAATCTAAGGACAGTTTTTCAAGGAAGAAATACAAACTATCCACAAAGATACTAAAAAATGCTGAAGTTCACTCCTAACTAGAAATGCTCCATAAACAATGACCAAAAAATGAAAATGACCATTGTTAGAGGGGCTATGGGAAACAGATCTGCTAATGCCCTCTTAGGTGGAGCTATGAATTGGTCCAAACATTTTAGAAAGCATTTGAAATTAGGTCCAAAATGTCCATGAAAGTACAGAAAACCTTTGATATAGCAATTTTGATATTAGTCATATAGCCTGAGAAATCCAAGATAAAGATACCACTCTTGACAGCAGCTCTTTGTATGGTGACAAAAACCTAGAAATGAGGGGTATTTGTGTGATGGGATACTACTGAGTTGTTGGCAAGGAACAAAGTAAAGGGAACAGGAGAACCAATAATGAATAAACCATACTGAAAGCCTCAAGAACTGTGGTTGAGGCAATGTGTGACCAAGATATCATGGGGCACTGTGGTAATTAAAAGGCTCAAGAAACGGTTTCTAAATTTAAATAATTTTATTCACAAGGCTGGCACATTTATTAATAAAAAGATGGTGCCTCTCTCGGACCAAAGACAATCACGGTGGTGGGCCCCCTGGGCTTATATGTTCTTTAGGAAGAGGACAGTTCAAAAGGTTGGTAATCAACTCTAATTGGTTCACAACTAATGAGAATGAATATTACAACGAAAGGCTGGACCTGAATGCTGATTGTGTCACCCAAGTCCCCCCAGTCTTGGCAATCCATTCAAAGACTTGATGTCCACCCTTACCAGAGCAGAACATAATGGTTATTCCCCTGGGTGGAATCTGAACAAGAAAAGCAGTCCAATCTCATCAGCAATGTCCTTCAAGAGACTGAACTTTTTAACACACAACTTTAGAAAAAAGAGGAAACTTGGGATCTCCCCAAGTCATTGGTCTGAATGATGATTCCTCTCCAGACTAAACAGGGAGAAGATTGCCTACTTCTTGACAGAAGACTCTTCCACAGTCTCCATGGCCACCAGAGCCTGACTTGGGAGGGGGCTGCTTTTGCCTTTTTTCCAAGAGAGGGAGGGTGTGTTCAGAGTTCAAAAAGGCAGATAAGAGGGTCCAGTGGACAGGGAGGGCAGCTCTGAAAGCTTCACAGTCAACTCATATTCTACCCTGAGGGAAAAGGCTGCAGTTTGACCCTGTCTGTGAGAATGTTCCTTTTCCTTCCCTTGGCCTGTCACTCCAAGTCCACTGATCACAGTAAAAGCGCTAAAAATCACTGCCTCCATCCCACTGATCTCTCTCCTCCCTCTCCAGAAGTCTCTTAGTGGGCAAATTGGGCTATCTGCGCTCACACCTCGTCTGTCTGCCTCCCAGATCAAAGGAACACGCCTAAGCTAGAGCTCGGAGCCCAAGCCTTAGACCCTGGTGCCCAGCAACACACAAAGCTCCTCGAGGATGACAAGCCAGCCGGGCCGGCCTCTCCCAATGTGCAGGCCTCCGTCCCGGGCTCCACACCTCGCCTCTGACCTCCCTTCTTCTACACTTGGCAGGATCCCTTTAAAGTTCTGCTCAGGGATCCCCCCTTGTCCCACCTCCAGATCCACTCCAGAAATGATTCCCGTCACCCCCCCCAAACTTGGCCCAAAGCGGCAGAACCCCCGGGCCCTTTTTACCAAAGGAGACTAAGGCCTCTCGGGGGGTGCCCGAGTCCCGGGGAGCCGGCCTCACCCAGGCAGCGCAGGTTCTGGAAGTTCTCCAGCATCACCTCCCGGTACAGCTCCTTCTGGGGGGCGGCCAGGTACTCCCACTGCTCCCGAGTGAAGACCACCGCCACGTCCTCGAAGGTCACCGGCTCCTGGAACGCCCCATGTCTACATTTGTGTGTGTCTGGGGGGCCTGCGGGGGGCTGGGGTCGGTCCCCGGGTGTGGCCGGCCCCCGCCCGTCACCCCCGACCTCTGCTGACGCCGCTCCCTGCCAACGCGCCCCCTCCCCCGCGGGCCCGCGCCCAGGAAGAAGGGGATGTGGGGGGCCCCGGGGCGGGGCGGGCCCTGTGGGGGTCCTGCAGCCCCCCCCGCCAGGCCCCGCCCAGGACACACCCCCGGCCGCACCTCCCAGGGCACCCCGCCCCCACGGCGCAGCACCCCGCCGGCCCAGCTGCATCGGCGCCGCCAGAGCCGCTCCGGGGGGCCCGACCGGGCCGAACCCGGCCCGAACCCGGGGCCCGAAGCGGGGCCGAACCCGGGGCTCACCTGCGCAGCCCGGCTCAGCGGCGGCACCGGCGCCATCTTCCCCCGAGCCCCGGACCCTCCTCCTGCGCGGGGCCGCCCTGCGGAGGGCGGAGCCTGCGGGGGGCGGGACCGCGGGGGGCCGCCCGAGCCTCGGCTTCCGCGACCAGGGAGGCGGGGGGCGGAGCGGGGTCCGGAGGGGCCCGGCCTCGGGGGCCCCCGCCGGCCTCGGCCCGGACACGGCTGCGGGCGGCCACGCTCCGCCGGGCCGGGAGGCCCAGCCGCAGACGGCGGAAGTCACGCGGGCCCCGCCCTGCCCCCTCTCGGCCGTTGCCCCGGCAACTGGCGGGGAAGCGACGCCATTTCCTTCGGGTCGCCCAGGGCCTCCTGGGAAATGTAGTCCCTCGGAGCCCGCCCGCCCCGCAGGACCTCCGGCGGCCCCGCCCTGTGGGCGCGGGGAGAGTGGGGGGTTGCAAGGTCAGGGGCGAGGCATCTGCTGTCACCCTGCAAGGGCGGATGGTCTAAAGTGACCCAAGGGCCAGGCAGCGCGGCCGCTGCCCCTTCCTCTCGCCCTGGGCCGCCCGGCCCACAAGAGATGTCCCCAGTTACAGAACAGAGGCCCTCCACACGATGGAGATGCAATAGCAAGGGTTTGTTAAACTAGCTCGAGCTAGGCTTCCACCCTAGGTCGGGGCTAGGATCCTGGAACCCCGAGTAAAGTGAGGGTCTTGAGATGGTGCGGCGTGGTCTTATTAGATCCAGGCCCTGGGAGAAGCCCCCCTACTGCATGGTCCGAGAGCTGACCAGGCAGAATCCTCAGGAGCTCATCTGGCACAAACTCACCTAGCTGACCAAGCAGAGACTTAGGGGCAGAATTTAGGCAACGGTTCATAGGTTTCGACATTCAGGATCTTACAGGCGTTCAGGCTAAAGTTCACAGATTTCGAGACTCAGGGTCTTACACGGTGGGCACGCAGGGCATGACCTGGGGAAGGGCAACTGGGGAGGAATTCTAGGTGTGAGCCAGCAGAGTTTGGATCGCAATTCCATGAGAACAACACACCTGCACCCTGGGAAGCTAGGTGGCACAGAGGGCAGAGCACCGGCCTTGCAATCTGGAGGACAGGAGTTCAAATCCAACCTCTGACCTTGACTAGCCATGTGACCTTGGGCAAGTCACTGCATCCTCACCACCTCACATCCAGGGTCATCTCCATCCAGCCTGATTCTATCTGGTCACTGGACCCAGATGGCTCTGGCAGAGAAAGGGAGGCTGGGGTGCTAGCACAGCCCGCCTCACTCAGATCCAGTTCACCTGCTTGTCATGTTATTCTAGCTATTGAGCCCTCTAACTGACCCTGAGGGATGAGACCAGTCAGTGGATCCTGGGTCCGAGATCTCCCTCCCACTGGTCCCTGCATCCCCGCTCCCAAGCAACATCATCTCCACAATAGGTTGATCTAGGAAGGAAGGAAACCAAGTCAGGTGGAGGATGGGGAGGGCTCTGGGATAGGGCCTCTAAGGAATAACCAAAGGAAGCCAGAGGCTTTTCATTTTTCTCCTGCTGAAATTTTTGGGAAAGCATTTGCAATAGAGAAGTGCCTCTGAGCTGATGGATCATCTGGTCATCGATTGTGAACATTATTAAAGCCCACCTGGAATATATAATGCCTATATATCAAACTATGGAAGTGCTGCAGATACAAAGATCAAAGAAGAGGGACTAACTGTTTGTCCTTCATTTTGGAAGAAGGCCATGACATCAGGGAGCTGATCCCATGATAAGCTCATGATTTGGATGGAGGTAGGGCTTTGCTAAGTCACCAGTCTCACTTTCTTCCCCAGACCAGCCGGCTCCAGTGGCCAAATAGGGATCAGGACGACTGGAGATGGCTCTGGATGGGAGGCTATCAGGTTAAGTGATTTACCCAAGGTCATATGGCTAGTAAGAGTCAAGTGTCTGAGATTGGATTTGAACTCCCAGCCTTCAGACTCCAAGGCCAGAGCTTTATCCACTGTGCTACCTCACTACCCTCCTCTAAAAGGAGGGGAATGACCTAGCACCATGGATAGAGCCCCAGTCTTGGAATTAGGAAGACTCAAGGTTATGGGTTTGAATATAGCCTCAGGGGGCAGCTAGGTGGTACAATGGATAGAGCACCTGCCCTGGAGTCAGGAGTACCTGAGTTCAAATCCGACCTCAGACACTTAATAATTACCTATGTGACCTTGAGCAAGCCACTTAACCCCATTGCCTTGCAAAAAACCTAAAAAAAACCCCAATGAAGATAGCCTCAGATACTTACAAGTTGGATGACTCTGAGCCAGTCACTTCACCCAGGTTTGCCTCAGTCTCTTATCTATAAAACGAATTGGAGAAGGAAATGACAAAGCCCCCTGGTATCTCTGCCAAGAACATCTCAAATGGGGTCACAAAGATTCTGACATACCTGAAAAATATGGACAGAAAAATCTTTTTTATAATTAACCTATTCCCGGGGCAACTAGGAGGCACAGTGAATAGAGCACCAGCCTTAGAGTCAGGAGGACCTGGGTGAGTTCAAATGCAACCTCAGACATTTAATAATTACCTAGCTATGTGACCTTGGGAAAGTCACTTAACCCCATTGCCTTGCCAAAAACCTAAAAAAAAAAGATAATTCTCTCAGCACTGACCATGTACCTTATAAGCATCACCCCCCCACCCCCATCCCATAGTCCAAACTGTGAGATGAGGTCAATGAACTTAGTTTAGATTCAGGCACAAAACCAACCCCCCCTCAAAAACCTAGGGATCCCCTGCCTTAGCTTAAAAGGATTAAGTCTTTGACCTACCACCCCCTAATTGCCTGTTCTGGGGGAGTGGGATTCCCAAATAACCTCTCATACCCCTCTGCCCTTCTTTACTACTTCTCTGCTGATAACTTCTCTTTCTTTGGGAGGACAGCTCACTCTGGGCAGCATGATTCCTCAGGTAACCCCTTTGGGATCCCACATAGGATGAGATCAGTCAGTCTCCTGGGACAGAGTTCTCCCTCCCATTGATCCTCTGGCCTCCCTGCTCCCCCTCTCCCCAGTTAACACACTCAATACCTAGACAAAGGGAACCAGGGCAGGGGGGGAGGATGAGGAGGGCTCTGGGATGGAGCCTCCAGACACTGGGAGACAAAACCTAGCCTGGGATTCAGCCCTGAGAGAAGCAGGGCAGGGAAGCAGGAGTGGGACAGGAGGAGGGTCAGGGAGGAAGACAGGCTAACCCAGCTCGTGGGACCCTGAACAGGGACAGGAAGGCTCCAGGTGGTCTCTAAACCTGAGAAAGGAGGATGACTCTGATCTAATGTCTAACTTTGGCAACTAGGTGGTACAGTGGACAGAGTAATGGCTTTGGATTCAGGATGACCAAAGTTCGAATTCAGCCTCTCACACGTGACACTTGTGTGACCTTGGGCAAGTCACTTAAACCTGATTGCCTGGCATTCAGGGCTGTCTCCAGTTGTCTTGATTCATATCTGGCCACTGGACCCAGATGGCTCTGAAGGAGAAAATGAGGCTGGTGACTTGGCAACCTTCCCCCCAACTCAAATCCAATTCACATACTTGTCATGGTATCACCTCTCTGACTTCATGGTCTTCTTCAAGAACAAAGGAAAAACACTGTTATTATAATTAGGACCTGGGAAGGTCTCCTGGACCCCTTGGTGGAGCTTGGGCTTGGAACCCTGAAAGAGAAACTAGAGCAGGGAACCAGAACTCACGGACTGATGGGAACCAGTCCAAGAGACAAGTACAGATATGGTTGGGGAAAGACTAGAGTTTTGGTTCCTGCATCCAAGGAGGGGGTCCTGGGAGCAGGAAGGCAAAACAGTTGGATCCTTCCAGGTGACCAAGTCTGAAGGCAAGACCTTGGGGCAGGAAGACAGTTCACATAAAGGCTCAAAATAGGACCCCTAGGTCCCATCCCTATGGGCAAAGCCTGAAGTTTGAGAAAGTGCAACCCAATGATAACTCTGAGGAGGGTATGAATAGTGAATTAGTAGCTAAAAAGGGAGTTTTTCTCCTTGATGTTTATCTTCCTATGAATCTGCCAAGACCTGGCTCTGCTTCCCTCAATATCCTGCTAATGTCCATCCAACTTGTTTTTCATTCCCATTCCATGACTGACCATGTCCCTTCTGGTTTATACATACCCACCTAATATTGCAGGTGATTTAGGTATAAGTCTTTTTCTGTGGTTAGAATTTTGACTTTTCTCCTTCCACTAGATCATGTGTTTTATTACTCATAGATATGCATGTTCTCTGTAGAAACAGATGAGATGGGCAGTTGGCAATTCCTAAAAACACTACATCTGTTCCCAAATGAAACGCAGTCTCCTCTTCAGTTCTGGATCCATCTTGGTGCATGTTATCAAGAGTCCAGGCAATATTAGGGCTTTCTTCACTTCGGTATTTCATTGTGGAGACTGTTAGGTTGGTGCAGCCATAGATTTCCTTTCCGAGACTCTTTAGTGTTGGGCTGATCTATAGGAGGAAATGGAGAATTCTGCCATCCAGAGAGGATAATTCTTGGGTTTGGATTCAAGACATAAGAAGCTCCATGCAGTCTCAAGTTGGTGCAGAGGAACCTAAATAACATTTGAAACCCAACATTTTGGATTCTAATCTTGGCATTGTTATTTATTCTGATCTTACCTAGACTCCATTTCCTTTCCCAAAAAGGACTGGTATAAATGATTTCTACTGCAGATAATTGATTTTAGGTGCACATATTTCTCTTTTATCTTTCATGTCAGTGCTCTGCACTTCAAGGAAAATGTCTCCACTATGTCTGTCAAAGAATTTTCTATCTTTTTACCATAAGGTGGGAGATAATTGGGTTGATGAGAGCCTTTAAGTGTCTGTGGAGTTCTACTGAATCCAATGCTTTTTGAAAAATGATTAGTAATTGATATCTCTACTCCATTTTTCAATCAGTTAACTGACCCAAAATATGGTTTTGGAAACTATTTTGCAAATTCCTGCCTCCTCTCTCTTTTGAACTGACTCCATTCTGGCGGTGAACAGAGATCATTCTCATAATGATTTTGCAAAGATGGGACAACAGGCTGATGGGTTGCATGGAGTTACTTTTGTCTTCTTTGCTGTCTGTCTTTATTTGGCATGGTGGTGGTAAAAGACTCAGAACTTTGGAATTCTTTAGGGATCTTCCTCAGTTTGAAGGATCTTAACAATTGAAGCATCCAGGAAAAGGGCTCCATAAGATGTCACAGAGTCCATTCAATGCCACAAAATCATCAACAAAAATGACGAAATAAAATTCTCAAGAGAGAAAATATGACTCCCCCTCCCCCCAAAAAAAGAGATCTATCAGAGTGGGAAAGCATTATTATGGATTCAAAGGAACTGGGAGGCAAGGCTTGCTGGCTGGGAAAGTCAAAGCTGGAAGACTTTCAGGCAGGAGGAGGAAGAGGAAGAGAAGGAAGAAAAGGAGGAGGGAGATCTGAGATACTTAGACCAATGAGAAAAAAATGAACTGGTAAAACAAGGGCAGCAACCCCAAAAGCTGGATACAATAAAAATCACTGAAAGAATGTATGAGAGAAATAAAATTAGGTTAAAAACAAAGAGAATCATTAAAAGGTTATGGCGGGGGGGGCGGCTAAGTGGTGCAGTGGATATAGCACCAGCTCTGGAGTCAGGAATACCTGGGTTCAAATCTGGTCTCAGACACTTAATAATTACCTATCTGTGTGGCCTTGGGCAAGCCACTTAACCCCACTGCCTTGCAAAAAAAAAAAAAAGTTATTGGGGAGGGTGGTTCGGGTTAGATTGGACTAAACTTAGGTAACTTCCACTCTGATTCTGAGATGAATAAGTTTCAATAAGGTAGCAATTGAGTCCTAGGAATACCTGAGAAATCTCTGGAAATGATGAAACAAAATAATTTAGAAACCAATATAGAAAAAGAGTTAGAAATATAAACACATATGATTGATGCAAAGCAGAGTGATTTTGCAGAAGGAAATCCTGGGAGGAAGGAGGAGGAAAGCAGAACATCATTGTGAAATGGAGAAAGATCCAGAGAAACACAAGACAGACAAATGTGGCAGATTGAGAAGACAGATCAAGGAGTAAAGCATCTAAGGATAATTGTAGGTCCTTTAAGCTTCCTTCAAAGTGAGAGTTGTGGGGGGTGGGAGCAGAGCCAAGATGGCAGGAGAAGAGCCTCTCTTAGGTGCTCTCTCCAAAATATTTCAAAATATTTCAAGGTGAGTGTTTGGGGTAGCTGGATAGAAAGGGGATAAAGCACAGTCAGGAGGACCCCAGTTCCAATTGAGGCTCAGAAATTTGAGACTTATTAACTCTTGTAACCTTGGGCAAGCCACTCCATTGCTTTGGGAAAAAAACCCAACAAAAAAGAGAATGAAGGATGACATCAGCATCATCAACATCATCGTCTTAAATTTATGAAATCATTTTTAGCACCATTCATCTATCAATGTGGCCTGGCCAAGGCAGGGTATTGTGAAAGTACCATTTAGAGGGAAGAACGTGGCAGTTTCAGAGGGCAGGCAGTGTTAGCAACTGTAGGAGAGAAGAATAAAGGGGACTTCATCCTGACCTTTCACAGCTTTGATGTCACTGAAAGAATAGAAAAATCTACGTAACTGTCCCAGAAAACTGTATTAGACACCTGTGCTATGGAACTCCAACTAACAGCTCCACAACAGTCCTTCTTATCCTTAGGGCCTTCTCTTGATCAACACTAATTCATCCTGTCCTTTCTATATCTCAACTAAGTAATTTAGTCTTTAGCCTTGCCACTTATTTTTTTTTAGTAGTTATAAAATCCTGTCTAAGATAAGGTCCTTTAATTTCTCATAATGATATGGAGCTAACTAGGCAAATGATTGAAAGATTTGTGAAACCATGAAACAATTCTGGTATTTAGTGAGGTCAATATCATCTTGGTCTTGAATTTTATGTGGATGAAAAAAATAGCAGCACACTTAGTTATCTCAAGAAAAGAATGACTTCTGGTCTATCTTATCAATGACTTAGAGACGCTCACATTTCTTAGGGGATATTTACTGGCTAGAAGTTGGAAATGATGCATTAAAACTTACTTGATATGCACTGTTTTGCTATTGATTTCTCAGTATCTTTATTTATATATCCCATCCCAGAACCTTGTTACAACTGAGGTTAATCTGGCAACTTTGAAATGAATTCATTTTTGTATTAGAATTAGAAGCTCTAGACTGCATTTGAATGACTTTCCTCATTCATTACAGTGATAAGATTTCTACCTAGTATGATTTCTCTGATGGGAATTAAGGGCTGACTTTTTCCTGAAGGTTTTACCACATTGACTGATGAAGTTTCTCTGAAGTGTGGATTCTCCCATGTACAGCAAGATTGGAGCTTTTTGTGAAAGTCTTTCCACACTGATCACATTCATAAGGTTTCTCTCCAGTGTGAATTCTCTGATGCTCCATATAACTGTCCTTCCTTATAAAAGCTTTCCCACGCTGATTACAATCATAATGTTTCTCTCCAATGTGGATTTTCTGATGTGTAATAAGATGGGAATTCTGTAGAAAAGCCTTGCCACACTGATTACATTCATAAGGTTTCTCACCAGTGTGGATTCACTGATGTATTGCAAGATAGGAGCTTGTGGTGAAGGTTTTTCCACATTGACTACATTCATAAGGTTTCTTTCCAGTGTGAATTCTCTGATGTTGAGTGAGATGAAACTTGTGAATGAAAGTCTTTCCACACTGATTACATTCATAAGGTTTCTCTATTGCAAGATAGGAGCTTGTCGTGAAAGCTTTTCCACACTGTTTACATTCATAATGTTTCTCTCCAGTGTGTATTCTCTGATGTATTGCAAGAGAGGAGCTTGTTGTGAAAGTTTTTCCAGAGTGATTACATTCATAAGGCTTCTCTCCAGTGTGGATTCTCTGAGGTACAGCATGGATTTCTCTCCCAAGTGTAGTTATAGGAACCATCATTCACAACTCTTTGCTTGTGAATTTTTTGCCACCAAAGACTTCTCTTTGCAGCAATGTCTTTTGTTTCAAGTCTGATTTCTCCTAAAAGGAATAAATAATGAATAAACCTATACAATCACACATACACATGTACATAATTGTAAACCCTTCCTCCATTGGCAGAATGTAAATGGATTTACCCAGGGAAAGAAAAGTTTTCAAATTTAAATGGGCAGGTTCAATCATTTGAAAATATCAATAAGCTCACATCTGAAGAATGTTTTTATTTACAAAGAGTTTCATATACAATCACATTGGATTCTCAACTGTGACACGGGGAGGACTGGCATTTTCATTACATTCACAATTCAGGCCATGAATTCAGAGTGGCTGAGACTCACAACCCAAATAACAGCAGCTGAATCAGAATCAAACCATGTGACTGGGCATGCTCTGTTCACAGAACCAGAGAAGCAGTTTCACCACTGTCATTGTCTGCACCTTCAATCATTTCCTCTTATATCTTATATAGGCCAGTGGGGCACAGATATTAAAGATTCCTATTATTTCATAATGTAGCTTATGCATGAGCATACCATAAATACCCTGGGCACCAATTTCCATCATATTTATGCTGCTGCAATATTGGATATCACATGATGAATGCCAGCATGATTTCTTGTAGTTACCTGAGGTGCAAGACATTTTGTTCTGGCTCAGTACTCTTTGGCTAGCTAGCACTTAGTTATTTTTTTTAAATTATCTTTAAATACCTCCGCTCACCAAAACCATAATGAATTCCTTGTAATAAACACAATTTTAAAAAATGTACAGCATTTACCATGCCTTTCCTTTTCTAAGTTAATGGACAACATGCTTCCTGTTAAACTTCTTGCAGCACTTCCTATTTAGTGCTTCACAAAACTCTAGGAGGTTCTAGACAATGGTCCAAGGAGTTGGTGCTAAAAATTTGTTACTAGTATATTGGACAGTAAAAATGGTCCATTTTCTTATAAAGATATTTTGTTTTCAGATAATAAGCATATGCATGCTTTCACCATAACTGGATTCTTTCTGCAGTGATTCCAAAATCAAGGGCAGAGTGCTTTTGGGGATCACGCAGTGATGACATCAGCCTCTACTTCAGTCCAAGTGCAGCATATGCTTTCAACTTGACATGGAATGGCTTCCAAACTTCCAGGATGATTTTTTATTTATGTGTAAATTGTCACTGCAAAGCACAGACTCTCCTTATTTGAACCTATCTTTGTGATAACTGTCTCCCTGAAAGGTTCCTTTTAAAAAAAATGTTTTTTTCTTATTTAAGGCAATGGGCTAAGTGACTTGCCTAAGGTCACACAGGCAATTATTAAGTGTCTGAGGCCACATTTGAACTCAGGTACTCTTGACTCTAGGGCCGATGCTCTATCTACCATGTCACCTAGCTGCCCCTCCCTGGCAAGTTCTTAAATAAGTTGTTTGGAAATTTGTTATTCAGTGGGTTCTGAGTTGCTGGAATTGATTGCCAGCAGTAGAAAAAAGAAACTGAAGTCTGAAGAAATTCTATGCCCACAAAGGTGGTTTTAAAAATACACACTGTCGGGGTGGCTAGGTGGTGCAATGAATAGAGCACTGGCCCTGGAATCAGGAGTACCTGAGTTCAAGTCTGGCCTCAGACACTTAATAATTACCTGGCTGTGTGGCCTTGGCCAAACCACTTAATCCCACTGCCTTGCAAAAAAAAAATTTACAATTGTTTAAAACCAACAAATACCAATGTTTAAAAACAACAACAAAGTAGCATGTCCATTTATAATTTAATATACTTATCATGAGTCAAAACTCAAGTCTTTGATACAGTAACCAGCAACTGATTTTACTGGGTTTTTAAGGAGGTAAAAAGAAACAAAAAAAGCATTTTCATCCCTGAGCAAGAGAGCTAGCCCAGTTCTTCTCCCATTTCCCACCCCATGCGTATATAACCCTTTTTACAATGTTCTGTTTAAAAATCTGAATGCAGCTAAAAGTACAGTGAAAAGTATGCTGGCTGGGTCTTGAGTCAGGAAGACCCCAATTCCAGTCCCATGGTCAGAAAACTCTGTCTCTGTTTCTTCATCTTCACAGCACCTAACTCCCAGGGATATTATGTGCATCCAATGAAATGATATTTATAAAGGGCATGGCCCACAGTGGCTGCTCTGTAAATGCTGGCTAGTTGGATGGAGAACCAGGTCTAAACTCAGGAAGACTCATCTTCCCAAGTTCAACTGTGGCTTCAGCCGGGTACTCTCTGTGTGGTCCTGGGAGAGTCACTTAACCCTTTCAGTTTCCTCATCTGTAAAATGAACTGGGGATGGAAATGGCAATCCACTCCAGGATCTTTGCCAAGAAAACCCTAAATAGGGCCACAGAGGGTGAGAAAAGGCTGAAAAATGGCCAAGAATGGCATCAGCCTTCACTCCTCATGTACTGCTGAATGAGAGAGGAAATCATGAAACCAGGTTGCCAGTTCACCCACAAATTGAGGCTACACCATCTCAGCTGGGCCTTCCTGGGCCAAGACAATTCTTTGACATCCCCCAAGCTGACCCTTTATGCCCTTCACCACAGCAGCTTTGCCAGATCTTTTCATTCAACCCCATTCTCTCCAAACATTGTCCCCATCATCGTTCAGGCACCCATCTCCTTGCACCCAAGTCATGTCCAGCAGCCTAAAGTCTTCCCCAGTCCAGTCATTCCTCCCCCTCAATGTCAAGTTCATCTAACTAAAGTCCCATCTGACCATGTGGCCAACAATGTCAAACATAACATCCTCTCTAGGATTGCTAAACTAACGCCTCTACGAATCTACCATAATCACTACAATCCAGTAGTAGGGGGTCTCCTTTCTGTTTGGTAAATAGGATATCCCACCTCCAGACTGCAGTTTTTCTATCCTGTCACCAGAATGCTGGTCCCAGCAAGAGGCCACCTTCCCCACTCTGCCCTTTCCAATCCTCTTTAACTTTAGGACCTTCTAGCTCCTGACCAACTCTGATTTGTCCTGTCCATAGTGGGTTTCTATGTAGTTTTTGACATGTTATCTGCTCCTCCAGACTGTGAGTTCCCTGAGAGCAGGGGAAAGCCCTGGCCTTTTTCTATGTCCCCAGTACCTAGGGCATAGCATGCAGTAGACTCTTAATAAATGTTTGTTTACTTGAAGAATATCTAAGAACGAGCTCATATAACTAGCCTGACAACCTTTTTCAGGAAAGTTCCATGCCCTAAAATTCCAATTAATAACTTCTTACAGGATCATAGATTGATCCTTTCAAGGCAACTGAAAGACCTTGGAGTCCAAACTCCCTCATTTTACAAATAAGGAAACTGAGGCTGCTCACTGCTTCTGGGAATAGTCCAGGAAGCCACTGCTAACAAATCTGACAAAGAATTTCAAGGCAAGTTTTCCTACTCCCAATTCTTGCTCCCCCACAACACATGGAAGCCTTTTTAAGATCCTTAGCTCTCATCTATCTGCCTTCACCTGACTCACCTGGACAGAGGTTCCTCAGACCTTCTTGCACCTGCATCCATGGGGCTTCCCCTTGATCAAAACAAGAGATCACATCTTCTCTGGGAACTGGAAGCCCTGGACAGGAGGAATCAGAGAAGAGCTGGGAGAGAAACTTGTACTTTAGTTCTTTTTAGGGAAAGGACTGTAGATACCAGAGCTGCTCCATTTGGAGAATCTCTCCATTGGATTCAAAGAAATGTCTTGGTACTCCCTATCAGTACTGATTACCAAGTGGAGGTTGGACTTAATAAGCTCTGAGTTTAGTTCCGTATCTGAGATGCTTCTGCACTGATTTCATCTTTGAATTGAAGCTATGGACAGCTTCAGGAGGAACAAAGGAACTCTCAAGATCCTATCACACGAGAGACAAAGGCCTTTTACTCTACATCTGGACAGCAGGAGGACCCTGTCTCTTAGTCATAGGAAATCATAAATACTTCAAACACTGCCCACTAGGGAATGGAGACTCACAATTACCAGAGCAAGTGCCCTTACCCACAGAGAGCAGATTCTGGGCATTCTCCAGCATCACCTCTTTGTACAACTCCTTCTGAGGAAGGTCCAAGAGGCCCTATTCTTCCCAGGTGAAGTCCACAGTCACATCCTTGAATGTCACCAACTCCTAAATTATCAAAAGGAATAGGACAGGGGCTGCTAGATGGTGCAGTGGATAGAGTACCAGCCTTGGAGTCAGGAGTACCTGAGTTCAAATCCAAACTCAGACATTTAATAATTGCCTAGCTGTGTGGCCTTGCGCAAGCCACTTTAACCCCATTGCCTTGCAAAAACCTAAAAAAAAAAAAAAGAATAGGACAGATAGCTGAAGGCATTTTAAAATTCCTCTAGTCTAACCATCATCAATAGACAAGAGGAAACTGAAGCACAGAGAGGGATTTGCCCAAAGGTCACACCCTTTAAATGTCAGAATCAAGACTTAAAAACTTCCTCAGGAAGACCCTAATAATCAATTGGAATAAAGCTGAGAAAGGACTCCCTATAGAATTGGGGAAAATAGTTAGCATTTACAGAGCAGCTACTATGGGCCATGCCCTTTATAAATATCATCTCATTGGCTGTGATGTGAAATTTCTTCCTTTCAGACCTAGTGGAAGTGATAGTTCTAAAAAAAATTCTGCAAAGACTGAGAAGCTGACAAAATCAAGGTAGAGGGGGTGGGGTGGGGTGGAGGGGTGGGAAGGGGTTGGATTTTTACATGATCCCTTTAAAAGAGAACAAAATTAAAGATTGTGTTTGTTTCTTGATTGGCTGAAAGGGGGTCTCATCTGGAAGAGAATGTGAAGATTATAAGGGGCTGCACTGAGTGCTGGGAGAAGAGTTATCTGTTGTTACATTGAGGGCCTGACTCTTGGGATGATGTGTAATAGCAAAACTAGTTTATTCCTTTGCTGTATAATTGGTTTTATTTGTCTATGGCATAATTCATTAATTAAAATATTTTGTTACAAAGAAATAAGCACTTCTAAAATGGAAAAGGGAAGGTTGTTTTATTCATTTAAAAGGAAATATTAATTGCCTTGGGTTTTGTTTGAGGCAATTCACCAGTTTGTGAGAATTCAATGATCAAAATAACCCCTAGAACTCTAGAAAGTTGGGAAAACAAAGAGTCAAGAGAATGAGTAACAGGCCTACTGATGGGCATATACTAGAGAAATGGTTAGATCCAAACTACTCTGATACCGGGGAGGGGTCATCTCTATTTCCCATCTACTACAAGTACAACAGGTGCTTTGCCAATGTGCTTAGAACTTGATAGGTTTCCATTTCATCTTCTCCCTTTGCATCACAAGAATAAGATTCACTTTATTAAAGATTCTGATGTTTGAGAACCATTCTCCATTCTATGCAGAAAATTATTCTTTTGTTATTCTGATCCAAAGCAAAGTGAACAGAACCAGAAGAATGGTGTAGACATTCAAAGCAATATTATAACTGTGAATGGCCTAGTTATTCTTAGTAATACAATGACCCCAAACTCAATCAAAGGACTGAAGATGAATCTCACTATCCACCTTCAGAGAAAGAACTGATATTGCTTGAATATACACTGAAGCATGTAAATTTTCACTTCTTTTATTTTTCTTTGGAGTATTCTTTTTTTATTTATTTTATTTTTGCAAGGCAGTGAGGTTAAATAATTTGCCCAAGGTCACATAGATAGGAAATTATTAAGTGTCTGAGGCTGGATTTAAACTCAGGGTCGGCAACTCCGGGGTCAGTGCTCTATCCACTGTATCACCTAGCTGCCCCCATCTTTAGAGTATTCTTGTAAAAAAATGACAGATATGGAAATGTGTTCCATGATTGCATACATATAAAACATAAATCTGATCGCTTACTGTCTTACAGAAAGAAGAGGAAATGATGGAATTTTGAATTCAAAACTTTAAAAAATGTTTTAAAAATTTACTTTAAGGGCAGCTAGGTGAAGCAGTGGCTAGAGTACTAGCCTTGGAGTCAGGAATGCCTGAGTTCAAATCTGGCCTCAGACATTAAATAATAATTATCTAGCTGTGTGACCTTGAGCAAGTAACCTAACTCCCAATACCTTGCCCCCCCTCCAAAATTATTTTAACTTAATTGGAAAAAAGAAAACATTAAATTTTAAAAAATTTAAAATCTGATTTATGATCTATTTGTAATGTACATTGCACTTTCATTTCCTTTATTATTTTACTTCTGAACTACTGAGGAATCTATTGTTCTGTTCCACTTTTTGAGATTCCCAAGAATTTTCAAATTGATCCTTTTCTGTAGAGTGCCACAAGCCAATCTTTTTTCATTACATAATATACATGGCATGAGTTCTCATTAAAGGAAGTCAAACCTTTTACTGAAGGTTAAATGATCTCTAGTGATTCCCTAAGTCAGAGCCATCAGAAACTACTCCAAACATCCTCCACCATCATGGGGTAATGAATTCCAAACCACCTTTGAAGGAGCATCTTGGACATCTCATTACTCATGTGACTCTAGTTCTTTGGGACTTCTGGTTTCTCCACCAGGGCCCTGAAGTGGGACCTTCTCCTCACCCTAATCCCTTCTCATCCTTCTGAGTGTTGTCTCCTTCTGCCAAATTGTCAGTGACTTGAAGCTAAGGTAATTAAAAAACCCAGAATCTACCAAGGTAAGCTCAAAGAAAATAAAAGGGAGCACAAGAGACTGGGAACGTCAATACACAAACATGAAGGACAACTTAGAAGAAGAGAAGTAAAAAACAAGAATATTGAAAGGAAAAATTGCCTACTTTTGAAGAAAATAGACTGAACTCAAAGGCAGGACATGCACAGACAACCTAAGGATCAGAGGCTTCCCAGAACATGACTGGCTAACCTGATCACAATTATGATGGAAATAAAGAATTGACCAGAATTTCTGAACCTAGAAAATGAAATGCCAGTGGAAAAAATTCACAGATCACCTTCAGGGAAAAAAAAAACCCCAAAAACTCAAGGCTGCAAATTCCAGGAGGGATAATGGTTAAATTTAGTAATTCAATTCAGAAACAAAAATTCTTCAAATCATCCAAAGAAAGACTTTCAAATATAATGGAAAAAAAATCTTGGAATAGGGGCAGCTAGGTGGCACAATGGATAAAGCACCGGCCCTGGAGTCAGGAGCACCTGGGTTCAAATCCGGTCTCAGACACTTAATAATTACCTAGCTGTGTGGTCTTGGGCAAGCCACTTAACCCCATTTGCCTTGCAAAAACCTAAAAAAAAAAAATCTTGGAATAATGAAAGACTATTTTCAGTCCATTAGAAAGGAAGATGGAATGGAAGAATGTCTTCCAAAGAGCTTTGGGGTCCAGGATGCAGCCCAGATGTGCTAGTCTGTGTTAAAGAATAAGAGTTATTCAAAACTCTATCCTTTAGAGAATTCTCAGGCTTCCTATCGGTCTGGAATCTCTCCCTATGTCCATTACAAACTTAGGAGGACAATGAGCAGGATGTTGGGAGACTGTTCTGCTAGGAAGAGACGAGTTCCAGATAAGATTATACTAGGATGATAAACTCTGAGGAGCAGTTTGTGGACAGAGAAATTGTGCAATTTCTATGGTTAGACCACTTCGGAGGTTAATGACTTTCCCTATTCTCTGTTTCTATATAAAGTCCAATTTCTTTCCCAGTTAAGGGTAATCACCTTGAATAGATGAGATCCACCTAGGTTAGATGGTAAATCCAAGAGAATAAAACTTCATGTCTAATCCATACTTTCTGTCAATTTTGTTTTAATCCTATTTTTAAGGTTTCTTATAATTTTAGGGTTCACAATTGGGAGAAGATTGAATCAATCTTGTACCACTGATTTATTAACTCTATTTACAATGAACTGCTTTTGTCCTGTGTCTGCCCTGTCATGATTCTCCGAATCTGAATTTAGCTCAGAAGTGAGCTGGTCTGTGACGAATCAAGTATAAAAATCCTGCTCTTTTGGTAATCATGGCTCCATTCTTGTCTCAAGAAATTAGCTCACTCCTCCTCACCATCACCACCATCATCTTCCTCCTCCTCCTGCCGCTGCTGCTTCTCCCCCCTTTCCCTTGGAACGGACCCTCCTGGTGCCTCTTTTGTGAAGCGGAGGCTGAGAAGATCCTTGGAATCACCATGGCTGATGAAAAGCCAAAGGAAGCAGTCAAGACTGAAAACAACTACCACATTCATTTGAAGGTGGCAGGGCCAGATGGGTCAGTGGTGCAATTTAAGATTAAGAGGCACACACCACTTAGTAAACTAATGAAAGCCTATTGCGAAGGACAGGGTTTGCCAATGAGGCAGATCAGATTCCGATTTGATGGGCAACCAATCAATGAAACAGACACATCTGCACAGTTGGAAATGGAGGATGAAGCTGCAATGGATGTATTCCAGCAGCAGACAGGAGGCGTTTACCAAAGAGAACCTGCAACTGTACTCCAGAACTGTGCTCCCAAGGAAAACAATACATTCACAATTAGGAAACCAAGATTTGGTTCATCCACATCCTGACTACTGCAGTGTAGTTTCTCTCTTTGATTCCCTTCCCCCATTCCTTTATTGAACATAAAGTAACTGGTGTCTGTGCACAGGCATAATGCGTATTTTTTTTAAAACCAAATGGCCGATGGTATGTTTTGAACAACATCAAATGGAGATGGAGAGGGGAAAAAACAAACTGGTTCTGTGAAAATATCCCTTTTCTCCACTAGTGGCATGCTCATTCAACTTTTATCTTTATATTCCAGTAAGTCAATTTGCTCTCACTGTTTAACAACAACAAAAAAACCCACACAAAAAATCCCTGCATACCTTGTTTGATTGGATAATTTCAATGTTTTTCTTTTATCATTGTAAAACCAAGGATGATTTTATAACTTTTTTGTATGTAGCTGTTCCATGTAGGGCAATCTCTGTCTCTCAGTAGGGATAAATTACTATAAAGAAATTGATCCTAGATAGTTTTCCCTTCCAAGTCAAACATCTTGTTTAAATAAACTTGTTGTTTAAAATACAAAAAAAAAAATAAAAAAAAGAAATTAGCTCATCTTGGGAGATGCATGTGTCAAGAGAACTATGATCTTCATATTAATCGGTGTGTAAAGAATTTACTGATAATCTCATTTCTAGAGCTCTTTTGCCCAGGGAACTCTGGCTTGGGAGGCAGAGAGAGAACGAAGCAGTTCACCCTGCCAAGGCTTCATTCTTTCCCTGACCAGTACTTGTCTTTGTAAGTGAAGTGAATCAGAAAACTGTAGATAACCTGTCCTGTGCTCAAACACAATACTAAAGTATCCCCAAGATCAGTCAACTTAACTTCCCCCAGGACACCTGGAGTGTCTGGCACTAGTGGACTTGTCCTGAGGAAACCACTCAAGCCTCCAAAATAACTGTCTGTGATCCACCTTCCTCCTTCCTTCCTGCTTGGCCTTAACTGCAGCAAGGTGAAGTGGTCTCGATTTGGAAATCTGTTCTTGCAGTGAAAGTTATAAATTAAACTGCTCCTGTGTCTGGCCTGTTCTGTTTCATCCAAGTCAGAGACTGGCTCAAGAAAAGTTCTGTTAACACACATGAATACAATGCAGATCAATCTAGAATCTTTACACCACCAAGATATCCAAGTTGGCTATCCAAATGTCTAGGTCACAATCTCATACCTGGACTCAAACAAGGCTCATTTCTTAAACTCAGAAGAAGAGGGGTCATCACTGGTTGCTCATTCCCAAATTTCCAACCCATCAGATTGTTCCCTGTGTCTCAGTTCTGGAACCACTTAGGGTGCCTGCAACCCAGTGAAGTTATGGGAATCTTAAAGGAAAGGCACTGGGAGACAGTTGGAGGAGGAGGAGGGAGGCCAGAAAAAATGTCCTCTCTGGAAGAAAGTGGCTTTGACATTCTATCTTGAAGAAGCCAGAGAAGTCAGAAGGCACAGAGAATAAGAGACAACATTTTAGGTAGGGAATGCCAGGAGCCCTGGATTCTAGAGTCCATGCAGGGGAGTCAAGCTGAAGGTCAGAAAGGTAAGATGAAGCCATATGGGCAAGGGATGCACAAGTCAAGTAGGAGAGTTTACATTTGATCCTAGAAGAGACAAGGAGATTAGCCAGTAAAATGGGCAAGACTTGGAACATGGAGATTCCCATGTGAGGAACAAGAAATCTGTAGCTGAAAGTGGACTTGTCCAGTGCCCATTTTTGTTTACATAATTTGCAATTTATGTTCGTGTTTGTCCTTCATTCTCAAAGAAGATCAGGACATCAGGGAGGTGATGCCATGACAAGTATGTGAATTGGATTGGAGTGACAGGAGCTGGGCTGCATCACCAGGCTCACTGTCTCTTCCAGAGCCATCTGGTCTAGTGGCCAGATAGGAATCATTGTGATTGCAGATAGCCTGGGATGCAAGGCAATCAGGGATCAGTGACTTGCCCAAGGTCACATAGCTAGTAAGTGGAAAGTGTCTCAGATTTCAAGGCCAGCGTTTTAAGCACTGTGCTATTAGTACTCCCTTGTAATTAATATAAATTTGTGTATTTATATTATAATTTATATATATATATATAATTATATAATTTTATTTATATAAAATGCAATAATATGCATTATTCTGAAGCCAAGGAGCCATGGAAAAGGGGGTCTCCAAGGAGTAAGTCCTACAAGGCAGAGGCAGGAGGCCCCTGGAGGGCAGAACTGAGAAAGGAGACCTTGAAGGCTTTGACTGAATGAAGTCTACAGAGGAAAGAGGAACCAGGGGATTATGGGTCAGAAAAGGAGAATCTTGGTAAAACAGAAAGAGAAGATGGATAATGAAAAGAGTGAAAGAAATCCTTGATGGAAGGGGGTACAAAAATAGATGAAATTAAAAGCCTAAGGAACAGGACTAGCTGAAGGGGAAGAGAGAAAGGGGAATCTACACAAGGAACTGAGAAGCAAACAGGGAGGTACAAATGTAGAATTTCTGAAGGAAGTAAAGTTTAAAGTCTTACAGCATCTTCTAAATGGGACAACCAAGGACTATGCATAGTTCTTGACACCCCATGAAAACTTCTACAAACATGAACCACTTTGGCACAGAAACACTGCACACAAGTTTTTAGAGGCAGAAATAATCAAGACATCCTTTCATTCCAAAATGTGGTAAGGGTATAAATTGGTTTAGAGACTGCAAAGAAATGAAACAAATGCAAACCAGTGACATATTAACATTTGTGTCAAAGAACACATCCCAGCCATGATAACTTTGTAAAGTAAATAATGATCAACTAATATACCAAAATTTCTAAAATCATTCTTTGTTATACATTAAGAATATAGAAAAAAAGATTAATAAACTGAAAAGGCACCTCAAAAATCAGAAAAACAAATTTAAAATAAGCACGAGATGTTAAAAATGAGACAGGAAAGCCAATAGTTAGGGAAGCCAAGGGGGAAGCCCCACAGAGCAGTCATACCCCTCCCCACGCTGAAAGCAAAGAAGACCAGCAATAAGACCCTGAGCCCCTGCTCCAAGAACGGGGACAGAATAAGAGAGCCAGGCAGGGTGGTATGGGACTGCATTCCATTTCCTGCCTTATTTTATAAAGAAATGATCCGTAAGTGAGGCTTGGACAACTTCCCAAACCATCCTCTATGTCTATGGAAATGGCCTTGATTATTTTTAAATTATTTAAATTTAATTATTTAAATTATTTAAATTATTTAAATTATTTTAAATTATTTTTAAAACTCAGTCTTCAGATCCAAACCTGTTTTCTCAACTTCTAATTAAAGTTTCTAAGGCAGAAGGTTTGCCTCTGTCCCTGTCAAGGTCTGGGTCTCTCCAGCTAGAATTCCTGATCCTCTTCTAATGGTATCCATATGTTGTCTTTCCCAGTTGTGCCAGGTAGAAGGTGATAATCCTGAGAAAGCAGGAACCTGGGCTGGGGAGCTCTCTAAGGTCCCAAATATTTATTCTTGTAGCAAGGGCATTTTGGAAAAGGAGAAATCCCTGGTTGTAGATGTCATAACACAGCTGATAAAAACATGAAGTCTCAAGTCAGGAAGGACACCCTGGTCCTGCTGCTCATTGGCTCTTTGCCGGTTCTGCTCAGAGTAGATGGATGGATGGGGAAGTGGATCATCAAGTAATCAAGCAATGGCACCTCCATGCACTCATGGCTGACCTGAAGGGGTGGTCACCAGAAGTTTAGGACTCTCTTCTCTTTTTGCTCTTGGTAGACATTTCTGGAATGGCTACCTCTAGATGATCAACTTCATGTCTAACTTAAACTACTTTCATTTTATTCTAAAACCCAGTTATTAAGTTTTCACAATTATGAATGTGGGTCAAATCGGTGGAGGGATTGCACCCAGTCAGGCTGGGGAATTGTAGCTACCAAAGACCATTCTCTCTGGGTCCAGGCTCCTTACTGGGCCAGGCCGCAGTCCTCTGTAGATTGAGCTGGGGAGAGAGAAGGCTCTTGGAGGGTGAGAGGTCTTTTCCTTCTCTTCCTAGGTAGCAGACTGGCTTATGGAGATTTACAGAGGGGTAAGGTCCCAAAGGAGTTACAAAGACCCAGGTCCTGTCTCCAGGGCAGATTTTCCACTCTAAAGGAGGAGGGAGGCAGCAGGGAGGCTCAGATTTAGAAATGAAGACTGTACAGGAAAACTCTCCCTCTTTTCCTCCTCTTCTGACCCCTAATCATCCTCCAATAGAGACCTAAGAGGTAGAAGGGGTTTTGGGATGCCAGATGGATTGAGAACACTCCAGGAACTCCTATGTCAGAACTTTCCCTCCCATAGATTCTCTGCCCTCCCGGCATTCCTTCTCTCCAACTAACACATACATTAGGAAAGAAGGGCCAGCAAAGTAGGAGCTCCCCTGGGAATGGGGCAGAAGGAAGGTCTGGGAGGAAGACAATCTAACCCAGTTCCAGGTAAGGAGGTCAGGGACCCTGGACAGAGATGAGAGGGCTACAGGACATTGAGAAAGCAGAATGACTGGCTCCTAAAATCTAACTACTTGGGAAGTTGGGGAGGATTCCTGGGGCCCCCTGAGGCTTGGAACATCTAAAGGGAAACTGAAGTTAGGGAGCCAGTGTCTGTATCTGATGGGAACCAGTCCACGAATCACAGGGCCAAATAAGGGGGGAGCCAGGCAGAAGCTCTGGTTCCTGCAGCCAACGAGGATCTGGGAAGACAGGAAAGCAGGACTAGTGGATCCTTCCAAGGGACCAGATCTGAAGGTTGGACCTCAGGGCAAGGAGAAAGGACACATAAAGGCTGAAAGTAGGACACTTGAGTCTGGGCAAAGTCTGAAATTTGGGAAAGTGTGATCCAATGGCAAATCTTGGGAGGGCGAGACCAGATGTGTGAAAAGTGATTGGCAGTCTGGAAAAGAGTTAGAGGCAGGGAACTGGTCCAGTTACCAGGCCAGGGAGGGAGGCATACTCCTGGAGGACCTGCAGGATACTCACCATGAAGTTGGGTGAGTTGGCAGAAGATAAGGGATGTTCAGGATGGGGAGGATGGGGGGCTTGGCTTATCTCAGCTCCAAGGAAATTGCACATGTATTTCAGGCTAAGCCCATTTGGTTAGTCTGGACCCAGATTGGGGCAGAGGGAATGGTCTCTGTTTGGGCCAGAAAATCTGAGGGTCTTCCCCACCCCTATGGATTTGTGAATTTTCGAAAGAGGCTTTTCCTGGTTCTTTTCTTCCCTAAGCCCTCAGGGACTTAGTCTCCTAACAAAAATGGTTTTTTCTTCTTTTCTAGAAATGGTCCTTCTTGGTCTCTTCTCACCTCTCACTTACCTAACCTTAATGACAGAATGGGCTTTGCCTCAGTCAAACCATGACCTGGTAAAGAACTAGCTTTAAAAGGCCAAGGTCCCCCACTGCATGCAGAGGCATCCCCAGACCTCCTGACCCTATCTGGTCATTGGACCCAGATGGCTCCAGAGAAGGGGAGGCTGGTAACTTTGCCTTGTCCTCCCTCACTTCCATCCAATTCACTGGCCTGCCATGGCATCACCTGCCTGCCCCCCCCCTCCCCACACAAGCCCTGCCTTTCCTAGGGGTGAGTGGGGTGCTATCTGGTTGTTTCAGTCACATCCAACTCTTCCTGACCCCATTTGGGGATATCTTGTGGAAAATGATCTTAGGAGGCAGCTAGGTGGTGCAGTGGATAGAGCTCCAACCCTGGAATCAGGAGGATCTGAGTTCAAATCTGATCTCAGACATTTAATAATTGTCTAGCTGTGTGACCTTGGGCAAGTCACTTAACCCCATTACCTTAAATATTAAAAAAAAGAAAAATGATTTCCTCCTTAAGGATATGATTCCTCTCTCATCACATTCAACTGAGATCACTATATAACATGGAAACAATGTAAAGACTAACAGACTGCCTTCTGGGGGGGAAGCAAGAATAGGGGTAAATTTGTGAAACTCTAAATAAAATCTTTCATTAAAAAAAGTGATCTTTGAGTTTGGCTACTAAGAGCCAAAATAGGAATAACAGCCCCTATTTCTTCACTTAGGCTCACTGAATCATCATGCAGGAAAGGGAACCCCAAAAACTGAGGTCAAAGAAAGCTCTTTCTAGAGGGGCATATATACTATAGAGGGGAGGAGTCTTCAGTAGACAGAATCAGAGGAATTGTGGCTTGAGTCTCCACCACCCCACTGGCAAGCATAAGAATTGATCAAAACTATATCCTGGGGAAAACGATTGATTGATTTAGAAAATGCTCAGGCTTCCTCCCCAAGTTTTCCAAAGCATCTCAGCCTATGTTCAGCACAAATTCAAGAGAACAATAAGCAGGAGGCTGGGAAGAGACGGACAATACTTTTAGCAATATTGGGCAAAGATGATCTTGGAGGAGCAGTTTGGGGCAAAGATATTGTGCAACTTCTATGGTTAGGCCAGTAAGAAGGGGAAGGATTTCCCCTATTCTCTGTTTTTATATAAAGTCCAATTTCTTTCCCAGTTTGGTGTGGTCATTTCCTGAAAATGGCCTCTACCTTAAGGTTTAAAGACAAAATCTTACAGACTAAAACTTAAAAATGTTTAACCTACATGTCTGCTACTTTATTTTAACCCTATGTTTTAAGGTTTTTGTTTTACAGTTGTGAGACTGACACCAAGGATAATTTCATTCACTTCAGAAAGGGCCATTCCATCATCCAGAAACGGAGGCCACCCCACCTGGCTGCCTCCTGGGCTGCTGCTACCAAGGACCCTGACAGTTCTTGCAACAGGATCAAATAAGGGAAAATGTAGAAGGCACCTCAAGTGGCCCATAAGAGGTTCCTAGAGCCAGCTCCAAGTCGCTGCCCCTTGACCAAAACCCCAATCGCCTGACTCTGCCTTTCCAAGGGCTCTCTCCCAGGTGTAGGCAGTTGTAGCTCCTCACCCTGTGTCCAAGGCTTCGGCTAAATTCTCCCCTCCTGCCAAAGTGATTTCCCCTGAATCTCTTGGAGGCTTCTCTCTCAGAGGGCCTCCCCCCTCCCCCCCGTGGAGAACTGGTTTGGTCCCACTTGCTGCCAGGCTATTTGCCCAGGAACCTGGGGTCAGGCCTGCTGCCATGTGGCCTGCAGGTTGGAACAGAGCCACCACACAGCAAGGCCTTTTGAAATCCTTACTGGACCTGAGACCTAGGGAAGGAGAGGGGTGCAGAGAGGCCTGGGACGGCTGGGAGGACCTGAGGCAGGAGGCTGACAGCAGGACCAGGAGGCCCATGTGGACAACACTGCCCAGAAGAAGGTCTAGGGGGGCCTGCAGAATTCTTTACTGCCCCCCCCCCCCAAGTCCTGGCCACTAGAACAGAGAGGAGGGGGAGGTTGTGTGTCTGGGGAGGCAGCTGGGCAGGTACAAAAGGAGCAGAGACACGGAGGGAAGTGGGCACCCTTGAGAGTCAGCAGGAATGAGGGGGAACTTGAAAACAAATGGGGGGCAGCAATTTGGGGAGACAGGTGTCAGTACTCGAGACCCCAAGTACAGGTGACTCTGGCCACAGAAGCAGGGCACAGGGCACTGGGGATAGGGGGGGCTGGGGCTCCCAGGAGGGCTGGAAGTGGGGAGAAGGGGGGCAGCACTCACCTGGGTGGGGGTCTGGGCCTCCTGGGGGGCCATTCCCTTGGGCTCCAGGCCCCGGTCCTCTGCAGACTGAGCTGGGAGGAAGGCTGGAAATGAGGGAAGATCTGCAGATGGGGAGAGGCGGCAGGGACAGGCCCCCCCAAGAGATCAGAAGGGGCTTTGGGCCCACCCCCCCCCAGGATGAGGAGACCAGTCAGAGCCTCAGAGGTGCTGGGCCCGAGTCCGGCAGCTCCCCCCCCCCCCGCCCCCCTACTAAGACACAAGCAGGACGGAGAGGTCAGGGTGGCCAGGGGTGGGGGGTGGGGGCCCTGACCTTACCGGGCCCTGCACCCCCAGGGAAGGGGAGGCAGCGGGAGGGGCGGCCCCCCCATGTTGAGCCCGGGTGGGGTCATTGCCTCTGGTCTCCCGCCAAAGCCACGCCCCCTCACCTGCAGCACCCCTGCCAATGGGGTGAACCCCCGCCTGCTGCTGGGAAGGGAGAGGAGTGGGGGGGGGCCCAATGCCGGGCCTTGGAGCTGCCAATGTCTCCACAGGGCCCAACCTCCGTTCCAGGGGCTCCTTTCCTGGGCTTGAGGGGGTGTCATGGAGAAAGGCAGAAAAGGAAGAGATGCCCCCATTGCTCTGGAACCGGGCCTCAATCATGGTCAGGAAGCCTCGATGGAGCACCTACTATGTGCATGCACAGCCAGAGCCCTAGGGTGCAGCTCAACTGCTCCGTGGAGTTGGAGCCCTGATGGAGCCACATGATTGACCAATAGGGCCATGGCCCCAGAGAGATGGGCTGGACACTTCTGTAGTGTCCTTGACAGGCCGGCAACAATCAATCTGGAAGCCACCCACCTCTGACCTCAAGCTGAAGTCAATCAGGCCCTAGCTGAAGTTCAACTGAAGAAGAGCTTGTGAATGCCATTGGACTCCTTCCAAGGGGCAACGCACCTGGTGCTTGTTTTATTCCCTAGCTGAGATCCACAAGGTGTGTGTATTGGGGGGGGGGAAGGTCCGTTGCTCATCCAAAAACTGACTGAACTTTTCCAGGTTATATGGCATGAAGAGATTATCCCCCCAAGAATTCAAGGATGCCTCCATCCTCCATTTCTATAAAGGTAAAGAGAATAATCGATTGTCCTGGGACAATCACAGGGGCATTTCTCTTTTAGTCATTGCTGGTCAGAGTCTTGCCAGAGTTCTTCAGAATAGACTGATCCTTCACCTGGAAAATGTTCACCTCCCTGAGAGCCAGTGCAGCTTCAGAAAGGGTAGAGGAACAGTCAATATGGTGTTTGCTGTCTGACCACTCCAGGAAAAATGCCAGGAATAGAACAGAGGTCTGTATACAACATTTATAAATCTGTCGAAAGACTTTGATACCATCAGCCATGAGGATTTAGGGAAAATTAAGTCAAAATTTGGTTGCCTGGAGAAGTTCATTAATCTCCTAACAGCATGTTTGCCTGGGTTCTGGATAGTGGATGATCCTCTTGAGATTTCCCAATCATCAATAGAGTAAAACAAGGATGTGTCCTTGCTCCCATACTTTTTAGCATGATGTTTTCAGCCATGTTATCAAAAGTCTTCACTGAGGATGCACATGACCTCAAGGTCAGCTGATGAACTGATGGCAAATTCTTCAACTTGAAAAGGCTACAAGCCAAGACCAAAGTGGAGGGAGTGTTAGTGCACAATCTTGTTTGCAGATGACTGTGCTGTCCATGCAGCCTCTGAAGCTGAGATGCAACAAAGTATGGATGAACTCTTTACTATCTGTGCTGATTTTGGTCTAACAATTAACACCAAGAAAACTCAGGTGCTCCATCAACCAGCACCATACCAACCATATGTGGAACCATAGATTACAGCAAATGGAGAAGTTCTGAGGACTGTGGACAAGTTCACTTCCCTTGGCAGTGTCCTTTCCAGGGAGCTACACATTGACAATGAGGTTGACACTTGTATTACCAGAACTAGTTCAGTATTTGGGGAAGCTCCAAAAGAAAGTGTGATAGAGAAAAGGTATTAGACTGATTACTAAACTGAAGGTCTATAGAACCACTGGGTTGACCCCATTGCTATATATACCTGTGACTCCTAGATAATCTCATTGAAGAACTTTAGAACTGACTGTAGAGCTTGAGAAACCCTGGCACAGGACCACCCAGCATGGCATGCCCTCATCAGTGAGGATGCTGCACTCTATGAGGAAGGCAGAATTGAAGCAGCTGAAAAGGAAACATGACAAACAAGTTTAGTGGACCCATCCCAGGTGATCCCATGAACTATTTGTGCCTGAACTCTGGTGGAGCCTTCTGAGCTTGAATTTGTCTGATCAGCCACAGTCGGACACACTGTCATTTGTCTTAAACATGGTGGTGTCATTTTGGTCTTCTTTGACGAGGAAGGACAAGAACCAGGCCCTAGACTGAATGCCAAGGAAACAAAGAAGGGTTAAACAGCCCCCTCCCCCACCCCAGGAAGGTCAACCTTACCAAGTGGTTGGAGTCCTGGGACCCCAGGCTCAAATGAGTTTTTTTTCCCTGTTTGCCTCAGCTGCTCATCAGGATCTCTGCCAGGAAAACACTCAGGACCCTCATTCACAAGGACTGAGCCTCTCCTCCACCAGTGTTCCTCTGACTCTAGAGAGAACTGAGTCAAATGGCAAATAGAAGCCATTCCTCAAATGATAGTCAAAGGATATGAACAGGCCGTTCTTGGATGAAGAAATTAAAGGTCTTTCTGGTCATGTGAAAAAAAGATGCTCTAAATCATTATTGATGAAGGAAATGCCAGACTATCGAAAAGCTTGGAAAGACCTGCATGAATGGCCACTGAGGGAAGTGAGCAGTACCAAGGAAACATTGTACACACTCACAGCAACATTGTGTCCCCATCAATCATGATGGGTTTGTTCATCTCAGAAGCACAAGAATTAGAGAATTCAAAAGGCTTTCTGATGCACAACACCATCCACATCCAGAGATGTTGGTACGCAGACCAAAGCTTATTGTTTTCAATTTTAAAAATGTCTTTTATGGGGGGTGGCTAGGTGGTACAGTGGATAGAGCACTGGCCCTGGAGTCAGGAGTACCTGAGTTCAAGTCCAGCCTCAGACACTTAATAATTACCTAGCTGTGTGGCCTTGGGCAAGCCACTCAACCCCACTGCCTGGCAAAAACCTAAAAAAATTGTCTTATTTATTAGGCTTTTTTCTATTTTTTTTCTCCATTTTTGTTTGATTCTTCTCTTACAACATAACTAATATGGATCATGTTTAGCATGATTATACATACAAATTGCTTTCTGTGGTGGGGGGGAGAGGGAAGAGAGGGAGGGAGAAAAATGTAATACTCAATACCTTGCAAAAACAATTATTGAAAACTACCATTCCATGTAATTAGAAAAAATAAATAAGTAAAATAGTAATTAAAAAAATTCTTCAAATCATTCAAAGGAAAGATTTTTCAATGGAAAAGATAATGGAACAATCAAAAACTATTCCCAGCCCATTAGAAATGAGGATGAGGAATGTGTTCCAGAGAGCACTAGAGCACAGGATGGTCTTTCCTGGAGGACTGAATTGACTTTGTAACATTTATTTATTAACCCTATATACAGTGAATGCTTTAGTCCTGTGTCTGGCCCTGTCATGGTTCTCTGAACCGGAATTTGGTTCAGAATTGAGATTGGTCTATAATGGGTCAAGTATAAAAATCCTGCTTTTTTGATAATCATGGTTCTACTCTTGCCTCTAGGAATAAGCTTGTCTTGGGAGATGCATGTGTCAAGAGAATATGATTTTCATGTGTAAAGAACTTACTAATACTTTTATTTCTAGAACTCCTTTTCCCAGGGAACTGTACTTTGGGAATTGGACAAAACAAAGCAGTTCACCCTGATGTCCTGTCAAAGTATAATAAGTTTCTCAAAACTACAACTCTGTCACCTTGCCACTCAATAAGAAATGAAGATACAAACTCAGGAGGACAGTGACCAGGATGCTTGGAGATGTGTCCAGCCAGGAAGAGACAATGATTCATCAGATAGTTTTGGACAAGGATGATGTTCTCTGAGGAGTCATTTGGGATACTTGAATTTGTGCAAACCTCATTGTCAGGTCACAAAGGAGGGCACAAAATTTCACTGTTCTCTGTTTTCAGATAAAAATTTCCCCTCTCCTAGTTCAAGTGTGGTCATTACCTTAAAGGACCTCTACCTACAGGCTAGAGGGAAGGTCTTAGAAAATAAAACTTAAAATATCTAATCTATATTTTCTGTTCATTTTAAAGCTTATATTTTAAGGTTTTTACAGTTTTAGGGTTCACAGTCTGCATTCTTTCCCTGACCTGTATTCTCTGTGTTAAGTGAAGTGAATCAGAAAACTGTATAATGTGTTCTATATCCAAGCAAAATAATAAAGTACTACCAGTCCAATCAATGTAAGTATTCCCACAGGACTTGAGGATATCCGTATTAATCTGCACACATGGGTTTATTCTGAGAAAACTATTCAGAATATTCAGCCCCCAAAATGATAGCTTGTGATCCATAGGTCCTCTCCCTCCCTACTATGATTCATGTACATATACTCTGCCTTACCTGCAACAAAGTGGAACAATCTTGATATACAAATCTATTGCTTGCAATGAAAATAATGAATTAAACCACTACTTGATTACTGTCTCTTACTTGCTATTTCACCCAGATTAGATACTGATTCTGTGAAAAATTAATTCTGAAAACATGTGAATCCAATGTAAAAGAATCTAGTATCTTTATGTGACCAAGACATCCTGCAATGATGCCTAGATGACTGTCCAAATGACTGGGTCACAATCTTGTACCTGGACACAAACAAGGACCACTCATTTGACTCAGGCTCATTCCCAAAGTTCCAATTAATGAGACTGTTCCCTGTGCCTCATCTCCGGAACCAATCAGGTTGCCATCGAGCCTACGAAGTCATGAGAATCTCGAAGGAAAGGCAATGGAGGAGGGGTAGAGGAAGAAGAGGGAGTCCAGGAAAAAAGTCCTCTCTAGAAAAAAGTGGCATTGAAGTTCTGTCTTGAAGAAAGAAGCCAGAGATGCCAAGAGGGAGAGAAAAGAGAGAACATTTCAGGTAGGGAATGCCAGGTGTGAACAATAATTAGTAAGTCAGTGTCCCTGGATTCCTCTAGTCTAGCTAGGGGAGTGAAACTGAAGAAGGTTGGAAAGTAAAAGGGGCTATGTTGGGAAGGTCTTTGGAAGTCAAGCTCAGGATATATATGTAATCCTGGAAGAGAGAAGGAGCCTTTAGAGTTTTATGGGAAGGGAGAAAACCAGTAAAATGGTAAAGAGTTGGAATATGGAGAATCCTGAATGAGGAACAAGAAATTGGCAACTGAAAGTGAATTTGTCCAGTGCTTTTTCTGTTTACATAATTTGTAATATAAATTTGTATATACATAGACCTGTGTGAGTAGGTATGTGTATGCATGTGTGAATGTGTTTGTTCTTGAGTGAATGTGTGTGTAATCCAGTCCTGCTCTTATGAAGCCCTGAAGGCTATTTATGGGTCAAAGACCTATAGTACATCTCAACTACTCAGAGCTGACAGAACTACTTTATTGACAGGGTCACGATCCTAAATATGGGCTAAACACTTGCAAAGTCTTCTTAATAGACCATCAACAATCAAGGCAGAACCACTGGAATATTTACCTCAAGTTGAAGTCAATCTGTCCCTAGCTGAAGTTGCAACTGAAGAAGAGGTTTTGAATGCCATTAGGCTCCTTTTAAGTGGCAAAGAACCTGGTGCTGCTTCTATTCTAGCTGAGATCTACAAGGTGGGGGTCCATTGCTCATCCCAAAACTGACTGAAATGTTCCAGGTTATATAGCATGAAGAGATTATCCCCAAGAATTCAAGGATGCCTCCATCCTCCATCTCTACAATGGTATTTGCTGCCTGACAACTCCAGGGAAAAGGACAGAACAAAACAGAAATCTGTATACAATGTGGATCTGATCAAGGCCTTTGATACCATCAATCATGAGAACTTATGGAAAATTATGTCAAAATTTTGTTACCTGGAGAAGTTCATCAATCTCATGACAATATGCTTGGCTGAGCTCTGGATAGTAGCAGATGTTCTCAACATTTCCCAGTCAACAATGGAGGGAAACAAGGATGTATTCTTGCTCCCATGCTTTTTAGTATGATGTTTTCAGCTATCTAGCAAGTGCCTGCAATAAGGATGAACATGGCATCAAGGTCAGCTACCTCACTGATGGCAAATTCTTCAACTTGAAAAAGTTACAAGCCAAGACCAAAGTGGAGGGAGTGTTGGGGCGTGATCTTCTGTTTGTGGATGATTGTGTACTCAATGCAACCTCTGAAGCTGAGATGCACAAAGTGTGGATCAATTCTCTGATGATTGTGCTAATTTTGGTCAAACAATTAACAACAAGAAAACACAGGTGCTCCATCAGCCAGTCCCACATCATCCAGATGTGGAACCATTGATTACAGCAAATGGAGTGTTGAGTACTGTGGATGGACAAGTTCACTTCCCTTGGCAGTATTCTTTCCAGGAGGTTCACAATGACAATGAAGTTGACACATGCATTATGAGAGCTAGCTCAATATTTGGGAGGCTCTGAAAGAAAGTGTGGAAGACGTATTAGACTGACTACCAAACTGAAGGTCTACAGGGCCAATGTGCTGACCTCATTGATATAACCTCTGAAACTTAGTCTACCAGGACCATGTCAGGAAACTGAATCGTTTCCATTTAAATTGTCTTTTTTTTGCAAGGCAAACAGGGTTAAGTGGCTTGCCCAAGGCCACACAGCTAGGTAATTATTGTCTGAGACCGGATTTGAACCCAGATACTCCTGACTCCAGGGCTGGTGCTTTATCCACTACGCCACCTAGCCGCCCCCCCCATTTAAATTGTCTTAAGATTCTGAAGATCACCTGGCAGAAGAAGATACCAGACACAAGTCCTTTCTCAAGCTAAACTATCTAGCCTTTCAACATGTTGTTAGAATGCCCAATGTATGTTTGCCAAAAATATTATGGAAAACTCACACAGGACAAGTGCTCACTCACAGTGGGTCAGATGAAGTGTTACCAAGATACTATGAAGGTCTCATTGAAGAACTTTAGAATTTGATTGTACAACATTGGCACAGGACTGTCCAGCATGGTGTGCCCTCATCAGTGGGGGGCTACACTCTATGAGGAGGGCAGAATTGAAGCAGTTCAAAGAAAACACAACTTATGTAAGTTTAGAGTACACACCCCAGCTGTTCACATGGACTATTTGTGCCTAATCTGTGATAGAGCATTCATCTGATCAGCCACAGTTCGACACATTGTCATTTTGGTCATCTTCAATAATGAAGGACAATAATCAACCAATCAACCAATTCCAGTCTTGAGTCCAAGGAATTAGGTGACCTTGGCCAAGTCATTTTTCAACTCCCTGCTCTATTTTTTTTAGGTTTTTGCAAGGCAAATGAGGTTAAGTAGCTTGCCCAAGGCCATATAGCTAGGTAATTATTAAGTGTCTGGGACTGGATTTGAACCCAGGTACTCCTGACTCCAGGGCCAGTGCTTTATCCACTGTGCCACCTAGCTGCCCCGACCTGCTCTTATTTCAAATAGAACTTTTGTTTCCTTAGTTGACTTAGGATGGACAGATGACTTACAAAGGGTTGACTCATTCCTAACACAGTGCCACAGAAATGACCAAGAGTTAGGATAGATTTTGAGCCAGGTAAAATTTTTTCTTGGACTTGGAAGGGGTGAGTCTCCCACTTTCCAATACAATTGTTCTATTGTGAAGTGTTTTCTTTGAAGCTAAAATTTCTCCAGGACTTTACCTTTGGGTGATAATTGCCTGTTTTTGACTGGGTAGATATTGAGGACTTGTCCCTATATCTAGATGAGGTACTGTTTCGGTAAGTGGACTGGTGTATAGGTTTGGATTTTCTTTTGACATTCTCTGTCATTAATGTATGTCTCTGAGAAAGGATGTTGTCTGGTATCTTGTCTTTGTATTGTCATTTGGAATTCTCTCATGTGAGAGCACAGTGTGTTTTCCAGTGAGTCTCTAGTACCTCTTTGGAATGAGATTTAATTTTGAGGTGCTTTGACTTGGTTTATGCAGTTTATAGGTGTTTGTTTAAACTGTGTGTTTATTCTGATACGGGCAGAATCAAAGCCTCCATTGTCTCTGCCTGGTGGACTTGCTGTCCAGTCTCTGTGTCCTAATTGGCCAATCTCCACCAGTTTCTGTATCCAGTGTAAAAAGCATGAGGCAGAGAGAAGAGAGAACATTTCAGGTAGGAGTGCCAGATGTGAACATATCACCAGGTCAGTGTTCCTAGGTTCCTCTAGTTCAGCTAGGGGAATGAAGCTGAAGAAGGTTGGGAAGTCAGATGGGGCTATATTGGGAAGGGCTTACAATCAAGTCTGAGAGTACATATTTGATGCTGGAAGAGACAAGGTGCCTTTAGAGTTTTCTGGGGAGGAGGAAGAAGACTAACCAGTAAATGCCAAGGAATTGGAATATGGAGAATCCTGGGTGAGGAACTAAAAATCCCTAACTGAAAGACAATTGAATTTGTCCAGTGCTCTATTTACTTAATTTATAATTTATATAAATTTGTATATACATATCTTGTGTGAGTGCATATGTGTTAGTTGTAGTCCTAAGGAGTTGGATGATCTAGGTAATTTCCTGGCCTGAGTTCTTTGCAGAAATAGAGGGTCTAGATCAGGGCATGTTCCCACTGAGCTTCTGACACTGGAAATACACATTATCCTGAAGGCAAGGAGCCTTGGAAAAGGCTATTTGAAGGAGTTATTACTGTTGAAGAAGTAATATCTATCTAGTTTTTTAAGAAAATGTTAATTGAGGGCTTCCATAAGCCCAGTCAGAAGTAAATTTCTTTTATTGTGTAATATAACTTCATGGTTAAATGTAAATTTGACAAGACTACCTCAGCTCATGCCTTTATACCTCCTCTAGCTTTCTGTGTTTTGATCTGACAAAATGGGTACCTGACCCCAGTCAGGGTAGGCTCCTATCTGAACAATAGTCCCTTCTACATCTTAACTACCTAGTCTTCTAGTCTCTGCCTGGGGACCTCCACAGAAGGGGAAGCAAACTGTTAATTTTAGAAGCGCCACTGCATGTTTCCATAGAATTAATTCTTATGGAGGTGAAACCAATGAGATCCTAGGTACGTCTGCTTGGACTTGTCTGCTTCCAAACAATCCTTCAAGTACTCAAAGAAAACCATCTTTTTTACCCTCAATAACTTCTGCTAGATAAACACTGTAGCATGTTCTCTAGTCCTTGTCTTTTGGACGTATTGCTCTGGAAACATTTTCTAAAATGTGGTACACCAGTCAGATGTGGCCTGACCATGGCAGAATATTGTGAAACTAATGTTTAGAGTCTGGGGAGGGCAGGTTAAGAGAACATGGCAGTTTCTGAGGGAGGACAGTGTTAGTATTTGACGGAGAGAAGGGTTTTGAGGGACTTCATTCTGATTTTTCACAGCTGAGATGTCACTGAAAGAATAGAAAAATCTAAGGACTTGTCAACATTTTCTTTTTTGATTTTTGCAGGGCAATGGAGTTAAGTGACTAGCCCAAGCTATTAAGAATCAAGTGTCTGAGGTTAGATTTGAACTCAGGTCCTCCTGTCTCTAGGGCTGGTACTCTATCCACTGTGCCACCTGGTTACCCCTTGTCAACATTTTCGTCCTAGAAAACTGGTATTCGAGACACCTGAGTTATGGAGCTCCAGCTAGAGGTCCCCTTCCATGATAAGCCTTTTCCAGTCCTCCTTAACTTTAAGGTCTTCAGTTTCTTGACCAGCACCAATTTTCCCCGTCCTTTGGATGAGCCAAACAATTAAGCAATTAAGTCTCCACCCTCTGAATCAATCTTTTACTATCTATATAATACTGTGTAAGATAAGGTCCTTGAACTTGCATGAACTAATGCCAAGTGAGATGAGCAGAACCTGAACATTTTACACACTAACAACATGGGGTAATGATCAACCATGAGTTCAATAATAAGGGAAAATTTCAGGGGATCTGTGGAGAATACTTTCTGTGCCCAGAGAAGGAACTGTAGACTTCAAAAACCAAAGCTTGTTATCTTCAATTTTTAAAAGGTGTCTTATATTTTATGTAATTTTGCTATCTCTAATGTTTTCTTTCTTCTTTTTGGATTTCTTTCTTCTCTCACAACATATTAAATTTTTATCTATGTTTATCATGGATGCAAATGTAAAGCCTATATCAGATTGCCTTCTGTTGGGGGGAGTGGGAAGAAGAGAGGGAGAAAAATTAAAAAATTCAAAACCTTGCAAAAAAAAAAGATTGGTAGAAACTACCATTGTATCTAATTGGAAAACAAAAAGATTTCTATTTATATAATAATTAAAAGAAAAACTCTCCCCAAAATATCAAGTCCTTTAATTTCTCATAATGGTACCGAATTACTTAGGCAAATGGTGGAAAGCCTTTCAAAAGAAGGATATCTATTGAGGTTAATAACAGCATGGTCTGAGATATATGTGAATGAAAAGAATAGTAGCAAACTGAGTTATCTCAATAGAAGAATGGCTTCTGGTTATTCTTATGAATGACTTAAGAGACTTCCACAATTCTTAGGGGCTATTCATTTTAATATGGCTAGAAATTTAAAAAGTTTATTATAAATAACTTACTTGACATGCATTGTTTTGCCAATGAGATCAATATATTTATTTATATATTCCATCCCAGAACCATTATTACAATTAAAGTTAATCTAGCAACTTTAAATAAATTCATGTGTATTTGAGTTTACCTTCTTAAAAGAATATTGTTATTAATTTAATAATGGAATCTCATCTTCCCAATGGGTGAATGAATGATGCCAACTATAAAATCTGGGCTCTCTCAGTTCTCTTTCCAGAGAACTAGATGATTGCATGAGCTGAGACTTCTTTGAAAGTGACAATTTCATTCATTCATTCATTTCCTGTTTACTTGTTCCCTGTGCCTTTTAGCAGGAAAGTCTCCTTACCAAAATTTAATCCTTGACCAGCAGCCTCTCTTAGACAAAGGCACAACCCCACTGAGTACAATGGGGCTTCTTTCTAGGATGTAAAATAAGAGGCCTTCCCATAAGGAATCCATAATATGGTTTGTAGCTAGAGGGAATTTTCTGCTAAGAAGCTCTGAACTGCATTTGAATGACTTTTCTCATTCATTACAGTGATAAAATTTCTATCTAGTATGAATTCTCTGATGGGAATTAAGGGCTGATTTTTGCCTGAAGGCTTTACCACAGAAGTTACAGGGATGAGGTTTCTCTCCAGTGTGGATTCGCTGATGCATAGTAACCTTGTCCTTCCTAGTAAAAGCTTTTCCACACTGACTGCATTCATAAGGTTTCTCCCCAGTATGGATTCTCTGATGCACAGCAAGTTTATTTTTCTTTAGGAAAGTTTTTCCACATTGGTTACATTCATAAGGTTTCTCTCCAGTGTGGATTCTCTGATGTACAGCAAGGCTAGCCCTCTGAGTAAAAGTCTTTCCACATTGATTACATTCATAAGGTTTCCCTAAAGTGTGAATCATCTGATGTTTAGTAAGGTGAAACTTGTGAATGAAAGTCTTTCCACACTGATTACATTCATAGGGGTCATTGCCAGTGTGGATTCTCTGATGTATCACAAGATAGGAGCTTCTTGTGAAAGTCTTTGCACATTGATTACATTCATAAGGTTTCTCTCCAGTGTGGATTCTCTGATGTATGGCAAGATAGGAGCTTGTTGTGAAAGTCTTTCCACACTGATTACATTCATTAGATTTCTCTCCAGTGTGAATTCTCTGATGCATAGTAACTCTGTCCTTCCTTGTAAAAGCTTTTCCACACTGATTGCATTCATAAGGCTTCTCTCCAGTGTGGATTCTCTGATGTTCAGCGAGTTTATTTTTCTTTAGGAAAGTTTTTCCACATTGACTACATTCATAAGGTTTCTCTCCAGTGTGGATTCTCTGATGTAGGGCAACATAGGAGCTTGTAGTAAAAGTCTTTCCACACTGATTACATTCATAAGGTTTCACTCCAGTGTGGATTCGCTGATGTATTGCAAGAGAGGAGCTTGTTGTGAAAGTCTTTCCACACTGATTGCATTCATAAGGCTTCTCCCCAGTGTGGATTCTCTGATGTACAGCAAGGCTGGCCCTCTGAGTAAAAGTCTTTCCACACTGATCACATTCATAAGGTTTCTCTCCAGTGTGAATCATCTGATGTTTAGTTAGATGAAATTTGTGAATGAAAGTCTTTCCACACTGATTACATTCATAAGGTTTCTCTCCAGTGTGGATTTTCTCATGTACAGCAAGTTGGAAGCTCTGAATGAAAGTCTTGCCACACACATTACATTCATAAGGTTTCTCTCCACTGTGGATTCTCTCATGTACGAGAAGACTGGCCTTGTGAATGAAAGTCTTTCCACACTGATTACATTCATAAGCTTTCTCTCCAGTGTGGACTCTCTTATGTTCATCAAGTCTGGACCTATATGTGAAAGTCTTTCCACACTGATTACATTCATGAGGTTTCTTCCCAGTGTGGATTCTCTGATGTTCGCCAAGACTGGACCTGTATGTAAAAGTCTTTCCACACTGATTACATTCATAAGGTTTCTTTCCAGTGTGGATTCTCTGATGTTCAGCAAGACTGGCCCTCTTAATGAAAGTCTTTCCACACTGATTACATTCATAAGGTCTCTCCCCAGTATGGATCCTCTGATGATAAACAAGATTGCTATTATTTGTAAAAGTTTTCCCACAATGATTGCATTCATAAGGTTTCTCTCCAGTGTGAATTCTCTTATGTACACCAAGACTGGAGCTTGTTGTGAAAGTCTTTCCACATTCATTACATTTGTAAGGTTTCTCTCCAGTGTGGATTCTCTCATGTTCAGCAAGATGTGCCCTCTTAATGAAAGTCTTTCCACATTGATTACATTCATAAGGTCTCTTCCTAGTGTGGATTCTTTGATGTACAGCACAGATGTCTCGCCAAGTGTAATTATAGGAACCATCATTCACAAATCTTTGCTTCTGATTTTCATCCCAGGAAATGCTTATCTTTGCAGGAATATCTTTTTTTTCAAATCTGTTTTCTCCTTCTAAAAGAAATGAATAATAAATAAACCTACAAATGACTACACACCTTTATGATGTTAAGCTCTTCCCTCCATTGGCAGAATGTAAACTGATTTACATTCTGTTTCCCCAGGCAAAGAAAAGCCTTGAAACTTAAATGGGCAGAATAAATCATTTCAAAATATCATTAATTCATATTTGAAAGAGGATTTTATTTACAAAGAGCTTCATATACATTCACATTGAATCCCTGAAACAAACAGATGACACAGGCAAGACTAGCATTCTCTTTACATTCACAATTTGACCCATGAGTTCAGAATGGCTCAGAGTGAAATGACTTAACCTAAATATCAGCAGCTGAAACAGAACTCAAACCTTGTGACTGGGCATGCTCTGTCCACAGTACCAGAGAAATAGTCTCTTCTTTGAAACCTGCTGCTTCACCTTCATTTTCAATGTCTGCACTTTTCATCTTTTCTTCATAAAAACCATGCCACTGGCTAACAAATAGTAAACATTTCTATTATTTCCTAATCTAGCTTATCTATAAGCATAACCTAATTATGGTTGCAATATTATTTGTGTTGCTGCAATATCAGCCATCACATGATGAATGCCAGTACTATTTTTGTGTATTTACCTGAGGTACAAGACATTTTGTTCTTGCTCATTACTTTTTGGGTAGTCAGTACATCTTTCTTTGTTTTTTAAATTATTTCTTAATGCCTCTGTCCACTAAAAGAAACAAAATTATATTCCTTGCAATAAAAACAACTTAAAAAATGCATGTATAAAGGAACCTGAGTCCCTCATCCTTTTTTAATAAAGTGGACAACATGCTTCCCTACTAGTCCTTTTGTAGCCTTTCCCAGTTTGTGGTTCACAAAACCCTCAGAGATTCTGGATTTTGATCCATGGTATTTGTGCTAAAAATTTATATCAGTGAGCCATAAATAATGTCTCAGTTTTTTTTATAATGTTATTTTCCCTTTCAGATAACAAGCATGTATATGTTTCTACCATAATAGGGTTCTTTCTGCAGTGATTTCAAAGCATTACAATCAGTAATAGAATACTTTTGGAGATCATATACTCCGATTCATAAGTGCGACATATGCTTTGGACTGGACGTACAAGAGGAGTCTCTATTGAAATGTAAATTGTCACTGTCATTCACAGAACCTCCTTATTTTAACCTTTCTTTCACTTACATGACTATTTGTCTCCTAAGGAATTGTTTGGCAGATTAGCCATTCAGTAGAGTTTTTAAGGAGATGAATTGCCAGTAGTAGAAAAATGAAACACAAATCTGAAGAAATTCTATCCTAACAAAGGTGATTTTAAAAATAAATATGTTTTCACTAGATTGTTTGCTGCTAAGGGGGGAGGAAGGGTGGAAAAAAGAATATAACATAAATAAGCAACTGAATGAATGTTGAAAAACTTTTGTATCATGTACTGGGAACATAAAATATAAAAAAATAAATGTTGTCTAAAACCAACAACAAAATAGTAAGTACACTTGATCTTCATGTGCACTTTAATTTAACATATTATTTTTCATAGTAACCAGAAATTGAGTTTATTGATTGATCAAGGATGTGAAAACAAAACATTTCTGACCCTTAGAAAGAGAGATCTACTTGAAAAGAGTTGTTTTCAAATGGAAATATATTTAGTTCCACAAAGAAATGAGGAAATACATGGAGTGAGTATAATAGCAGCTTAAAAGGTGAGCAAAATTGGGGAGGAAAGGACAGACATCAAAATTCCCACCCCATGCAGTTGTGGTCCTTTTCGCAATGTTTTGTTTAAAAATTGAAATGCAGTTTGAAGCACAATGAATGGCCTGCTGGCCCTTGAGTCAGGAAGACCCAAATTCCAATCTCATGATTAAAGACCTTTGTTAGCCTCAGTTTCTTCATCTGTAAAGTGGTTACAACAATAGCAACTAGCTTCAGGGTTATTATGGGGATCCAATGAGATAATACTTATTAAGTACTTGGCCCATGGTAGCTGCTACGTAAAAGCTAGCTAATTGGATAGAGACTCATCTTCTCAAGTTCAACTACAGCTTCAGACATGTAATAGTTGTGAGATCCTGAGCAAGTCACTTAACCCTTTCAATGAACTCATCTGTAAAATAAGCTGGAAATGGAAATGGCAAATTATTCCAATATCTTTGCCAAGAAAATCCTAAATGGGGTCACAGAGCATAAGAAATGATCGCAAAATGATTCAGCAATGGGGTGGCTAGGTGGCATAGTGGATAAAGCACCGGCCCTGGAGTCAGGAGTACCTGGGTTCAAATCCAGACACTTAATGATTACCTAGTTGTGTGGCCTTGGGCAAGCCACTTAACCCTGTTTGCCTTGCAAAAATCTAAAAAAAAAAAAAAAGATTCAACAATATCAAAAAATCTGTGCAATTATCATTATTATTATCATTTTGATGTCTGTCCTTTCCTCCCCAATTTTGCTCACCTTTTAAGCTGCTATTATACTCACTCCATGTATTTCCTCATTTCTTTGTGGAACTAAATATATTTCCATTTGAAAACAACTCTTTTCAAGTAGATCAGCTATGAATGAGGTTCATGAAGTTGTTTCTTCTCAAACCATTTCCATACTTCTAGATTAGACTATGAGCTGAATGAAAGCAGGGACTGGCCTTTGCCTTCCTTTGTATGGTCAGGGATTAGCATAGAGGCAAGAATATAGACACAACTTCACCAATTTTTACAGATTGATGGACTGACTTGGCCCAGGGCTGACACCAACCCCAGGCAACCCCAGGTTCTACCTCAATCTCTGCATTTTGTTCTCTCTACCTGATGTCAAGGGCAGATTCAGTCACATTTCTGTCTCCTTCTTACACCCAATCACCTTTAAGCAATCCTGTCAGGTTCTAATCCAGGTAGAATCTGACCAGATCCAACACTGAAGATCACAGAGGCTTTGGTCTAGGTTCCTGAAGAGTCTCCCACATGGGATCCCTGGGAATCTCTACCACTCAGCTTCCAAAACCAAGGTAGGGGTCATTTATATGAACCCAACCATTGATTTTCCAAGAATGGGACAGAGATCAGGACTCAGGGTGATGATTTATGCAAAATTAAGCCTTGGATGATTTCCAAGTATGGCAGCAGCCTTCACTCCTCTGCAAGGGTGGTGAATGAGAGAGAAAAATCATAAAACTAGGTTGCCTGGTTCCCCTACAAATTTAGGTTCACAACATGTCAGTTGGGTCTTCTGGTGACAAGATAATCCCTTGACTTCTCCCTAGCTGACTTTATTTTCAGATTATTTCATTCCACTTCCTTCTCTCCAAATACTGCCATTGTCATTGTCTAGGCAGGCACCCATCACCTCACACTTGAGGTATTTAAGATCCTGCTTACTGGTATGGCTACCTCAGCCTTCAAGTTCATCTGACCATGGGGCCATCTACTCAACAAGCAAAGGATCAAATATAAAATCTTCCCTCCTATTTCACTTCATAATTACTATGATCCAATGGTAGTGGCTCCCTTTCTGCTCTGTGAACAGGATACTTGACCTCATGATTTAGTCTTTTCTTTCTCTCTGTTGCCCAAAATACTAGTCCTGGCTCTCCTGAAGCCCCAGCCCTTTCCAGTCTTCCTTAACATTAGGGCTATTCCATTTCTTGAGCACCTCTAATTTGTCCTGCCCATAGTGGGTATCCACATAATTGTTGCCATGTCATCTGACCCTCAGACTGTGAGCTCCCTGAGAAGAGGGGAAGGTTCTTATCTTTCTCTATGTCCCCAAAGTTTGGGGCCTAGCATGTAACAGACAGTAAATGTTTCTTGACCTGAAAGATCTAAGATCTAAGAAAGAGTTCCATATCTTCAAATATCAAATAACTTCTTACAGAATTATACATTGATCCTTTCAAGGGAGTAGAAAGACAATTCCCTCATTTTACAAAAAAAGGAAATTAGTTAAGGGACTGGCCCAGGAAGCTACTGCTAAAAAAAATCTGACAAAGAATTTCTTTTTTTTCCCTTTTTTTGTAAGTTTTTGCAAGGCAAATGGGGTTAAGTGGCTTGCCCAAGACCACACAGCTAGGTAATTATTAAATGTCTGAGACCGGATTTGAACCCAGGTACTCCTGACTTCAAGGCCGGTGCTTTATCCACTACGCCACCTAGCTGCCCCCTGACAAAGAATTTCAAGGAAGATTTGCCTACCTCAAAATCTAGTACTTGCTCCCCCACAACTCATAGAGGCCTCTGGTAATCATGGCTCCCTTAAACCTACTTTCACCTCACTCACCTGGACAGAGGTTCCTCAGGCCTTCTTGCCCCAGCATCCATGCTGCTTCATTTTGCTCAAAATAAGAGGTCACATCTTCTCTGGGAACTGGAAGCCCTGGCCATGAGGAATCAGTTAGGGAAGAGCTTGGAGAGAAATTTGTAATTTAGCTCTCTTTAAGGAAAGGGCTGTGGATACAGAGCTGCTCCATTTTGAAAATCACTCCATTATGTTCAGATGTGTATTTGTACTCCCTACAGGTACCGATAATGCAAGAAGAGCTCGGACTCACTAAGCTTATATACATATCATGTATAAGCTTAATATTCCACACTGATTTCACCTTTGACCTGAAGCTATGGAGAGCTTCAGAAGCAACCAAGGACATTCTCATTCCTATCACACAATGGAAAGGTCCTTTAAAGGATATCCGGATAATAGGAAGCCCCTGCCCCTTAAGACACAGGAGACAGAATTATTCTCTTTCTAATAAATGTTAAATGCTTTAAACAGAGTCCATTAGGAAATGGAAACACAGAATTATGACAGCAAATGTCCTTACCCACAGAGAGCAGGTTCTGGGCATTCTCCAACATGACCTCTTTGTACAACTCCTTCTGAGGATGGTCCAAGAGGCCCCATTCCTCCTGGGTGAAGTCAACAGCCACATCCTTAAATGTCACCATTTCCTAAATTATCAAAAGTAATAGAACACAGAGCTGAAGGACATTTCAAAATTCATCAAGTCTAACCCTCATTAATTTATAGGAGGAAATAGAGGCCCAGAGTGGGATGTGCCCAAAGGTCATACCATTTATGAACTGTAAATGCCTTAGTTTTTCTCAGTCAATATCATGATCCAAAATTTATCAAAAGGAATAATAATGAATCATACTATTCACCTTCACTGAAAGAATTGATTGTTTAAATACACATTGAAGCATAATATTTTTCACTTTCTTTCATTTTTTTATGAGTCTTCTTGAAAAACTGAAGAATATGGAAAGTGTGCTCCATGATTGCACAAGTATACCCTAAACCAGGTTACCATATCAGAAAAGGGAGGAAGGTAGGGAGAAGGAAGGAGTAAAAGACAGAATCTGAAACTCACAACATTAAAAATTGTTTTAAAATATTGTTGTAACATACTGGGGGGGGTAAAGGAAAACATTAAATTTTTAGAAAACTAAAATCTAATCTATGATCTATTTGTAATCCATATTGTACCTTTCATTTCCTTTATTCTATTATTTTACTTCTGAATAATAGGGAAATTTATTGCACTGATCTACTTTTTTTGAGATTCCCAAGAATTTTGAAATTGTTTTGTTTCTCTAGTCTGCCACCAGTCACTCTTCTTCATTGTATAAAATACATAGCATGGAATCTCATTAAATGAAGGCAAGTCTTTTTCAGAAGATTAATTGATCTCTAATAGATTCCCTAAATCATAGCCATCAGAATCTACTCTAGACATCCCCCAGCAATATGGCATTATGTATTCCAAACCTCCTTTGAAGGAGCATCTCAGACATCTCATTATTCACGTGGCTCTACTTCTCTGGGACTTCTGACTTCTCTGCCATGCACCTGAAGTGGAAACTCATCCTAAACCCTTTTCTGAGTGTGTTCTTCGGCTAAATTGTCAGTGGCATGAGGCAAAGCAAAGAAAAATTCTGGAATCTTCCATGACAAAGTCTCCCAAAGACAAAAAAAGGGAGAATAGAGTGGGAATGACAAGACACAAAAGAGAAGGACAAGCTAGAAGAAGAGAAGCAAAAAACAAGAATACTAAAAAAAAAATCTGTCAAGTATTGAAGAAAACAAACTGGATGAACTCAAAGGCTTCTCAGAAAACCTTGACTAGGTAATCTGAACACAATCATCAAGGGAATAAAGAATTAGAATTTTGACCATAGAAAATGAAATGCTAATAGAAAAAGTTACAGATCACCTACAGAAAAAAAAAAACTTTAGAGTTGCAAATTCCAGGAGGCATAATGGTTAAAATTTAACCATTGTTAACTGAAGAAATTAGCCTGGTCCTCCTCTGTTTCCACCAATTGTCTTTCCCAGTTGTGACAGTGAGAGGGAGATTATCCATGGACAGCAGGTCTGGTTATCTCTCTAAGAGCCCCAAATACTTTCCTGAACTTAGGACATTTTGGAATGGGAGAAATCCTAGGTTTTGTATGTCTATAACATATCTGATTAATAACAAACTCTCAAGTCAGGGGGGAGACACTAGTCCTGCTGCTAATGGGATCTGACATGGAAGAGAATCATCAAGTAATCAATGGTACCTCCATGAACTCCTGTCTAACCTAACTGGTTGGCCCCCAAAAGTTTAGGACTCCTTTCTCTTTTTGCTTTTGGGAGAACTTTCTGGAATGGTTACTAACTACCAAATGAACTTAGTGCATCAACTTCATGTGTAATTTAAATTTCATTTGTTTTAATTCTAAAATGCATTTATTCAGATTCTCTCTTATTAATGATACTCAAGGTCATGGTTGGATGGCACTCACCAGGGGTACAGGTTCAGGGCTCCCAGGGTCCATTCCCTCCAGGCTCCCTGTTTGGGCAAGGCTTTGATTCTCTGCAGGCTGAACTGGGCAGGGAGAAGGATCTAGGAGGCTGAGAGGCTTTTCCATTCTCTTCCTAGGCAGGAAGCTGGCCTATAGGGGATGAACAGAGAGTGAGATTCCACTTGAAAGGAGGGAAGTCATTTCAAGGCCTGGATTGGATTTGACTGGATGGATGTTTCATATAAACATATTGCAGAGATGGGGGGGTGTCTGAGGGTGTTCACCTTTTTATCTAAGTTATCTTGAGTTTATAATATTAATATCCCCTGGAAAAAAACATTTTTTCTACCAATAAAAAAGGAGTGAGGCAAGAGAGGGTCAGGTTTAGATATGAAGACTGTACAGGAAGACTCTCCCTCCCTTCTGTGCCCTAACCATCCTTCTACAGTGAACCATGAGGAAGAAGGGGCTTTGTAATCCTAGATAGAATGAGATCAATCAGAATCTCTAAGGCTTATTGGTCAGAACTTTCCCTCCCAGCATCTCCTCTCCCCAACTAACACACACAACTGGAGGATGAGGTCAGGGAAGCAGGAGTTCCCCTATGGGGAGGGGGTGAGAGGGAGAGTCTGGGAGGCAAGACAGTATAACCTAGCTTAAGCTAGGGAGTTCAGGGATATTGGATAGGGCCAGAAGGACTCCAGGTGGACAGTGGGGCTGGGAAAGTAACATGACTATTCCCAAAGATCCAGGAAAACTGCCGGGACCCCCTGAGGCTTGGAAAGTGGGGCAGATGAGTCAGTGGCTGGGATGGGAACCAGACCAAGAAACAGGCACAGATAAGGTAGGGGCAAGCAGGAGCTCTTTCCAGGGAGAAAGGATTGAAAGTAGGACACCTGTTGAAATTTGGGGAATATATGACACAATAGTAAATCTGGGATGTGGGGGGTAGCCCAGATGAGTGAGCAGTGATTGGGAATCATGCAAAGAGGTAGAGATGGGGAACTGCTCCATTATGAAGGCTATAGGGGGAAGTGTGCTCCTGCAAGATCCCCAGAAGAGCTGGCAGAAGCTAAGAAGTGTTTGGGGCAGGAGAGGGAGGGCTTGGCTAAGACCAACCCAGGACCTACTGGATCTCAGCTCCAAGGGAAGAGGACAAATGGGTCTCAGATTAAGCCCACTTGGCCACAGTTTGGACCAGGTTGGTTCAGAATGAATGAAAATAGGAAGAATTTCTGTTTGAGTCAGAAAGCCTGAGGCTCTTCCCCTCCCAGCACTGGTGGATTTATTTTTGACTATGCAAGAGGTCCAAGGCCATTATCTGTCTGATTGCATTCTATGTAGGATTCCAAAGCCCCTTCTTATTCAGGGTTCACTGTAGAAGGATGGTCAGGCTCTTACTCTCCAACAAAGTTTTTTCTTCTTTTTTAGAAATGATCTTTCTTGGCCTCCCCTCACCTCTCACTTATGTTCTAACCTTAATGACTAAATGGGCTTTCCCTCAATCAAACTGTAACCTGGGAAAGACCTAGTTTTAAATGGCCCAGGCCCCCCACTGCATGCAGAGCCATCCCCAGTTCTCCTGACGGCATATCTGGCCAATAGATCCAGATGGCTCCAAAGAAGGGGAGATTGGAGAATTTGCACTGCCCTCCCCTCATTTAAATCCAATTCGCTGGCCTGCCACGGCATCACCTGCCTGCTACCCTTCACAAGCCCTGCCTTTCCTAGGTGGTGTCCAGCTGTTTCTGTCAGGTCCAATTCTTCTGGACCCCATTGGGAATTTCTCATGAAAAATGATCTTAGAGTTTGGCTACCAACAGATGAAGTAAGAATGGCCCATTTTTTTTCACTTAGGTTCACAGTCATCAAGCCCAAAAGGGAGCCCAAAGAACTGAGCTCAAAGAAAGCCTCCTTCTTCTAGAGTGGCCTATAAACTGCAGGGGGAGGTGGGATCAGGAGTTGTGGTTTGAGTCTCTACAACTATATAAAAAGGTCAGCCAAGCTATCTGACTGCCTCTACCAAGGATCCTGACAATTCTGGCAACAAGATCAAATAAGGGAAAATGTAGAAGGTGCCTCAGGTGGCCCAGAGGAGGTTCCTAGAGCCAGCCCCAAGCCCCTAACCAAACTTCTACCCCTCACTCCCCTCCTCCTCTTCTTCTTCTCTGTCCCAGGGACACTGGACTGACCAGGACCCCCCCTCAACTGCCCCGGCCTTTCCAAGGGCTCCACCCCCAGACTCCTGGGCTTCCTCCAAGATTCAGATAATTCAAACCCTGACAGCTTCCCAGTCTTGAACCTGTAGAGCCTTCCCCCTTGGGGGATCTGCCCCCTCCCCTGTCTGTGTAGGGCTGGCTTGGCCCCAGCTCTGGAAGGAGGGAGGCCTGAGGACAGGCCACAGCACACTAGGCGCTACCTGGGGGCAGGCCCTGCTCCTTCGTGGCCAATACACAGTGCTGGCGCACAGTAGGGTCTTTCTATATCCTTACTGACAGGACCTGAGAATCGGGCAAGGAGAGGGCTGCAGAGGGATCTGGGGGAACCTGAGGCAGGAGGTCCCCAGTGGGCGGCCCTGTCCAAGGACGGCAGAGACAGGATCCCTGGAGACCAGACACTAGGGAGGGAAGTGCCCGTGCTGGAGGGGGCGACGCCGGGGGACAGGGGGCCCTGGTGGCCGTGCCAGTGACCCAGCTGGAACCCCAGCAGCAGGGCGCAGGGCAGAGGGCTCCTCCATGTGCCTGGCAGGGGCCGGGGCTAGGGGTGGGGGTCGGGCCAGAGGCCTGCACTCACCTGGGCTGGGGGGCTGGGGCTCCCCGGGGCCATTCCCTCTGGCTCCAGGCTCCCTGCTTGGGGCAGATCTGGGTCCTCTGCAGCCTGTGCTGGGGAGGGGGTTCACAGAGGGCCAGGGGGGGCCCTAAGAGGGAGGGACCTGTCAGGCCCCCATCCCCGGCCCCTTGCCCGCCCCCATGGGCCCCCCCGGGTGGGTCCGAGCCCCCCACTGCTCCTCTGGCCTCCCTGCAGCCCCCTCCCCACGGGCCCGAGCGGCCTCTGGGAGGGTCATGGGGGGCTCCTGGCGGGGGCCCGGGCCTGGGCCCCACAACTCGGGGGACGGGCCCCCCCGGGCCGTGGCCAAAGTCCGAAGTTGGGAAAGTGGGAGCCAAGGGCAAGCGCGGGCGGGGGCGCCCTGCGGGGCGGCGGGGGCAGCGGCCTACCTGGGGCTGCAAGCACAGGCGGCCGGAAGCTCCCAGAGTTCCCCGGGCCGCGGCCAGCCCGGGGGCGGAGCCCGCCCCCCTCACCTGCAGGGCCTCGCCCAATGGCCTGAAGCCGCTTCCGCCCCAGACCCCGCCCCCTCCCCCGCCCCGCCCCCTCTGAGCGGAGGACACTGAGGTTCGGGAGGGGCTCCCCTTGCCCTGAGCCCGGCTCTCCGGGGCAGGGTCCGAGCTGCAAGGAGGAGGCCCAGGCCCAGAGCCTCTTGCTCAGCCAGAGTGCACGTGGAGGGGGGCCCTGCCTGGGGGGAGGCCGCCGACTAATGGGGGGACAGTCTCTGACCCCTGCCCAAGTTGGGGGCATTTGAATGCAGCCTCCTCATAGGCCTTTCTCTTGTTTTGGGGGGCCCCAGACCCAGATACACACGTCGAGACAGGTGCCCTGCCATTGTCTCACCCACAGGCCTGCAGCAGCTCACCACCATCCTAGGGCACCGAGGTGGTCGGTCATTCCAGTGTTCTGTATCTTCCAGAAAATGGATGAGGCCGGTGTCTCAACCTCCCAGGATCAGTGAAGAGAGAAACGTTAGAGGGGACCCCAGTAAGTGAGCCCCGGCTAGCCTCTGTATAGTGACTGTAGTCCGTGGGGTTAGCGCCCGCATCAGAAATGAAGTCTGTCGTCACCTGGCCTGCTCCCCAAACTCCCTGGCCCTGTTCCGGAGAAAAGGCAGTTGTGGTCAGAGGAAGGCAGCACCCTTTGCACACTGACCTCTCTGGGCTCTGATAAAGACAGAAATTGGAAGGAAAGACTCGGGACTGTGATAAAGGGTGGATGCCATTTGTCAACCTGGGGATCCTGCTTAAGGGGCAAAAGACAGGACTCTCAGGGTTCAGCTTGGATTGGAGCTTGGGGCTTAGGAGGGGGGAGAGGCTGTGGCCAGGAGAAGATACCCAGAATCATCTTGTCCCAAGGGGTAGGACTGGAGGGGGAGTCACCAGGGACAGCATGGCATGGAGAGAGACCAAGGCAGGAAAGACTCACCAAGAGGCTTCCCAGGACCATCACAGAGTGATGTGAAACGTTAAGTGCAAGGTCCTGGAGAACAGCAACAGCTTTTGTTACTTAGCAGCAATCAGAAGGGTCAGAAATTCTCAGGAGAGAAAATGCCAACCAAAAGAAAAGGCTTATGATGAGAAAACATTACTATAGATTTTGAAGGACCTGGGAGGCAAGGTTTGCCAGCACAGGTCTGAAGGAGCAGACACTGGGAAGGCCACACCTTCAGAAAAGGTCAAGGGACGGTCCTTATGTTTTCTGACCGGCAACTCCAGGAAACATGCCAGGAACAGGACAGAGCTCTGTATACAATATCTGTGGATCTGACCAAGACCTTTGATTCCATCAGCTGTGAGGGTTTATGGAAAATTTTGTCAAAATATGGTTGCCAGGAGAAATTCATCAGTATTGTCCTTTAGTCTCCCATGGCTTGCAGGCTTACATTCTAGATAGTAGATGATACTCTCAAGATTTCTAGGTCACCCTGGAGTGAAACAAGGCAATGTCCTTCTTCCCATGATGTTTTCAGCCATGTTATCACATACTTTCATTGAGGAAGAACATGGCCTCGAAGTCAGCTACTGCCTTGATGGAAATTCTTCAACTTGAAAAGGCAAGAAGCCAAGACCAAAGTGAAGGGAGTGCTGGTGCATGGTCTTCTGTCTGCAGAAGATTGTGCCTTCATTGACCAGAACTGTCAGTTGAATACAATGTCCTTTAAAAACCTGCTTCCATTGGTTAATAACTCCTCAATGGAGGAGCTAAACCCTAATCATTAATAAATATCCTTCAGTGATCAATGTTGGAAGGGATATGGGAAATCTGAGGCAGTAATACATTGATGGTGCTGTGAACTCATCCAACCTTTCTGGAAAACAATTTGGAATTATAACCAAAAGGCAACAAAAATGTGCATCCCCTTTAATCCAGCAATACCACTACTGGGTCTATACCCTGAAGAGATAACAAAAAAGCAAAAACATCACTTGCACAAAAATATTTATAGCAGCCCTGTTTGTGGTAGCAAAAAATTGGAAATTAAGTGAATGTCCTTCAATTGGGGAATGGCTTAACAAAATGTTGTATATGTATGTGACGGAACACCATTGTTCTGTCAGAAAGCAGAAGGGATAGGAATTCAGGGAAGCCTGGAAGGATCTGCATGAACTGATCCTGAGGGAGATGAGTAGAACCTGAAAAACATTGTACATCCTAACAGCAACATAGGGGTGATGACCAACCTTGATGGACTTGCTCATTCCATCAGTGCAACAATCAGGCACAATTTTGGAATATCTGTGATGGAGAATGCCATCTGTATCCAGAGAAAAAATTGTGAAGTTTGAACAAAGACTATTACATTTTGCTCTCTCTTATACTTTATTTTTTCTTCCATAAGGACATGACTCCTCTCTCTCACATCCAGCTTAGCTCAATGTATACCATGGAAACAATGTAAAGACTAACAGACTGCCTTCTGTAGGGGGTGGGGAGAGGGAAGCAAGATTAGAGGATAAATTGTAAAATTCAAAAGAAATAAAATCTTTTTTTTTTTTAGGTTTTTGCAAGGCAAACGGGATTAAGTGGCTTGCCCAAGGCCACACAGCTAGGTAATTATTAAGTGTCTGAGACCAGATTTGAACCCAGATACTCATGACTCCAGGGCCAGTGCTTTATCCACTGTACCACCTAGCTACCCCAAGCCTTGTCTTTTGTAAGGTACATTGTGAAACACTCATATGCCTCCCCATTAACCATGTGGTCATCAGTCTTTGCTTGAGGACCTTCAAGGAGAGGAAAGGAAGCTGATTATTCCAGAGGCCACATTGCACTTCTCCATAGTCTTAATCCTTATGGAGGTCAAACCAGCTTCTGCAATGTTCATTGAACTCCTAATTATGCCCTCTTGTCTAAGTGTGTTTTCAAAAATCTTTCAAATACTTGAAGATGACAATCTTATCACCTCAATGCATTCTCTTCTAGAGAAAAATCTCCAACTCCTTCCACCAGTTCTTTTTACACTTCTATGGTCTCCCACCACTGGGGTCCTTGTCTTCTGGACACAGTATCCAAAGCTTTTCCAAAATGGGATGCCCTAGCCTGTTCTGTTCAGGCTTGAACCCAGGAAGAGTATTGCAGAGAACATGGGGAAGACATTGAGGGAGAGAAGGGTTGAACAGACTTCATCCTAGCAGAGGATGTGCCACTGAAAGAATGAAAGAATCCAAGACTTGTCTACATTCTTCCTAGAAAACTGGTGTACCAGACAGTTCTGCTATGGAGAGGGGAGGCAGAAAGGATAATGACAAGAAGTTTTTTTTAAAGATCTGTTGGGATCAAGAAAAGAAAGATAGGACAGAACTATTGCTCTAAAAGACCATCAGGTCAGGGAGGTGAGGTTATGATATGCAGATGAATTGGATTGGAATGAGGTGGGACCATGCAAGGTCACCAGCCTCACCTTCTCCTCCAGAGCCATTTGCATCCAGTGGTCATTTAAGAATCAAGACAAGGGGTGACAAGGTGGTACAGTAGATAGAGCACCAGCCCTGGAGTCAGGAGGACCTGAGTTCAAATCAGTCCTCAGACAATAATTTTTTTTTTAGGCTTTTGCAAGGCAGTGGGGTTAAGTGGCTTGCCCAAGGCCACACAGCTAGGTAATTATTTGTCTGAGGGTGGATTTGAACTCAGGTATTCCTGACTCCATGGCTTTTATCCACTGTACCAACTAGCTGCCCCCACTTAATAACGACCTAGTTTTGTGACACACACACACACACAATCAAGAATCAGGACAACTGGAGATGGTCCTGCATGTGAGGGAAAAACTGACTAACTCAATTCTTTCACTGCCTTTCCATCCATGCAGGGGTAGCACTAGGGTTGAGTGTACTGTAGGAAATGGGATTTCTCCCTAGATCCCTTCTGACTCTGGAGTCCACATTCTTTCCACCATATTAGGTGACTTATATGGTGAAAACAGTATCAAGGGGTCTGGGGATCAGCTGATTGACTAAGGAGCCATTGACAAAAACAAAGGTTGATTAGCCTGGAAAGAAGGGAGGAGGCTGTGGAGCTCAAATATCTGGAAAGTTGTTGTTACTGGGAGAGGCTTTCTGGGTTCTGCTCAACCCCAGGGAGCAGGACCAGGAATGACTTTGGAGTGGTACAGAGTGACTCTTATAGGCTTAGGTCAGGGGCTGCCTCAAGGGAGACTAGAGTCAGATTAGATGTGGCTGTGGTCTTTTAATGACAGCTTTATGGATTATGTAACCTAATTGGCCACCTCAATTTTATGGCCTTCTCTGAAATTACTTTAAATACTTCTTCATTTAGACCTTGGATACCTTTAATGAGTTGTCCACCCATGGGTTTCCAAGAGAGGTCTTAAAGAATAACACTTCATGGATAAACTAACTTTTATGTTAGTTGATTTTTAATCTAAGAAAACCAGGGGGAGCTAGGTGGTGTAGGGATAGAGCACTGACCTTCACATCAGGAAGTTGGGAGTTTCAATCTGGCCTCAATCAACGAACACTTACTAGCTGTGTGACCTTGGACAGGTCACTTAACTCTGATTGCTTTGAACCCAGGGCCAGGTTCATGAATCATATCTGACCAAGGGACCCAGATGGTTCTGGAAGAGAAAGTGAGGCTGATGACTTAGCACCTTCTCCCATTATTCATATTCAATTCATGTGTTTGTCATGGTATCCCTGCTGTTCTAGTTTTCTTTGAGGAGAACATCATTATCATCACCAAAACTATGGTTAACATATAACATTTCATAACAAAGAAACAAGAGTTTCTATTTAATTGCCTTTGGGTTTTTCATCAGAAAAATTTATGAAAAATACATGATCTAAACATGCTTCTAGAATTCTAGAATCTTGGGAGAACAAGAGGCAAGAGAATGAGTTAAGAGGCCAACTAAAAAAGATCCTGATACTTGGGAAGGGTCATCTATGTTTGCCATCTACATGTCCACCATGTGCTTTGCCAAAGTACTTAGAACTTGAAGGACTTCCATTTCATTTTATTCCATTTCCATCCTAGGGATATGATTCAATTGATCAGAGATTCTGATGTTTGGAGAACATTCTCCATCCTATGCATAAGATTACTGTGATTTCTTCCTTTAAAAATTGGAGGCAGCTAGGTGGCCCAGTGGATAGAACACTGGCCCTAGGGTCAGGAGGGACGTGATTCAAATCTGGCCTCCAACACTTAATAATTGCCTTGCAATTATTAAAGATACTTACATGAACTTACAAAAACTAAAGTGAATAGAACTAGGAAAATGTTGGACAGTCAGAGCAACATAGTATGATAAACAACATGGCATAGCTATTCTCAGCAATACAATAACCCAAGACTCATCCAAAGGACTGATGAAGATGTGATAAATGGTCCAGAATAATAAAACTTAGCCTGCTGTGGTTGAAGAGCTTGAATTAACATCTTCACAGAAGAGACAATTCCCCCAGTGAGAAAGCCCTGAATTGGGACAATGTCCAACCTTATACAGGAAGGCTTGTGTTTCCATGCCCTTTGAATCCTGATAGGTCCTCTTCATTAGGGGCACAACCTAAAAGTTATCCCCCAGCTCCATGATACCCCTTAACACATTTACCTCACCCTGGTCAAGGGAGGCATAGTATGGGGTGGCAGAGCCAAGATGGTGACAAGAACAGATCCTGTCTTAGGCGCTCTCTCATAAAAATCATAAGCTAAGGATTCTAACTAAACTTTTGAGAGACAGAACCCACAGAGGGACCCAGTGAGGCAGTTCTCCTACTCAAGGTAACCTGGAAAAGAGCAGAAAGGCTCTGCTCCCTGCCTCCCGGAGGCAGCCCCAGGGCGCTGGGAGCCACTGCTCACAGCAGCAGGGGAGTCTCCTGAGCTACACCCTGGGAAGCACCGAGCACAAATTGGGGGAACAGCAGAGGACCTCTGCCAGAGTGAGCATGTGAAGCCCAGCCCTCAGGGCACACAGTGAGCAATGTGGTCTTTCAGCAGTCCAGATCCAGGAACTGAAGCAGGTGGAGCCCATAAGCAGGAGCCTCCAGAGCTCTGTCCTCTGCCCCTGGAATAGGACTTTGGGGCTCTGACCACATAGAACAGCAGGGCCCCCCCACCTCAGCCCCATGGCAGTGGGGGGTGCATATGATCATTCACAGACCAGGAGGGAGGACAGAGCCTCACACACTGAGACTCTTGTAGGAGTATCCCAAAAGCTCAGGAAGCACCCCCAAAACAGGCTTAGGTTGGGAAAATGAGCAAGCTGAGAAAAAAGAGGCACACCATTGAGAAACACATTATCTATGATCCCAAGAAGGATCAAAATACTCAGTCTGAAGATGAGGAAGCACAAGCTCCTGCATCTAAAGACTCCAAGAAAAACAGAAATTGGGCTCAGGCTATGACAGAGTTCAAAAAAGACTTTGAAAATTAAATGAGGAAGTTACAAGAAAAACTGGGAAAAGAAAGGAGAGATGCAGGAAAAACATGAAAATGAAGTCAGCAGCCTAATCAAGGAAATCCAAAAAAATCCAGAAGCATGCTAAAAACCAGCTTAGGTCAAATGGATAAAACAGTTCAAAAAGTTATTGAGGAGAAGAATGCTTTAAAAAAGCAAAATGGGCCAGATGGAAAAAGAGATAAGAAAACTCAGGGAGATTGATGAATTTACAAGAAACCAGGATTCATTACTTCAAAACCAAAAAAAATGAAAAATTAGAAGAAAATGTGAAACATCTCTCTTATTGAAAAAAAACACTGATATGGAAAACAGACTTAGGAAAGATAATTTAAAATTTATTGGAATACCTGAAAGTCATGATCAGGAAAAGAACCTTGACATCATTTTCAAAGAATTACTACAGGAAAATTGCCCTGATATTCTAGAAGCAGAGGGCAAAATAGAAATGGAGAGAATCCACCAAGCCCCCCCCGAGAAAGAGATCCCAAAAAACCAACCCCCAGGAATTATAGCCAAGTTCCAGAACTCCCAAGTCAAAGAGAAAATATTACAAGCAGCCAGAAGGACACAGTTCAAATATCATGGAGCTGCAGTCAGGATCACACAGGACTTAGCAGTAACTGCATTAAAAGCTCATAGCACTTGGAATATAATATACCGGAAGGCAAAAGAGCTTGGAATGCAACCGAGAATCAACTACCCAGAGCAAGGCTGAATGTCCTCTTCCAGGGAAAAAGATGGACTTTCAATGAACCAGAGGAATTTCAAATGTTCCTATTGGAATGGCAGAACTGAACAGAAGGTTTGATCTTCAGATACAGGACTCAGTTGAAGCATAGAGAGTGGAGGAGAAGGGGAAAATATAAGGGACTTGATGATGATGAACTGCATGTATTCCTGCATAGAAAAATGACACTGATAATACTCATATGAACCTTCTCAGTTAATAGAGCAGGTAGAGGGAGCTTTTATAGTTGAAGCACAGGAGAAAGCTGAATTTGAAGATAAAATATGGTGTGAAAATGGAGTCAATAGAAAAAGAGGGAAATGTAATGGGAGAAAGAAAAAGGAGAGGGGGGATAGGCCAAGATATCTTATATAAGTTTTTTTCTTTATTACAATGAAAATATAGAAGTAGGTTTCCATGACCACCAAAACTAAAATCTTTCACTAGAGGTTGATGAAAATACACTTCTCTGCACATAATTCCTTATATAAAGTATTAATTCTGTTAAGTATTTTTTCTAATGTTAAATATGAAATAATCCATAAATTTCAGTACACAAATAAAAATTGGTAATTTGCAAAAAAAAAGGAGGCATGGTATGCTGATGAACCTCAATAACCACATGGGGAGCCTATACTAATATGCATGGACCTCAATAAGCAAGTTCACTTTCAAAGGTCAGACACCCTAGGGCAACTTCGGACTCATTCAATTTTTGACCTTCCCCTGGTTAAGGTGACTTCAGGTCCAGTAAGAAGACCTCCCAGTTCAGGGATTGGTCAGGGTCCTCTTTTTGTCTCAACTCCACATTGTTATACAAGTTGCTGTCTTTTCAACCTAATTAACAAACAGAAACTCTACCCTTTGTTCTGGTAGATACCTCTGAGATCTTTAAACTAACAGTCTCCTCTTACACTCCATGGAAACCAAACACCCTATAATTTCTCACAAAGCATATTATCTGCCTCCAGAGAAAGAAGTGGTATTATTTAAATACAGTCTGAAGGATACTATTTTTCACTTTCTTATGAGTCTTCTTTCAGTATGACTAATATGGAAATGTTTCCCATGATTGCTCCTCTACAATCTATATTTGACTGTTTACTGTCTCAGGAAAGTGTGGAAGGATAAACTTGGAACTCTAAACTTTAAAGAAAATGTTTAAAAATTTTAAATTAAAATTTAATAAAATTTAAATTTAAATAAAATTTAAATTTAAATAAAAAAAGTTTTAATATCATTGGGAAAAAATGAAATTATTTTATTAAAAAAATTTTAAATCTAATTTTAGATCTATTTGCAATCCACATTTTACTTTTCTTCAACTTGAAAAGTCTAGAAGCCAAGACCAAAGTGGAGAAGTATTAGTGCATGCTCTGTTTACACATAACTGTGCCCTCAATGTAGCTTCCAAAGCTGAGTTGTGGCAAAGTATGGATTAATACTTTGTCACTTGTGTTCACTTTGGTTTAAGGAAAAACCAGGTGTTCCATCAGTTTTGAGTTCTGTGGACAGGTTCACTTACCTGCAATATCCTTTCCATTGAGGTACACATTGACAGTGAGGCACAATGGAATTGCCAGAGCTAGCTCAGCATTTGGGAAATCCCAATAGAGTGAGAGAGAACAGGTACCAACCTCAAGGTTTAAAGAGCCATTGTGTTGACTTCATTGCTATAAGCCTGTGAAACCTGGACAGTCTACCAGTACCATGTGAGGAAACTGAATCGCTTCCATTTAAATTGTCTTAGGAAGATTCTGAAGATCACCTGGCAGAAGATAACAGACACAGGTCTTCTTTCAAGCTAAACTGCAGAGCATTCTAACATTACTACAGAGAGGGCAATTACGGTGGACTGGGAATATTTTTTAGAATGCCAGACAAATAAATTATCAAAAGGACAAGTCTATAGAGAACTCCCACAGAGCAAGCACTCACAAGACTGTCAGAAGTAATACTGAGGGGCAGCTAGGTGGTGCAGTGGATAAAGCACTGGCCCTGGAGTCAGGAGTACCTGGGTTCAAATCAGGTCTCAGACACTTGATGATTACCTAGCTGTGTGGCCTTGGGTGAGCCACTTAACCTCATTTGCCTTGCAAAAAAACTAAAAAAAAAAGTGATACTGAGACACCTGGAAGGTCTCATCAAAGACCTTTAGAATTGATCCTACAGCATGGGAGACACTGGTGCAGGACTGTCCAGCATGGCATGCCCTCATCAGTGACGGTGCTGCCTTCAATGAGGAAGGTAGAATGGAAGCAGCTCAAAGGAAATGTGACATATGTAAGTTTAGAGTACCTACACCAAGTGTTCACATGGACTATTTGTGCCTGACCTGTGGTAGAGGATTCAAGCTCATATTGGTCACATCAGCCAGTTGGACACACTGTCATTTGTCTCAAACATGGTTATGTCATTTTGATCTTCTAAAATGAAGGACTAGAATCACCCAACTCCTCTGTTAAAATAGGTAGTGGAGGCTAAGGGAATAGAAAACAAACAGAACTGAAAGGCAAGATTTGAAGACAACTAAAGGTTCAAAGGGCTCTGAGAAGAACAGTTAGGATTGGAATTAGGGGTGGGGTGGTGGGGGTAACCTGAACATAGACTTAAAGGAAATAAAAAAAAAGAGAATTGGTCAGGACTTCGGTACCTTTTAAGCTTAAGCTCCAATTGAAAGAATTCACAGATTACCATCAAGAAAGACCAAGGCTACAAATTCCAGGAGGGAGGAGAAATATTGGTTAAATTTTATAATGCAATACAGAAACAATAAGTCCTACCAATGCAATGGAAATAATGAAAAAGTATCCCCAGTCTATGAAGAGGGAATGGAAAGATGTGTTCCACATACCATTGTAAGCTAAGATGCAGTCCAAGGTGACTTATCCTGTGAGAAGATAATATTAACTTGCCTGGGTCCTTATTCTGCCCCTAGTCATGGTTCTCTGAATCTCAATTTAGTTCAGAATTGATCTAGTCTGTAAAGGGTCCATTGTAAAAATCCTACTCTGGTAATTACGGTTCTACACTTGCCTCAAGGAATCAGTTCACCTTGAGGGATGCATGTGTCAAGATAACTATAATTTTTAAATTGATCAATGTGATCTATGTAATGAATTCACTAATAACTTAATTTCTAGAGAACCTTTCTCCAGGAAAGTCTGGCTTGGGAGAAAGAAAAAATAAAGCTGTCTGGAGTAATTCGTTAATAACCTTGACAAGTCTGCATTCTTTCCATGACCTGTGCTTGCTTGCATATGAAGTGAATCAGAAAACTATGTAAGCTGTTGTTCTCTATACAATGTAAGCTCAAGACCAAACAATCAAATTAACCATGCCCATAGATTCAGAGGATACTTTTATCCTAGTATTTTGGTGAGCTTGTCCTGAGAAAAGCACTCAAGCCCCCAAAATGATTGTGATTTCCCTTCCCATATATATATGTAAAATAACTTTAGCAATATGGAGCAATCTAGATTTACGGGTACCATCTCAGATTCCTGTACCTCACAAAGCCATGCTGTGCCATCCTATGAATCCACTTTCTAAATTAATGAGAATTTAAGACTATTAACAATGGACTGTTTCAGTTGTTTTTTAATAAACATTTTAAAATAAAACTTACTTCAATTATCAAGAATGTTTTTTCTTCCTCCCATCTCCTCTCACTCGTTCTTCTACTACCCTGAATAAAGAAAACCAAAACAAGGGCAATAGACACAAGTCAAGCAAATCTGCCACATTGGTGATGCCCAAATACAATCTTCATTCTGAATTTTTAGTGTATCCTCTGATGTGGACAGCATTCTATATCCTTGCTCCTTTGGAACCAGGATTGGTCAGAGTTGTTGAAAATTCATAAGGCTTTCAAAAATGGTTTATTTTAATAATTTTGTTCTTGGACAACCTGTTCTCCTGGTTCTTATTTTGCACTGCATTCATTCATAAGCCTTTCTTGGTTTTTCTGAAACCATCTTTTATCACCATCTATCTGTAAAATGTGTTTAGCCATGCAAACTGGTGACTACTACTTTAGTTTCCAGATCTTTCCCATTACAAAAAAGGTACTATAATTTTGTCTAAATTTATATGAATTACAGACATATCTATTAAGCTTTTTATTCATTTTCTGATCCCTTGTGGGGAGTAGTCCTGCTGACTAAAAGGACACACATCATAGAATCCCTTTAGAGACACAATCCCCAGAAATATGGGACTTTCAAACTTTCCTTTTGAACTAACTGGGGGGGAAAAAATTTCATCTTCAATTTCAGGACTCAGGTGAAGCAGAGAGTAGGCAGGAAGGGCAAATTATGAGGAATTCAATGTTGTTGAACTGAGTGTACTCTTTCCAGGGAGGAAGATACTGATAACTTTTATGAGCCTTATCATTTATTAAAGCAGTTAGAAGGTGCATATATAGATAAGGCACAGGAGAGAGCTGAATATGAAGGTATATGTAAAGGTGGAGTCAATTGATGAAATAGGAATGAATGTTCTGGGGAGAAAGAGAAAGGAGTGAAGAAAAAGCTTTTGTGATAGGGTGGAAGGGGTAAGATGAGGGGAAATGAGTAAACCTACATGACCATCAAATATAGCTCAGAGAGGAAATAACCCAATAGGGAATAGTAATCTATCATACTATATAGAAGAAAAAAGAGGAAAGGGATGGGAGAAAGGGAACTGAGGACAGAAGGGGTGTAGGTAATAGAAAGGAGGGAAGATCTTGGGCAAGTATAGTAGTCAGGTACAACCTACTTTTGAGGAGGGATAGGGTAAAAGGAAAGAGGGAATAGAATGGGAGTAGGACAGAATAAAATGAAGGGAAATACAATTGACAATTTGAACTGGGGGGGGGGGGTACTGAAGCAACTTTTCTGATGGACTTAGGATAATGGTAAAAAACGCAATCCATTCCAGAGACAGAGTCAATGGTAATCTGAACACACAGTGAATTAAGTACACTTGCTTTTTCTCTCACTTTATTTTTCTGAGGTTTCTCTACTTGGTTGGGGATGAGGGAGACCTGGTATTATGATTACTCCCTCACTTCCTAAAGCCTGGAAATGACTCCAGAGTGTAACCTTTCCTGTTAATTCTCATCTGCTGGAAGTTGGCAAAGGGACTTCTCTCATCTCAAAATGTCTCTTTTAGGTGGGATTTTTATGCTGGTTACTGCAGTCCTTATCCTTAAGAGATCAAACCTCAGGTTTCCTTCTTCAGGCAGAGGGTTTTTTTTTTTATTTTCTTTTTATTTAAGGCAATGAGGTTAAGTGACTTGCCCAAGGTCACACAGCTAGGCAATTATTAAATGTCAGACTGGATTTGAACTCAGATCCTCCTGACTCCAGGGCCAGTGCTCTATCCACTGTGCCACCTAGCTGCCTCCAAAGGCAGAGGTTTTGAGGGGTTTTTTTTTAGCTATTTCAGTTCATATTGGAAGGTTTTGGGAGCAGTGCCATCTTTAGGGCCCAGGGCCTACACTGGCTTCCTATATCATGTCATTTAACAAGATCAAGGTCATGGAATTCCATACCTGTCCCTGAAACCTCCAGAATTAACACTATATTAAAACTCACATTAAACAAGTAGCATATGTAGTCTTTGGGTTCTAGGATATTTCCTCCTGCTCTCTTCCTCTCCTCTTTGAAAGACTGGGCAGAGGAAACATCTTTTTGATTTTCAAACATGGGGGCTGATAGCCCAGAATCACAGACTGAGTTCCAATTATCTTAGTTATCTACTCCAGCTCCTAACTAAACAATAATCCCTTCTATGTCTGAACCATGTTGTCTGCTAGTCTCTGCTTGGGGACCTCCAAGGAAGGGGAAGCCTCTTACTTCCAGAGGCACCACTGTACTTCTCCATAGACCTAACCCTAATGAAATGAAAATTGTCCCTCAACTACTAGTTGTGTCAACTTGGACTTGTCTAAGTCTTTTTACAAATAAGGCTTCAAACACTTGGGGATGACCATCTTATCCCTGCTCAATATCTTCTCTTCTGGACATATTCCTCTGGAAATATTCTTGAATTATTTTCTATTACTCCAGGAAAAAGGAAATGAACAGTAACTTTGAAAAAAATCCATTGTTGTATTAGAGTTCAGTTTCTTATAAAATGTGGTTCTTAATTCCAAAGTAGAATCTCATACAGCTAATAGGGGAATGAATAAGACCAACTATAAAATCTGGGTTCTATCACATTTCCAGAGAAGCAAATACCTGTATGAGATCAGACTTCTTTGAAATGGACAATTTCTTTCATTCATTCATTCATTCATTTCCTCCTGTTTACTTTTCCCTTTATGCCTTTTAGCTCTGTCTCCTTACTGAAATTTAGCCCTAGATCAGCAACCTCATCTGCCAAAAGAAAGGCATATCCCATGGAGCACATTAATAAAGCTTCTTCAGGATGTTTCCTTTGTTGTAAAATAAGAAGTGATCTCTGGCTGCAGGCCTTCCCACATAGAGTCCACAGTAAGGTTTATAGCCTGAGTGACTTTTCTGTTAAGATGCTCTGTCCTGCATTTGAATGACTTTCCTCATTAGATTTCTATCAGGGAGGTGATAGGATGATAAGCACATGAATTAGATTTGAGTGAGGGGAGGCTGTGCTAAGTCTCACTTGCTCCTCCAGTCATCTGGGTCCAGAGGCAGATATAGATCAGGAAGACTGGAGATGGCCCTGGATATGAGACAGTCTGGGTGAAGTGGAGTACCCAAGGTCATATAACAGGTAGTAAGTGTCCCTCCTGACTTCAGGGTCAGAGATCTAACCCTTGATTCTAGAGGAGAAAGTGAGGCTGGTGAAGCCCCCCCCCCAATTCAAATCCAACTGTGCTTGTCATGTTGCCACCTCCCTGATGTCTTGATCTTCTTCCAGAACCAAGGACAAACATCATTATCATCATCAAGATGTCCCTCTAGCATGAATTCTCAGATGAACATTAAGGGCTGACTTTTGCCTGAAGGCTTTACCACACTGATTACATTCATAAGGTTTCTCCCCAGTGTGGATTCTCTCATGTTCAAGAAGATTAGCCTTGCGAATAAAAGTCTTTCCACACTGATTGCATTCATAAGGTTTCTCCCCAGTGTGGATTTTCTCATGTTCCAGAAGATTGGCCTTGCGAAGGAAATTCTTTCCACACTGATTACATTCATAAGGCTTCTCTCCAGTGTGGATTTTCTGATGCAACGGAAGGTAAGAGCTTGTCGTGAAAATCTTTCCACACTGATTACATTCATAGGGTTTCTCCCCAGTGTGGATTTTCTCATGTTCCAGAAGATTGGCTTTGCGAATGAAAGTCTTTCCACACTGATTACATTCATTAGGTTTCTCCCCAGTGTGGATTTTCTCATGTTCCAGAAGATTGGCTTTGCGAAGGAAAGTCTTTCCACATTGATTACATCCATAAGGTTTCTCTCCAGTGTGGATTTTCTGATGTAATGGAAGATAAGAACTAGTTGTGAAAGTCTTTCCACACTGATTACATTCATAAGGTTTTTCCCCGGTGTGGGATCTCTGATGTTGAGTAAGTTGAAACTTGTGAATGAATGTTTTTCCACACTGATTACATTCATAAGGTTTCTCTCCAGTGTGGATTTTCAGATGTAATGGAAGATAAGAGCTTGTTGTGAAAGTCTTTCCACACTGATTACATTCATAAGGTTTCTTCCCAGTGTGGGATCTCTGATGTTGAGTAAGTTGAAACTTGTGAATAAATGTTTTTCCACACTGATTACATTCATAAGGTTTCTCTCCAGTGTGGACTCTCTTATGTTCAACAAATCTGGACTTATATGTGAAAGTTTTTCCACATTGATTACATTCATAAGGTCTCTCCCCAGTGTGGATCCACTGATGACAAACAAGATTGCTATTATTTGTAAAAGTCTTCCCACAGTGATTGTATATGCAAGGTTTCTCTCCAGTATGGATTCTCTCGTGTTCAGCAAGATGTGCCTTCTGATTGAAAGTCTTTCCACATTGATTACATTCATAAGATCTCTCCCTAGTGTGAATTCTCTGTTGTATAATCCAGTTATAAGGACCATCATTCACAAATTTTTGTTTTTGAGTTTCTTCCCAGGAAAGACTTATCTCTGCAGGGATCTCTTTTATTTCAAGTTTGATCTCTCCTACAAAAAGAAACAAATATAAAGATACCTAAACAGTCTCATATACTCACATATATAATTATAAATTCTTCCCTCCATTTGGCAGAAATGAAAAGTCATTTATATTGTTAACTCAGGCAAGGAGAATTATTCAAACTTAAAAGGGCAGAATCAATCAACTGAATATACAAGCTCAGGTGCGGCTAGGTGGTGCAGTAGAAAGAGCACCAGCCCTGGAGTCAGGAATACCTGAGTTCAAATTCAGCCTCAGACACTTAATAATTGCCTAGCTGAGTGAACTTGGACAAGTCACTTAACCCCATTTGCCTTGGCAAAAAAAACTAAAAAAAATATGCACTCACAGATGAAGGATGATTTTGTTTATAAAGAGCTTCATACACAACCACAGTACATGCCCCCCAGAAAGCTGTGACACAGGGAGGGCTGGCAGTCTCATTACAGTCACAGTTCAGAGCATGAACTCAGAATGGATCAGATTAACTTGACCTAAATGGCAGCAGATGAATCAGAACTCTGATCTTGTGACTGGACTCTAATCTTGTTACTATCCACAGTAACAGAGAAATTGTTTCTATTTCAAATCTTGCTGCTTCACCTTTATTTCCAGTGTCTGAACTTTCCATCTTTTCTTCATAAAACCTATGCCATTTGATGCACAAATACTAGAAGGCTCCTTGTGCTATAATGATATTTTTCTTTCAGACAAGGAGCTTGTGTCTGTTTCTACCATAGTAGGATTCTTTCTGCAGTGATTCCAAACCATCACAATCAGAGATGGAATGCTTTTGGGGAACATGCCATGATGACAGATCTGCTTCTGATCAAATACAAATTGTTTACAGACTTTCAGGATGATTCTTTATGTGTAAATTCTCATGGACCTTCCTTATTGGAACCTATTTTCCACTGATATGACTATTTGTCTCCTGGACAGGTTCTCAAAAGAATGGTTTGGCAATGTAGACTAGTCACTCAGCAAACTTTCTGGGTGGCTGGATTGCCAGCAGGTCAAAAATGAAATGTAAGTATGAAAAAATTCTATCCTTCACAAGGTGATTTTAAAAATAAACATTGTAAAGAAACAGCAACAAGAAATATGTATAATTGGGTTTCAATCCTTTTTAAACTTTAATATACTACTTATCATGAGTTCATACTAAAATAAACCTTTTATGGAATAACCAGCAATTCATTGTATTGACTGGTTAAGAAGATAACAAACAAAAACATGCATTTCCATCCCTCAGCAAATGAGTTTAACTAGCGCTTCCATTTTTCACTCCACACATGCGTGGTCCTTTACATAGTGTTCTGTTTAAAAACCAAAGTGTAGCTGCAAGCACAGTGAATAATATGCTGGACCCTGAGTAGAAAAGACCAATCCCATGGTCATAGAGTTCTGTTTGCCTCAGTTTCTTCATCTGTAAAATAGGCTCTCATTTGATCATGTGGCCATCTACTCAACAAGCAAAGGATCAAATATGAAATCTTCTCTAAGGCTGCTAAAGCAATCCCTTTCCTATTTTTCCAGGCTTTTTAAATCCATAATACTACAATGTAGTTCCAGGGTCTCCTTTGTGTTCCACCTCCTGACTCAGCCCTTTCCAGGCCTCCTATCTCTAGGGCCTTCAGGGCTCTTGAGCTGCTCCAATCTGTTCTGTCAATAGAGGGTTTCTACATAGCATTTCAGATTGTCCTCTGCCTTTCCAGACTGGGTTCCCAGAAAGCAGAAGGCCCTTTCCTCTTTGTCCCCAGTGCTTAGGCTTAGCATGCATCAGACACTTAATGCTATTGTGTAGCCTGACCTCTTTTACCATTTTCAAGAAAGATCATGCCCACAAATTCTAAATAATAACATCTTATAAGATCAAAGATTGATCCATTCAAGGAAGCTCAAAGACCAGGGAGTCCAACTCTCTCATTTTACAGTTGAGGAAACTGAGGTTCACTGATTCAGGGACTGGCCCAGGAAACTACTGCTAACATATCTGACTAAGAATTCCAAGACAAAAAAACCTGAAATCAACTACTTGCTCCCCCTCAATACATAAAAGTCTCTTGTAATCCCAGCTCTCTTCTACCTGCTTTCACCTCACTTACCTGGACAGAGGTTCCTCAGGTCTCCTTGTTCCAGCATCCATGGTGCTCCCTTTTCCTCAAAATAAGAGATCACATCATCCCTGGGAACTGGAAACCCTGGCCATGAGGAATAGTTAGGGAAGAGCTGGGAGGGAAACTTGTACTTTAGTTCTCTTTAGGGAAAGGGCTCTGGATACAGAGCTGCCCCATTTTAAGAATGAATCCATTATGTGCAAAGGAATGAATTTCTACTCCCCATTAGTGCTGATCATCAGGTAGAGGTTGGACTTAATAACCTTTGAGTTTAGTTCCACATCTGAGATGCCTCCACATTGAATTCATGTCTGAATTGAAGCTACCTAGAGCTTCAGGAACAACAAAGGAAATCCTCAGGATCCTATCATGAGAGGCAAAGGTCTTTTATAGGACATCTGGACAGCAGGAAGCCCCTGCCCCTTTGACACAGAACAGCATTTTTCTCTTTCTAATACATGACAAATGCCCTCTAGGGAATGGAGACAGAATTATCAGACCAAGTGTCCTTACCCACAGAGAGCAGGTTCCAGGCATTCTCCAACATGACCTCTTTGTACAACTCCTTCTGAGGATAGTCCAAGAGGCCCCATTCCTCTAAGGTGAAGTCCAAAGCCACATCCTTGAAAGTCACCAACTCCTAAATTATCAAAAGTCATAGAACATAGAGCTGAAGGACATTTTAAAATTCCTCTAGTCTATCCCTGATCAACTGATAGGAAATAAGCACAAAGGGGATTGGTTAAAAGTCACACCTTTTGGGTGGCAGAATCAATATTTGAAACCTTTCTTAGGAAAATCTAAATCAATTGGAATAAAGCTGAAACAGGACTCCCTATGGAATCAGGGGAAAAGTATGTTTTATTATTCTGAAGTAGGTTGTGAGTAATATGGGGATCTTTGGGTTCCACAATAATGTGAAGGGAGAATTGTTAGTATACATTATAGAGATTAGATAAGGACTGCCGCACCCAGTTCTGAGATTAACCTAGGGTCTGTCTCTGTTCTCCTTTGGGAATGCTCAAGGAGGTAGCTGTTTATGATCAGGGCAGGGAAAACATATGGGGACAACTATCAATTAGATTTGTGACAACAGCCAATGATTGGCATAGAGGAACAGGAATAAAACCTTTCAAAGTGCATATAATACCTAGCAGTTCTGGATTTCCATGTCCCTCTCCCCTTGAGAGAGGTGTGCCATTTATTAAGATGCCTTAATAAAAAAATAATTTAACCACATTTAAATACTCTGTATTCATGAGCCATTTATAACAATTTGGGGGTTCATTTGGAATATAATGTAAATCTTTTCTGTATTTTCCCAGAAGAACACAAGAAAATAAGGCATGCAAACAGCTTGATTTAAAAGACACTTTCTTGGTGTTCTCTGAGGGGGTGGGGAGCAGGGGGGAATATCTCAGAGATTCCAGAGAAGATTGGCCTGGGGTTTGGAACTGAGAGTGATTAAAATGTCTGGGGGTATGAACCACGAGGTGGTGGACAGAACTGAAGCACAGCATTAACATTTGTGTAATCCTTGTACAAGAGAGATCCTCGACACTTTTCTGAACTCTGAGAAACTCCTTAAAAACATAAATTTGAAGGGGCGGCCAGGTGGCGCAGTGGATAGAGCACTAGCCCTGAAGTCAGGAGTACCTGAGTTCAAATCCTGCCTCAGACACTTAATAATTACCTAGCTGTGTGGCCTTGGGCAAGCCACTTAACCCCATTGCCTTGCCAAAAAAAAAAAAAAAAGAAATTTAAATTTGATTAGGTGCCTATAGGTCTGAAAACATATTGATAAGACAGATGTTTGACTCTGGGGTGGGGGTGGGGCTCAAAGAACCTATCTTGGACTTACAAAATGATCCTTTTGCTGTGGCTACAAATTCCTGACTCCTCCAGAGACTATCTCCACTTTCTCCAGATTTGGCTGGAACATTTAGACATTACATTCCACAAGTTCTAGGCCGGGGAGAAGCCTGGGAGTATGTGAGTTCTTTTCTATGTTTGTGTATATTAGTAATTACCTGTCCAACAGAAAAATGTATCTAACTGCTATCTCTGCTTTTGTATCATGCTTGCTCATAACTGCCCCCCCAAAATGTTATATAAACCCTATCCTCTGAACACTCAGAGACTGTCCAATTTGCATATTCTTTTACCCCAGCAACCCCCAGGATCCTTAAAGGAACTCCAAAATCAATCAAGTCCTGGTCTCTGTCTCACTTTGTGGACACTATAGAAGCACCCTGGCTCACTGAGAAGTCCTCCAGATGGGAGATCTATCCTGAAGGAGGCCAGAGGATAATAGGGTGCCCCAAGGGAGGGAGGGGAATTTGGGGTTCTCTCTCCAGGAATTTCCCCAAAATCTTAAAGCCTACAAGGGGAAGATTGTCAGTCAACATAAGGAGCAAGGGAGCTTAGTGGCCAGTACACAGAAGCCAGATGCCAGAGGAAAGGAAGCAAAGCAATTGGATAAAGGATGGTGTATGAATGAGTTTGAATGTTCCCATAGGGGTTATGTGTGTTTTGTGTGTTCATATGTTCTCTGTACAGTCTTGTGTAAATAGTCTGGGTTAGGTATTTCTGGGACTGGGGACAAAGTCTAAGTTTTAAACTGTGGGGGAGCTGGGAGTTGGGCAAAGGAGTTTCAGAAGGTGGGGGAGGAGGAAGTAGCCCTGCAGTGTCCCCTTCATGGAGATCAGCCCCTCCCTCACTGGGTCAGTGTGTGAAATTAGAGGGGGGGGGTGCTCTTTAAGAGAAAAAAGCTCTGGTTTGGGAAGAGTTTAAGAGAGAGAACTTTTAAGGGAAATATTGGAAGGAAGATTTCTTATTCTTATAACTGTCTGAGAAGGAACCCATGCTTTCACCCTAAGGGAATGATAGGTTGGACACATAGTAGTCTTGATCCCATCTCCTATCTTGTTAAGACTTGAACTCTAAACTGAGTTCAGCTGAGGAGTTCCCAGCCTGTGGAAATGGGGGGGGGGTGTGTCTGGAGATTCCAAGTTGTTAGCCTTAAAGGGAAAGACTGCATCACAGGTGAGGTGGTATCTGGTTGAGAAAGGGAGAAAATATAAAAGAAAAAAAACAGGGGTTGGGAGACACGTTTATTGAAAGGAAATCATGTTTAATTAATGCCTCTGTTCTGGCCTCTTGGTATAAAAGTTATTTTTAAGATTGACCCAAGTCTGAACTGGAGTTAAGGGAATCACTCTGAGGGTTTTAAAATAGGGGAATTAGTGTTGTTACATTCTGAAAAAATAGGTATGGAATGGGAGGAATTAAATAACCTAGACTGTTAAATTGATTTGGGATTTTAAACTCTATAGAAACACCTTTGAATTAAAGGAAAGTGGTATTGTGTTACTAAGAAGAAAAATGCAAAATTATTATCACAGATATTTACTGATTTCATTAGGGAAAAAGAAAACACAGGAAAGAGTTGTGAAGGACATTTAAGGAGAGGATTTATTAACTCTAATTTGTTTTGATGTTAAGCCTAATGATGACAACTGTATTTTTATTTTGGATGGAGTTTTTGGAATGTGAGTATTGGATTCTTTGTATAAGGTATTCTGAAGCTTTTACCAAACTAAACTGATGGAAAGTTTAGTTGTAGGATGGATAGTAAACTAAATAAACTGAGATTTCATCAAATGATTTGGTCTTTTGCCATTGGATTAATAACCATGGCATAAATAAGCATTGGGGTTTTAAATGTATCATATGTATGAGATTAGATTCTTGGAGGATCTGGTTATAACAGATATGGGGGGCTCTGACGGATGATTGAAATTAGTGTGGTCCCACTGTAAGGTAACTTATTGATGAGAAAGATGCATTTATCAGTTATGTGGTATTCTTTTGTAATGGCAGAGGGATTATATTATCTCATCTGAACATATAAGCTATTTGAATATTTGTAATATTAAAGCCTGGAATTAACATGTGATTGCTTTGAAGGGATAATAAGTGAAATATCAAAAATCATGCTCAACTCTGGGATAGATTTGTGGGTTCATATATATTGGAATTAAAAATACATGTTGGGAAATTTAAAGTCATCTTGTTCTAATGGTTTGAAAGAACTCTGAAAGTAATACTTTGTATGTTAAGGATGGATGTCTATTAGCTAAACAAGTTTATGTATAGAAGTTTCTAGCTATATTTGTAAACTGAGAATATTTTAAGTAGATATACATTCCAAAACTGTGGTTGTTTGCTTTGAATTAAAAGCACCTATGTAATATGAGAAAGAACACAAGAAAGATTATTGGAGATTTTTCTGTGACAATATTTAGCTGATTGTTCTTTGAGAATTTAGGAGATGGGCAATCTCATACCCAAAGGGGCTATTTATTTGTTGAAAAATACAACAGGATACAAGGAGGGTAAGATAGTCAAGGGTAATTTGAAATAACATCTTTATATAGAGATAAAGTAGATATGATTTCAAACAAAGGGATGTGGGTCTGGAGATCAGAGGCCTTGAGTAAGAGGAAGATGATAGGCATGCAGGGCCAGAAATAGTTAGAATTCCTGGTTAACAAGGACCCAGGAAGGACACTCAGAGATTTAAGTAGGGGATTCATTAATTGGGGCCCCATTAAATGGGAATTTAGGGAATTGGACTCACTTGAAATTCTAATTAGCTAAAATTATGATATTAGATCATAGAACTTTTAATCAAGTTTCTCTTTTTATGTCAGATACTAGGATGGACAGCAAGAAGGAAGTATTAGTGGGTCAATGTGTTCTTAGAGCCAAAGAAGCTGAGGGGCTGAAGATCTCAGGTGTTGGGGTATACAGTTTAAAGGGTAGCTTTTCAGTGTGGTCTGAAGTTGGACCCTTTCAGACCTGACTTCCCCAAAGTGACATTTGGATAATGTCTCACCTGGCAGAATAAATCTGGCCTAGGACATCTGACAACCTGCATGACCTTTGCTTGGACACTGACAGTCAAAAATTATATCTATAAAGGAATTTTCCTTTGATGTCCTGGATCTTTACAGTAACTAAGCAAATCTGAAAAAGAAGTTTTAGGTCAATTGGATTTGATAGCCAGATAGGTTAGGTGTGTGACTCTGACACCTGCTGACAGCTACATGTTTAGATAGGAATTAAGATTCCTTAATTTTTATGTTAGGGGGATATTGAGATAAAGAGAAGAATGGAAATTTTTAGGACAATTACAGTTTCATTATCTAGTTTATGGAAAGGTTTGTGAGTTAGATAAGTACATCTGCAAAAGGAAAATCTATGGTATATTTGGGAATATTTTGGAAAAAAATCCATTTTGGTTAAGGATGTTCCAGTCGTCATTGTAATGAGAACAAAAGGTTAAGACTATTACAAGCTTAAGTTAATGTGGTTATTGCTCAGTGGAGTTACTCATGTAGTGAAATACTTATGGAAGTTTATTGTGCTAAAGTGAAGTATGTATGTCAATATGACAGTAAAGCAAAGTGCAAATTGTAATGAGCTACAGAATCTCATTCTCTAATGATGAAAATCTATTTTGATCTGAGTGTGAAGGAGTTTCCACACTAGAAAAGAAGGTCTCAGCAAGTCACCTATGTTGGAGAGGACCTTTTTGGAAGAGATTCAAAGGATACAGAAGGACATCCAGATGACTACAGGGTAGAAGAGAAGAGACAAGGAGAGACAATTCATCTCCACCATCTCTTGCCTGTATGTACATTGTTTACTCAGGGGATCTGTATGACACCCATCCTTATGCCCCTTCCCTTATGGAAAGGAGGAAGAGAGGCATATGTGCTCCAATAAAGAAAAGGAGGTCAACATTATTGGATGGCAGGATTATAACCTACCAGGGAGAGTCCTATCTCTGATTTAGAGAATAGGGGATAAATAATGGCGGGAAAAGAATCTAGCTGACAGAAGTCATTACCCAATCTTTTAGTATGACTAACTGTTGGACTTGCAGTGTTATCCACAATAGTTTGACAACTGGCCTTGGGTGCCAGTGCCCCTGAGTCCAGCCTAGATTCTCAGTTCCTGGTCAAGGGTGCATTGTAGCATAAGTCACTGGTCCAGAGGAGAGAACAAAAGGGGGCTTATTTTTTTCTTTTAGTTTTTGCAAGGCAATGGGGTTAAGTGACTTGCCCAAAGTCACACAGCTAGGCAATTATTAAGTGCCCTAGGCCAGATTTGAACTCAGGTACTCCTGACTCCAGGGTTGGTGCTCTATCTACTGCACCACCTAGCTGCCCCTACAACAGTGGCTTATGACTAAATCAGCTAGGGGTGACTATTGTTTATACCAGTTTGGACAAGACATTTTCCTGGGAAGTGGCAAATGTTTGTGGACTTATATCCAGAAACAGGATACTTATTCTGGACTGTACAACTTACAGTTAGGTAGACTGAGACTCATGTGAAATGTAATGATGGTACCTGGATTCCTTGTCAGGATGCATTATAGTTGAAGAAAATTATGATTACCACTGCATATACCCATCTAGAAGGATTGCTCAGGGAAATGTTATCTAGACTTATGGGCCTACTACTGGGGACAGATGGGAGTTAGGGCTATGGAAATCCAATTTATATCCTGATTAGATTCTAAGCTGTAATGGAAACAATTGCCAATTGGACACCAAGGACCCTGGACTGGCTGGTTGGCTAGGTCATGCAAACTAGAGAGAATTACTCAACACAGAGTTGTATTAGACAATCTATTGGTTGGAGAAGGTAGTAAATTAAATCTGTCACATTGCTGCTTAAAAGATAGATGACAACAGACAAGCAGTAAAAGAAATAAGAAGGGACATCAGAAAGTTTGCAAACCTGGAAAATAGGGTGGGTTCATGATAAGGAAGTAAAAATCTTGATAGAAGAAAAGTCAGTAGTCTTGTCAATAACAAGGATTGTGATTTAAGAAAGAAATCACTGATAAAGTGTGGAACCCAAATTCTTATTAAAAAAAGAAAATGGCAGGTGGCTAGGTGGCACAGTTGGATAGAGCACTGGTCTTGGATTCACGAGTACCTGAGTTCAAATCTGGCCTCAGACACTTAATTACCTAGCTGAGTAGCCTTGGGCAAGCCACTTAACCCCATTTGCCTTGTGAAAAAAAACCTAAAAAAAAAATGGGGAATTATGAGGGATATGGGAGTTTTTGGAAGACCTTGAAGAAAGAATTGTGAATTTACATTACAAAGACTAGGGTCTGCGTATATTATTGCCTGTGGGCAGGTACCACAGTTAAGACAAAAGACTTGAGGGGCAGCTAGGTGGTACAGTGATAAAGCACTTGCCCTGGAGTCAGGAGTACCTGACCCTTAATAATTAACTAGCTGTGTGGCCACTTAACCCTATTTGCCTTGCAAAACTTAAAAAAAAAAGACAAAAGACAAAAGGAGGGGCGGAGCCAAGATGGCAACAGGAGAAGAGTCTCTCTTAGGTGCTCTCTCTCAAAACTTATAAAATAAGGACTCTAACTAGATTTTTGAGAAACAGAACCCATGGAGGGATCCAGTAAGGCAGTTCTCCAGCCCAAGGTAACCTGGAAAATAGTGGAATGGCTCAGCTACATGAAGTTAGAGGAGCCACCCACCAGAGTGAAGGAACTTGAGCCTCGCAGAGGCAACCCCAGGGTGCCTGGGAGCCATGGCTCAGGACAGTGGGGACAGTTTCCTGACTAGAAGAGAAGATGAGCACCAGGCACAACTTGGAAGATGGGGGCTGCCTTTGCCAGAGGGAGCACAGGAAGCCTAGCCCTCAGGACACTCATTGAGCAGCAGCAGGACTCCAGATCCAGGAACTGAAAACAGGCAGAGCTGATAAGCAGGAGCCCCCAGGCAACTCAGCCTTGAGTACTCAGTCTAGGTAGGGGAGTAGACAGAGACTTCCAAGGTCTGTTCTCTGTCCATGGAACAGTACTCTGGGGCTCTGTCCACATTCAGATACTGATAGCAGTCTAGGCCCCCCCCCCCAGCCCCATGGAGGAGGGATGCACTTGTGGTCATTCACAGGCCAGGAGGGAGGACACACTGAGATCCTTGGGAGGGGGGGATGTCCCAATAATACTCAAAAGCTTAGGAAGCAACCAAAGAACAGGCACAGGCTGGGGAAATGAGTAAACAGAGAAAAATGAGGAACACTATTGAGAAATGCTTTGCCTATGATCCCAAGAAAGATCAAAATACTCAGTCAGAAGATGAAGAAGTCCAAGCTCCTGCAACTAAAGACTCCAAAAAAAACCCAGAAATTGGGCTCAGGCTGACAGAGCTCAAAAGATTTTGAAAATCAAGTGAGGGAGATAGAAGAAAAATTGGGAAAAAAGATGAGAGAGATGCAAGAAAAACATGAAAATGAAGTCCGCAACTTAGTCAGGGAGATCCAAAAAAATGCTGAAGAAAATAGCATGCTAAAAACCAGCTTAGGTCAAATGGATAAAACAGTTCAAAAAATTATTGAGGAGAAGAATGCTTTAAAAAGCAGAAATGGCCAGATGGCAAAAGAGATAAGAAAGCTCCCTGAGGAAAACAATCCTTCAGATGTAGAATGGAGATGAAGGAAGTTGCTGACTTTACAAGAAGTCAAGACACAATACTTCAAAACTAAAAGAATGAAAAATTAGAAGAAAATGTGAAATATCTCATTGAAAAAACAACAGATCTAGAAAACAGATTCAGGAAACATAATTTAAAAATGATTGGGATACCTGAAATTAATGATCAGGAAAAGAGCTTTGACATCATTTTTAAAGAATTCCTACAGGAAAACTGCCCAGATATCCTAGAAGCAGAGGGCAAAATAGAAATTGAAAGAATCCACTGATCTCCCCTGGAAAGAGATCCAAAAAAACCAACCCACAGGAATATTATAGCCAAGTTCCAGAACTCCCAAGTCAAAAAGAAAATATTACAAGCAGCCGGAAGGACACAATTCAAATATCATGGAGCTGCAGTCAGAATCACACAGGACTTAGCAACTACATTAAAGGGTCCTAGGGCTTGGAATGTAATAGCCCATAAGACAAAATAGCTCAGGGGGGGCTGCTAGGTGGCGTAGTGGATAAAGCACTGGCCCTGGAGTCAGGAGTACCTGGGTTCAAATCCAGTCTCAGACACTTAGTAATTACCTAGCTGTGTGGCCTTGGGCATGCCACTTAACCCCATTTGCCTTGCAAAACCTAAAAAAAAAAAAAAAAAGACAAAATAGCTCAGAATGCAACTACCCAGCAAAACCACACATCCTCTTCCAGGGAAAAAGATGGACTTTCAATGAACCAGGGGAATTTCAAATGTTCCTGTTGGAATGGCCAGAGCTGAACAGAAAGTTTGATCTTCAGGTAAAGGACTCAGGTGAAGCACAGAGATTGGAGGAGAAGGGGAAAAATATGATAAAGATGATAAACTACATGTATTCCAGCACAGAAAAATGATACTGATAATACTCATAGGAAACTTCTCATTTAATAGAGCAGGTAGAAGGAGCTCTTATAGATGAAGCACAGGAGAGAGCTGAATTTGAAGATATAATATTTTGTAAAAATGGAGTCAATGGCTAAAAGGGAAATGTAATGGGAGTAAGAGAAAAGAGAATAGGTTAAGATATTACATATAAGATTTCTTCATTACAATGAGCTATTGCAATGATATGGAAGGGGGAAGGTGAGGGAGGATGAGGGAACCTTCATTCTCATCAGAGGTGGCTCAGAGAGGAAACAGCATATATACTCAATGGAGTATAGACATCTAGAATAAGGAGAGAAGAGGAATGGGGGATGGGGGGATGTGAGTTATGGAGGAGAGGGTGGACTGTGGGGGAGAGTGGTCAGATATAACATGTTTTCTTCTTTACTTCTTGCAAGGGGCTGGGATTGGATGGCCTGTCTGGGACCACAGGGCAGGGTGGTTGCTGGGCCTTAGGGGTGGTAGGTGGGCTCTGGGCCTCTTGGCCCCAGGGCCAATGCTTTGTCTGCTGCCACTAAGCTACCCTACAGCACATTTAAAAAGGTGGTCAGAGTGAAAGGAGAGAGAAAATATAGTATATGGTAGTGGGGAAGTAATGGCAACAGTGGAAAATTATGGAAGCAGCTTTTGTGATGGACTTATCCTAAAGAATGTGATCCACCCGTGACAGAGCTGGTGGTGTTAGAACACAGTCTGAAGCACATATTTTATCATTATTATTTTTGTTATTTTTTTGGGGGGAGGGGGTTGCGGGGTGGATGGGGTTGTACAGCTGGGTGTTTGTTGGTTGTATGAAGCCGGATTTGGGCTCAGGTGGTCCTGGCTCCAGGGCCAGTGCTCCATCCAATGTGCCACTTATCTGCCCCTATTACTATTATTATTATTATCATTATTTTAATTTTTTCCCTTTTTTTGCTCATGAGGGTCTATATTTTGGGGGGAGGGGGTATTAGTTTACTCTTAAACAAGAATATTTTAATAATGTATTTAAAAAAGTCATTTCTTCAAAAATAAAGACAAAAGACTTAGCCTCAATCTGATCAAAACCTGAAATTAGGTTAGGTCTGTCCCTTCTAGTTCTGAGATTAACCTAGGGTCTGTGTCCTCCTTTGTGCAAGCTCAAGTAGGTAGCTGTTCTTGTGAACAGCCCAAAGAAAACAAAGTTAAAATAAAGATCTAAATGAAAGAAAAGAGCACATATCTGGATGAAATCATTTAGAGGATCATAAGGAGATATTATTAATCAGAATCTGGACTGCACTAAGTGGAGAAAACAGTTATCTCTTGTTATAATGAGGACTTGAGTTCATTTTGGGGATATCCTCTGGCTAAAACTGCTTATACTTTTGCTTTATGATTGATTTCATTTTTTTTGTCATAGATTCATTACATAAAATATTTCCTTATCAAGAAAAATGTTTCTACGTGGAGAACAGATGGTTGTTTGATTTTTTAAAAAAAAAGCAATATTTAACTGTCTTCAGATCTTCTTGACTTAATTCATCAGAAAAAATATTGTTGGTTCCTTTGTAAGAAATCCAAACATACCCCTAGAATTCTAGAAATTTGAGAGAGCACATATTAAGAGAAAAGGCCCACTGACGGATCATAAAACAGGAGAGAATAGCTAAACTCAAACTACCCTAATACTGGGGAAGGGTCATTTCTGCTTCCCATCTATAACATGTACAGAAAGTGCTTTGCCAATGTGCTTAGAACTTAATAGCCTTCCATTTCACTTTCTTCCATTTCCATCATATGGATGATTCACTTTATTAGAGAATCTGATGTTTGAGAACCATTCTCCATCCTATGCATAAAATTAGCTTTTTGTTATCCATTATTATGATTTCTTCTTTTAAGAAGGTAATTGAAAAAGCTAGAGAGAATGGGCTGAGGCAGGATGGTGACAAGAGCGGATCATGTCTTAGGTGTTCTCTCATAAATCTTCAAAACTAAGGACTCTAAATTTTCTAGAGACAGAAACGACAGAGGGACCCATTGGGGCAGTTCTCCTACTCAAGGTAACCTGAAAAAGAGCAGAAAGGCTCTGCTCCCTGGGGTTGGAGGGGGGGCCCGCCAGAGGGGTGTCCTGCCAGAGTGAAAGAACTTCATGAAGCCTCCCAGAGGCAGCCCCAGGGTGCTGGGACCAGCTGCTCACAGCAGCAGGGGAATTTCCTGAGCTACACCCCGGGGGAGCACCGGGCACAAATTGGGGGAGCAGTGGGGGGACCCCTGCCAGAGCGAGCATGTGAAGCCCAGCCCTCAGGGCACACAGTGAGCAGCTTGGCCAGATCCAGGAAACAGAAGCAGGTGGGGCTGGTAAGCAGGAGCCCCCAGGGCATAAGCCCATTGAAACTAGGGAGGGGAGTGAAGAGAGAGAGACTCTCCAGCTCTGTCCTCTGCTCCTAGAACAGGACTCTGGGGCTCTGAACACATTCAGATACTGATCACAGTCTAGCCCCCCCCACCTCAGCCCCATGGCAGAGGGGGGCGCTTATGGTCATTCACAGACCAGGAAGGAGGACAGAGCCTCACACACTGAGACCCTTGTGGGAGTGTCCCAAAAGCTCAGGAAGCACCCCCAAAACAGGCTTAGGCTGGGAAAATGAGCAAGCAGAGAAAAAAGAGGAACACCATTGAGAAATACATTATCTATGATCCCAAGAAGGATCAATATACTCAGTCTGAAGATGAGGAAGCACAAGCTCCTGCATCTAAAGACTCCAAGAAAAATAGAAATTGGGCTCAGGCTATGACAGAGTTCAAAAAAGACTTTGAAAATCAAATGAGGGAGTTACAAGAAAAACTGGGAAAAGAAAGGAGAGAGATGCAGGAAAAACATGAAAATGAAGCTAGCAGTTTAGTCAAGGAAATCCAAAAAAATGCTGAAGAAAATAGTTTGCTAAAAACCAGCTTAGGTCAAATGGATAAAACAGTTCAAAAAGTCATTGAGGAGAAGAATGCTTTAAAGAACAGAATGGGCCAGATGGAAAAAGAGATAAGAAAACCCTGAGGAAAACAAATCCTTCAGACAAAGAATAGAACTCAGGGAGATTGATGAATTTACAAGAAATCAGGAATCAATACTTCAAAACCAAAAAAAAGGAAAAATTAGAAGAAAACGTGAAACATCTCATTGAAAAAACAACTGATATGGAAAACAGATTTAGGAAAGATAATTTAAAAATTATTGGAATACCTGAAAGTCATGATCAGGAAAAGAGCCTTGACATCATTTTCAAAGAATTACTACAGGAAAATTGCCCTGATATTCTAGAAGTAGAGGGCAAAATAGAAATGGAGAGAATCCACCAATCCCCCAGAGAAAGAGATCCCAAAAAACCAACCCCTAGGAATATTATAGCCAAGTTCCAGAACTCCCAAGTCAAAGAGAAAATATTACAAGCAGTCAGAAGAACACAATTCAAATATCGTGGAGCTGCAGTCAGGATCACACAGGACTTAGCAGCAACTACAGTAAAATCTCATAAGGCTTGGAATATAATATATATACCGGAAGGCAAAAGAGCTTAGAATGCAACCGAGAATCAACTACCCAGCAAAACTGAATGTCCTCTTCCAGGGAGAAAAATGGACTTTCAATGAACCAGGGGAATTTCAAATGTCCCTGTTGGAATGGCTGGAGCTGTACAGAAGGTTTGATCTTCAAATACAGGACTCAGGTGAATATAAAGATTGGAGGAGAGGGGGAAAATATGAGGGACTTGATGATGATGAACTGCATGTATTCCTACATAGAAAAATGACACTGACAATACTCATATGAACCTTCTCAGTTAATAGAACAGGTAGAAGGAGCTTTTATAGTTGAAGCACAGGAGAAAGCTGAATTTGAAGATAAAATATGGTGTAAAAATGGAGTCAATAGGAAAAAAAAGGGAAATGTAATGGGAAAAAGAAAAAGGAGAGGGGGAATAGGCCAAGATATTTCATATAATAAGATTTTTCTTCATTATAATGAGCTATTGCTATGATATGGAAGGGGGTAGGCAAGGGGGAATGCGGGAATCTTTGCTGTCATCAAAGGTGGCTAGGAGAGGAAACAGCATATATACTCAATGGGGTATAGACATCTGGAGTAAGAAGGAGGTGGGGGGGCACAGGGAGAAGCGGGGGGGGGGGGGTGATGTGAGTGATGGAGGAGAGGATGGACCATGGGGACAGGGTGGTCAGATATAACACATTTTCTTTTTTACTTTTTCCAAGGGGCTGGGATTGGATGGCCTGTCCAGGACCATAGGGCCTAAGGGGTGGTAGTGGGGCTCAGGGACTCTTGGCCCCAAGGCCAGTAATCTGTCTGCTGCGCCACTCAGCTACCCCACCGCAGAGTCAGAGTGAAAGGAGAGAGAAAATATAGTACATGGTAGTGGAGAAATACAAAAGGAGGGAGTTGAGATCAGCAATGGCAACGGTGGAAAAATAAGGAAGTAACTTTTGTGATAGACTTATCATAAACAATGTGATCTACCAGTGACAGTTGTTGGTGTTGGAACAAAGACTGAAGCATATCTGTTGTTATTATTATTATTATTATTATTATTATTATTATTATTATTATTATTATTTATTTGGGGGGGTGCAGGGTAAATGGGGCTGGGTGGCCTGCCTGGGGCCGCATAGCAGAGTGATCATTGGGTGTCTGAGGCCGGATTTGGACCTGGGTGCTCCTGGCTCAAAGGCCAATGCTCTGTCTGCCACCCAGCTGCCCCTACTATTATTACTATTTTATTTTATTTGGGGTCTTTTTTTTTCTTCATTTTTTGGTTTTTGCAGGGCAGTGGGGTTGGAGTGGCTTGCATGTCACATGGCTGGGTGACTGCTGGGTGTATGGGGCCGGATATGGCCTCGGGTGCTCCCATCTCCAGGGCTGGTGCTCCATCCATTGCGCCACCTTGCCATACCTATAATTATTACTATTATTTTTTAATTTTAATTTTTTCTCTCCCCTTTATTGCTCAAGCGAATCTATATTTTTTGGGGGAGGGGGTATTTTGTTTACTCTAAACAAGAATATTTTATTAATGTATAAAATAACATTTGTACAAAATGAGAATAAATATTAAATATAAAAAAAAGAAAAAGCTGGAGAGAATTACATGACTTGAGGCAAAGAAAAATGAACTGAATCAGGAGAATGTTTTAGACATTAAAAGCAATATTGTGGGGGCAACTAGGTGGTGCAGTGGATAGAGCACCAGCCCTGGGGTCAGGAATCCCTGAGTTCAAGTCCAGCCTCAGACACTTAATAATTACCTAGCTGTGTGGCCTTGGGCAAGCCACTTAACCCCATTGCCTTGCAAAAAACCTTACAAAAGTAAAAAGAAAGAAAGAAAAGCAATATTGTACAATAACTGTGAATGGCTTAGCTACTTTCAGCAATACAATAACCCAAAACTAATCCAAAGGACTAATAATGAATCATACTATTCACCTACAGTGAAAGTACTGATCATCTGAATACACACTAAAGCATGATATTTTTCATATTCTCTCATTTTGTTCCTTTTGAGTCATCTTGAAAAAATGAAGAATATGGAAATGTGCTCCATGACTACACAGATAAACCTAAACCAGCTTACATCTCAGAAAAAGGATGAAGGTGGGGAAAAAGAGAAGGTGGGGAGAAAGAGAAGGAGCAAATGATGGAATTTAGAACTCAGAATTTTTAAAAAATTAAAAATTTGATCTATGGTTTATTTCTAATCCACATTGCACCTTTCACTTCCTTTGTTCTATTATTTTACTTCTAAACAATTCGGACTTTACTGCTCTATTCCACTTTCTGAAATTCCCAAGAATTTTTAAATTGTTTCTTTTCTCTAGGGTGCCAAGAGTTGTTTTGCTTCATTGTATAGTACACATTGTATAGGATCTTATTTAAAGGAAAGCTGTTCTTTTTTCAGAAACTAAACTGATTTCTAATTGATTCCCTCAATTATAGCAATTAGAAGCTACTCCAAACATTCCCCACCATCATGGGGGTGAATTACAAACTTCCTTTGAAGGACCATCTCAGACATCTCCTCATTACTCATATGGCTCTACTTCACTGAGATTTCTGACTGACTTCTCTACCAGGCCCCTGAAATGGGACCTTCTCCTCATCCTAAACCCTTCTCATCCTTCTGCTAAGGTGTCAGTGACTTGAGGCTAAGGGAATAAAAATCCTGGAATCTGCCATAACAAGTGTCCCAAAAACAAAATGGAAAATAGATTGGGGAAAAAAAATACACAAAAGTGAAGGACAACCTAGAAAACCAAGGCAACCAAGAAAAGGAAATGCCAGTGGAAAAAACTCACAAAACACCTTCAGAGAAACCCCAAAAATCTAATATTGCAAATTCCAGGAGTCATAATGGATAAAATTTAGCAATTCAATTCAGAAAAAAAAATTCCTGCAAGTCATGCAAAGAAAAGTCTTTCAAAATCAAGGGAAAAATCTTAGAAAAATGAAAGACTCTTCCAAGTCCATCAGAAATGAAGATAGAGTGGAAAAAAACAGACCCCAAAAAGCAGGCTAGGATGACCTATCCTGTGAGAAGATTGAATTGCTCCTCTAACATTTACTCTATTTATTACTTGGGGGAGGGGAAGGCAAGGCAATGGGATTAAGTGACTTGCCCAGGGTTACACAACTAGGCAATAATGAAATGTCTGAGGCAGAATTTGAACTCAAATATTCCTCACTTTAGAGCTGGTGCACACTCTAGGTGACCCCTCATTATCATTTATTATTAGCCCTATTTAAAATTAATTGCTTTTGTCCTGTGGCTGTCCAACTCTTAGTTTTCAATCTAAATTTAAGATGGTCTGTGATGGGTCAGATAGAAAAATCCTGCTCTTGCTAATCACTGTTCTATTCTTGCCTCAAGAAATTCGCTAACCTTGGGAGATGCATGTATTAAGAGAGCCATGATTTTTTTTTAGGTTTTTTGCAAGGCAAATGGGGTTAAGTGACTTGCCCAAGGCCACACAGCTAAGCAATTATTAAGTGTGTGAGGCCGGATTTGAACTCAGGTACTCCTGACTCCAGAGCCGGTGCTTTATCCACTGCGCCACCTAGCCGCCCTCCTGAGAGCCATGATTTTTTTTAAGATGAAGGATGCTTATAGAATTTACTGATAATTTCATTTCTAGAGATCAAACAACATATCAAAATTTCTGGGATTCAGATAAAGTCATTCTTTGCTATACATTAAGAATAGAGAAATAAGGAAGACCCGAAGCCCCCAGCTCAAAGACACAGAGAGTAGTGGAGGTTTAAGAAATGATTCAGCAAAGAGGTCTTAATGATTCATAGACCATCCTCTATATCTATGGAAATGGAAACTTAAAACTTGTTATCCAAACCTGCTTTCTCAGCCTCTATGTTTGTCTCTACCTTATCAAGGTTTGTATCTCTCCAGCTAGAAATCTGAATAGTGACTCTATCTGAGAAATTAGCCTGGCCCTCATCTGTTTCCATGAATTGTCCTTCCCAGTTGTGACAATGAGAGGGAGATTATCCAAGGATAGCAGGTCTGGTTATCTCTCTAAGCATCCCAAATATATTTCTCTATTTATGACAGTTTAGAATAGGAGAAATCCTAGGTTTTGTATGTCTATAACATATCTAATAACAACAAATCCTCAAGTCAGGAGCGAGACACTAGTCCTGCTGCTCATGGGATCTGACATGGAAGAGGATCATCAAGTAATCAATGGCAGCTCCATGCACTCATATCTGACCTGACTGCTTGGTCCCCAAAAGTTTAGAACCCTTTTCTTGTTTTGCTCTTGGGAGACATTTCTGAAATGTCTACAGAATGAACTTAGTGAATCAGCTTCATAAACTTCATTTGTTTTAATTCTAAAATCTAATTATGAAGTTTACAATAATTAATGTTGTGGGGCAGCTAGGTGGCATAGTGGATAAAGCACCAGCCTTGGAGTCAGGAGTACCTGGGTTCAAATCTGGTCTCAGACACTTAATAATTACCTAGCTGTGTGGCCTTGGGCATGCCACTTAATCCCATTTGCCTTACAAAAAAAAATAATAATAATTAATGTTGCTCAAGTCTGACTGGACTGCACTCACCAGGGGTGGAGGTCCAGGGCTCCCAGGGATCATTCCCTCCAGGCTCCCTGCTTGGTCGAGGCTTTGATTCTCTGCAGACTGAACTGGGCAGGTAGAAAGATCTTGGTAGCTCAGAGGTCTTTCCATTCTCTTCTGAGGCAGGAGGCTGGTCTATAAGGAATGAACAGGAGTTATAAAGGCCCAGGTCCTGTCCTCAGGACAGAGATTACATTTGAAAGAAGGAGGGAGGTCATTTAAAGGAGATTTTGACTGGGTGGACAATCCACATAAACATATTGCAGAGATGAGGGATGGCTGAGGGTGTTCACTTTTTTGTCTGAGTTGTCTTGAGTTTATGATGTTAATACCCCATGACCAAAACCATTTTTTTTCTCCCCCCCCCCCAAAGGGGAGGCAGCAGAAAGGGTCAGGTTTAGAAATGAAGACTATACAGGAAGACTCTTCCTCCTCTTCTGTATCCTAACCATCCTTCTACAATGAGGGTGTTTTAGAATCCTAGATAGGATGAGACCAATCTAAATCACTGAGGTTCCTGGGTCAGAACTTTCCCTCCTATAGATTCTTTGCCCTCCGAACAGCCCCTCTCCCAAACTAAAACACACAGCAGGAGGATGAGGTCAGGGAAGCAGGAGTTCGCTTTTGGGGAGGGGGTGAGAGGGAGAGTTTGGGAGGCAAGTCACTGTAACCCAGCTCACGTTAGGAAGGTCAGGGACATTGGATAGGGGCAGAAGGCCTCAAAGTGGACACTGAGGCTGGGAAATTAAGATGACTGTGTCGTGATATCTCCCTAGGAGCCAGGAAGACCCCAGTACAGCTGAGATTTGGAATCCCTAAAGGGCAAGTGGAGCAGTTGAGCCAGTGGCTGGGATCTGATGGGAACCAGACCAAGAGACAGGTACAGATAAAGTGGGGACAGGCAGGAACTCTTTCCAGGGAGAAAGGACTCATGAAGGTTGAAAGCAAGACACTTGAGTCCTGTGAAGTTTAGGGAATACATGACACAATAGTAAATCTGGGGTATGAGGGAGACTGAGTGAGTGAGAAGTCATTGAGAGTCTGAAAAACAGCTAGAGACAGGAAACTGGTCCAGTATGCAGGTTACAGAGGGAAGTGTACTCCTGGAGGACCCCCAGGATATTCACCATGAGGTCATAAGAGTTGGCAGAAGTTAAGAAGCAGTTAGGGCAGGGAGAGAGGGCCTGGTTAAGACCAACCTAGGACCTACTGGTCTCAACTCCAAGGGAAGAGGACAAATGAGTCTCAGATTAAGCCCACTTGGTCATAGTTTAGGCCTGATTGATTCAGAGTGAATGAAAATAGGAAGAGTTTCTGTTTGGGTCAGAAAGCCTGGGGTGGCTAGGTGGCTCAGTGGATAGAGCACCAGTCCTGGAGTCAGGACCTGAGTTCAAATCCGTCCTCAGACATTTAATAATGACCTAGCTGTATGGCCTTGGGCAAGCCACTTAACCCCACCTTGTAAAAACCTAAAAAAAAGAAGAGTCTGAGGCTGTTCCCCTCCCAGCACTGGTAGATTTATTTTTGACTATGCAAGAGGTCCATGGTCATTTCCTTTCTTACTAGCCTTAACCACTGAGGAATCCTCAGGCTCTTACTCTCCAACAAAAATGTTTTTTCTTCTTTTCTAGAAATGGTCATTCTTGGCCTCTCCTCACCTCTCACTTATGTTCTAACTTTAATGACTGAATGGGTTTTGCCTCAAACTGTAACCTCGGAAAAATCTAGCTTTAAAAGACCAAAGTCGCCCACTACATGCAGAGCCATCCCTAGTCCTCCTGTCCCCTATCTGGCCAATGGGTCCAGATGCCTTCAGAGAAGGGGAGATTGGTGACTTTGCCCTGCCCCCCTCAATTCAATCCAATTCACTGGCCTGCCATGTCATCACCTACCTCTTCTCATGGTCTCCTTGGAGAACACCAACAGCAGGAAAAGGCCTGAGGAGGACCCTCCCTACCCCCCATCCCTTCAAAAGCCCTGCCTTTCCTAGGAGTGTGTGGGTGGGTGGTGTCCAGCTGTTTCTGTCAGGTTCAATTCGCCTGATCTCATTTTGAGATTTCTTATAAAAAATGATCATAGAGTTTGACTACGAACCAGCAAAGTAAGAAAAACGGCCCATGTTTCTTCACTTAGACTCACAGAGCCATCATGCATGATAGGGAGCCCCCAAAACTGAGCTCAAAGAAAGCCTCTTTCTAGAAGGACATATTTACTATGGAGTCAGAGGGCAGGGTCTTCACTAGGTGGGATCAGGAAGGAGTTGTGGTTTGAGTCCCTACAACTCTGGGGATGATTTCATTCACTTCAGAAAAGGCCACTCCAGCAACCAGATTTAGATCTTCACAAAGCATGAGGGAGTGGTCTCCTCCTGATAATAACGAAATAAATAGCTGCTTCAAAAACAAGCTAAATTAGGGTCACTAGGTGGCTCAGGGGATAGAGCACAGGCCATGGGAGGACCTCAAAACTTAATAATGACCTAGGTGGGTGACCTTGGGCAAGTCATTAAGCCCAATGCCATGCAAAAAAAAAAAACCCAAAGGAAGCTAAATAACCAGGAAACATTGTTTAGCTGACCAAAGGCTCAATTAGTCATAAATTTGTACAGAGGCACCATTTATTGTTCAGACAGCACAAGGACTGGAGGAATTGGACATTTATTTACTTTTCCAACATATTTTACAAATGAAAACCTGAGACAAAGTTAAAAGACTTCCCTGGGATCACACAGACATGTGGGTCAGATTTAAACTCAATCCTTGGCCCCCCACCCCATTCATAAAGGGTACTAAAGACCCAAAAACTTTGGAGCCTCCCCCTTTTGTGTCTTTACTTTTTAAATTCACCTTTTCCCTACCTTTTTTTTATCCAATGTTCTTCTTGACCTTACCCAAAACTCTCCTCTGGAGGAGACACCAAAGGTATCCACCTCCTATAGAGGTGCAGATCCCCGTTTTGAAACACCACAAAATGGTAATCAAGCTGTCTGGCTGCCTCCTGACAATTCTTTTTTTTTTAGGGTTTTTTTTTTTTGCAAGGCAAATGGAGTTAAGTGGCTTGCCCATGGCCACAAAGCTAGGTAATTATTAAGTGTCTGAGACCGGATTTGAACCCAAGTACTCCTGACTCCAAGGCAGGTTTTTATGCACTAAGCCACCTAGCTGCCCCCTGACAATTCTTAAAACAGGATGCAATAAGGACAATGTAGAAGGTGCATCAGGTGGCCCACAGGAGGTTCCTAGAACCATTCCCAAGTTCCTTTCCTGGTAGAAGGTGGTATTTCTAGGCAATGGTAAGGATTGGAATGTGTCCACTTTACACTTATCTTGCCCTCTCTAATTGCTATATAATTTTGAAAGCAGATTGTCTGAACCTCATCATATCAAGGATTCAGGCCACTTTTAGACATCAAAAACAAGTACTTACCCTGAGCTCCTGATACTTCAACTCCAAAGTCAAAAACAAGTTCCCTCCTTCCTGAACATAGTATCTTGGAAGAAAGTTCCTCTGAGATCAAATAACGGAATGGTGACCAGACAAGTTGAAGGTTTTGGCTACTCTAGCTATGTATGTTCTGTTCCCCTTCCCTTGTTCCTGGGTACATTTTGGCATCTCACTCAGCTGAGGGAGATCATTTTGCTAACATGGTCTCCACTATGTAATGGAGGTAGTTAAAGTCAAAGAAAAATAAACCTTTTCTCAAATCTATTATTCTCTATTGTTATGTTATTTTATTTTCTGTTTTTAGGTTACCACTTCCTACCCCCTCACTCCCCTCCTCCTCTTCTTCTTCTCTGTCCCAGGGACACTGGACTGACCAGGACCCCCCCTCAACTGCCCCGGCCTTTCCAAGGGCTCCACCCCCAGACTCCTGGGCTTCCTCCAAGATTCAGATAATTCAAACCCTGACAGCTTCCCAGTCTTGAACCTGTAGAGCCTTCCCCCTTGGGGGATCTGCCCCCTCCCCTGTCTGTGTAGGGCTGGCTTGGCCCCAGCTCTGGAAGGAGGGAGGCCTGAGGACAGGCCACAGCACACTAGGCGCTACCTGGGGGCAGGCCCTGCTCCTTCGTGGCCAATACACAGTGCTGGCGCACAGTAGGGTCTTTCTATATCCTTACTGACAGGACCTGAGAATCGGGCAAGGAGAGGGCTGCAGAGGGATCTGGGGGAACCTGAGGCAGGAGGCCCCCAGTGGGCGGCCCTGTCCAAGGACGGCAGAGACAGGATCCCTGGAGACCAGACACTAGGGAGGGAAGTGCCCGTGCTGGAGGGGGCGACGCCGGGGGACAGGGGGCCCTGGTGGCCGTGCCAGTGACCCAGCTGGAACCCCAGCAGCAGGGCGCAGGGCAGAGGGCTCCTCCATGTGCCTGGCAGGGGCCGGGGCTAGGGGTGGGGGTCGGGCCAGAGGCCTGCACTCACCTGAGCTGGGGGGCTGGGGCTCCCCGGGGCCATTCCCTCTGGCTCCAGGCTCCCTGCTTGGGGCAGATCTGGGTCCTCTGCAGCCTGTGCTGGGGAGGGGGTTCACAGAGGGCCAGGGGGGGCCCTAAGAGGGAGGGACCTGTCAGGCCCCCATCCCCGGCCCCTTGCCCGCCCCCATGGGCCCCCCCGGGTGGGTCCGAGCCCCCCACTGCTCCTCTGGCCTCCCTGCAGCCCCCTCCCCACGGGCCCGAGCGGCCTCTGGGAGGGTCATGGGGGGCTCCTGGCGGGGGCCCGGGCCTGGGCCCCACAACTCGGGGGACGGGCCCCCCCGGGCCGTGGCCAAAGTCCGAAGTTGGGAAAGTGGGAGCCAAGGGCAAGCGCGGGCGGGGGCGCCCTGCGGGGGGGCGGGGGCGCCCTGCGGGGGGGGGGGGGGCGGCGGGGGCAGCGGCCTACCTGGGGCTGCAAGCACAGGCGGCCGGAAGCTCCCAGAGTTCCCCGGGCCGCGGCCAGCCCGGGGGCGGAGCCCGCCCCCCTCACCTGCAGGGCCTCGCCCAATGGCCTGAAGCCGCTTCCGCCCCAGACCCCGCCCCCTCCCCCGCCCCGCCCCCTCTGAGCGGAGGACACTGAGGTTCGGGAGGGGCTCCCCTTGCCCTGAGCCCGGCTCTCCGGGGCAGGGTCCGAGCTGCAAGGAGGAGGCCCAGGCCCAGAGCCTCTTGCTCAGCCAGAGTGCACGTGGAGGGGGGCCCTGCCTGGGGGGAGGCCGCCGACTAATGGGGGGACAGTCTCTGACCCCTGCCCAAGTTGGGGGCATTTGAATGCAGCCTCCTCATAGGCCTTTCTCTTGTTTTGGGGGGCCCCAGACCCAGATACACACGTCGAGACAGGTGCCCTGCCATTGTCTCACCCACAGGCCTGCAGCAGCTCACCACCATCCTAGGGCACCGAGGTGGTCGGTCATTCCAGTGTTCTGTATCTTCCAGAAAATGGATGAGGCCGGTGTCTCAACCTCCCAGGATCAGTGAAGAGAGAAACGTTAGAGGGGACCCCAGTAAGTGAGCCCCGGCTAGCCTCTGTATAGTGACTGTAGTCCGTGGGGTTAGCGCCCGCATCAGAAATGAAGTCTGTCGTCACCTGGCCTGCTCCCCAAACTCCCTGGCCCTGTTCTGGAGAAAAGGCAGTTGTGGTCAGAGGAAGGCAGCACCCTTTGCACACTGACCTCTCTGGGCTCTGATAAAGACAGAAATTGGAAGGAAAGACTCGGGACTGTGATAAAGGGTGGATGCCATTTGTCAACCTGGGGATCCTGCTTAAGGGGCAAAAGACAGGACTCTCAGGGTTCAGCTTGGATTGGAGCTTGGGGCTTAGGAGGGGGGAGAGGCTGTGGCCAGGAGAAGATACCCAGAATCATCTTGTCCCAAGGGGTAGGACTGGAGGGGGAGTCACCAGGGACAGCATGGCATGGAGAGAGACCAAGGCAGGAAAGACTCACCAAGAGGCTTCCCAGGACCATCACAGAGTGATGTGAAACGTTAAGTGCAAGGTCCTGGAGAACAGCAACAGCTTTTGTTACTTAGCAGCAATCAGAAGGGTCAGAAATTCTCAGGAGAGAAAATGCCAACCAAAAGAAAAGGCTTATGATGAGAAAACATTACTATAGATTTTGAAGGACCTGGGAGGCAAGGTTTGCCAGCACAGGTCTGAAGGAGCAGACACTGGGAAGGCCACACCTTCAGAAAAGGTCAAGGGATGGTCCTTATGTTTTCTGACCGGCAACTCCAGGAAACATGCCAGGAACAGGACAGAGCTCTGTATACAATATCTGTGGATCTGACCAAGACCTTTGATTCCATCAGCTGTGAGGGTTTATGGAAAATTTTGTCAAAATATGGTTGCCAGGAGAAATTCATCAGTATTGTCCTTTAGTCTCCCATGGCTTGCAGGCTTACATTCTAGATAGTAGATGATACTCTCAAGATTTCTAGGTCACCCTGGAGTGAAACAAGGCGATGTCCTTCTTCCCATGATGTTTTCAGCCATGTTATCACATACTTTCATTGAGGAAGAACTTGGCCTCGAAGTCAGCTACTGCCCTGATGGAAATTCTTCAACTTGAAAAGGCAAGAAGCCAAGAAGGGAGTGAAGGGAGTGCTGGTGCATGGTCTTCAGTCTGTAGATCATTATCCCCTCAATGCCCAGCACTACCTATACAATATCCTTTAAAATCCTGCTTCCCTGGGTTGCTAACACCTCAATGTTCTCCATTAAAGCCTAATCATTAATAAATGCCCTTGCTTGCTAGAAATCTTCAGCTTTGTCATTCTTCCCCCCCCCCACCAAGGCACTGGGATTAAGTGACTTGCCCAAGGTCATAGGGATAGGAAATTAGTATCTGAGGCCAAACTTGAACTCAGGTCTTCTAGACTACAGGGTCCATGCTTTAGTCACTGTACCAACCAGCTGCCCCAAGACTTGTCTTTGTTTAAGTACACTGTGAAATACTTATATGTGGAGCAGCTAGGTGCTGTAGTGGATAGAGCACTGGCCTTGCAGTGAAGAGGTTTGGAGTTCCAATCTGACCTCAGACACTTAGTAGTAGTTGTGTGACCTTGGGCAAGTCACTTAAACCTCAGTGCCTGGAACCCACAGCCACCTCCAGTAGTCCTGATTCACATCTGGCCACTGGAACCAGATGACTCTGGAGGAGAAAAGTGAGGCTGGTGACTTAGCACAGCCCCCTCACTCAAATCTGTTTATCATGGCATCCCTGATGTCATGGTCTTCGAGGAGAATCATCACCAAAAGTACAGTTAACATATAACATTTCATAACAAAGAAACAAGAGTTGCTATTTAATTACCTTTTGGTTTTTCATCAGAAAAATTAATGAAAAATACATGATCTAAACATACAAGACTAGAATCTTGGGAGAAGAGGCAAGAGAATGAGTTAAGAGGCCTACTAAAGGTCACGTACAGGAGACGGTGACCAGATCCAAAATATCCTCATGCTTGGGAGGGGTCATCTATGTTTTCCACCTACATGTCCACCATGTGCTTTGTCAAAATATTAAGAAGTTGAAGGACTTCCAAGTCCATTTCCATCCTGGGGAAATGATTCAATTCATCAGAGATTCTGATGTTTGGAGAGCATTCTTCATCCTATGCACAAAATTACCCTTTCCTTATTTATAAGTGTGGTTTCTTCCTTTAAAAATATAATTGAAACCTGAAAAACTTACATATGAACTAACAAAAACTAAATAGAATCAAAAAAGCATGATAAACTCTCAGTGACATAGCTATTCTCAGCAATACAATGACCCAAGACAACCAAAGGACTGATGAAGCTGTGATAAATGGCCCAGAATAATAAAACTTAGCCTGGAGTGGTTGAAGAGCTTGAATTAACATCCCCACAAAAGAGACAATTCCCCCAATGGGAAAAGCCCTGAATTGGGACAATGTCCAACATTATACAGGAAGGCTTGTGTTTCCATCCCCTTTGAATCCTGATAGGTCCTCTTCATTAGGAGCACAATCTAAAAGATATCCCCCAGCTCCATGACACCCCTTAACACATTTACCTCACCCTGGCCAAAGGAGGCATAGTATGCTGATGAGCCGCAATTATCACATGGGGAGTCTATACTAATATGCTTAGACCTCAATAAGCAAGTTCACTTGCAAAGGTCAGACACCCTAGGGCAACTTCGGACTCATTCAATATTTGACCTTCCCCTGGTTAAGGTGACTTCAGGTCTAGTGAGAAGACCTCTCCCAGTTAGTTCAGTGATTGGTCAGGGTCCCCTTTTGTCTCAACTCCACATTCTTGCACAAGTTGGTGTCTTTTCAACCTAATTAACAATCAGTTATAGTTAACTTTATATATATATATATATATATATATATATATATATATATATATATATATATATATATATATAATACACAATCACTCATAGTTAACTTTATCCTTTCTTCTGGTGGATACCTGTGAGATCTTTAAACTAACAGTCTCCTCTTACACCTCATGGAAATCAAACACCCTATAATTTCTCACAAAGCATATTATCTGCCTCCAGAGAAAGAACTGGTGTTATTATTATTATTATTTGTGTCTATCTCTTCTGCCTTTGATCTTTCTTTTTTTACAAAGATTTTTGAGTTTTACAATTTTTCCCCAATCTTACTTCCTTCCCCCACCCCCACCCCCCAGAAGGCAATTTGTCAGTCTTCACATTGTTTCCATGGTCTACATTGATCCATATTGAGTATGGTGAGAAATCATATCCTTAAGGAAGAAACATAAAGTATAAGAGATAGCAATATCAGACAATAAGATATCAGGTTTTTTTTTCTAAATTAAAGGTAAAAGTCTTTGGTCTTTGTTCAAACTCAGTTCTTTCTCTGGATACAGATGATATTCTCCATTTCAGACAGCCCCAAATTGTCCCTGATTGTTGCACTGATGGAATGAGCGAGTCCCTTAAGGTTGATCATCACCCCCATGTTGCTATTTGGGTGTACAATGCTCTTCTGGTTCTGCTCATCTCGCTCAGCATCACTTCATGCAAATCCCTCCAGGCTTCCCTGAATTCCTATCCCTCCTAGTTTCTAATAGAACAGTAGTGTTCCATGACATACATATACCACACTTTGCTAAGCCATTCCCCAATTGAAGGATATTTACTTGATTTCCAATTCTTTGCCACCACAAGCAGGGCTGCTATGAATATTTTTGTACAAGTGATGTTTTTACCCTTTTTCATCATCTCTTCAGGGTATAGACCCAGTAGTGGTATTACTGGATTAAAGGGTATGCATACTTTTAAAAATAGTTTAAATATCATTGGGAAAAAATGAAATTATTTTATTAAAAATTTGTAAAATCTAATTTTAGATTTGTAATTCACATTTCACTTTTCTTCAACTTCAAAAGACTAGGAGCCAAGACCCAAGTAGAGTTAGTATTGGTGCATGATCTGTTTGCAAAAGATTATACACTCAATGCAGCCTCTGAAATTGAGATGCAGCAAAGTATGGATCAGTACTTTGCTGCTTATGTTCATTTTGGTCTAACAATGAACATCAAGGTGCTCCATCAGTTTTGAGTTCTGTGGATAAGATCATTTACCTTGGCAATGTCTGTTCCAGTGAGGTGTACCCTGACACTGGCATTGCCAGAGCTAGCTCAGTACTTGGGAGGATCCAAAAGAAAGTGTGGCAGAGAAGAGGTATTAGACTGACTACCAAATTGAAGTTCTACAGAGCCCTTGTGTTGGCCTCCTTGTTATATGCCTGTGAAACCTGGACTGTCCACCTGCGCCATGTCAGGAAACAATCACTTCCATTTAAATTGTCCAAGGAAGATTCTGAAGGTCACTTGGCAGAAGATACCAGACACTGAGATCCTTTATCCAGGTAAATTGCCGAGCATTTCAACATTACTACAGAGAGTGCAACCATGGTAGGCTGGCCATTGTTACAATGCCAGAAATATGTTCTCCAAAAAGATTATTCTATGGTAAACTCACACAGGCAAGTGCTCACAAAGATCCAGGAGAAGCAAAACCAGGACACTCTGAAAACTTTAGATTGATTGTAAAGCATGAGAGACACTGGCACAGGATTGCCCAGCATGGCATGCTCTAATTCGAATGATTAGGACAATTTACAGCCTCACTCATAGTGCACCAATGTAGCAGTTTACTTGCAGACCCTCAGCATCTATAATTTTTTTTTTTTTGGACAGTCTATCCTTCTGAACACATGAACCTGGTCTGTCACTTCCCATAGCCTGGAAATCACTCCAGAGAGCAGCCTTTCTGCTAATTCTCATCTGCTGGAAGTTGACAGAGAGACTTGGCTAATCTCAAATTGCATCTTTTAGGTGCAATTTTTCTTCTGGTCCCTGCTGTCCTGGGCTTTAAGAGATCAAATCTCAGATTTCCTTCCTCAGGTTTTTTTAGCTGTTTTTTAGCTGTTTCATTCCATGTTGGAAGACTTTGGAGCTTTCTCTTCCTCTCAGTATTTGCTGGACATTGCTTCTTAGTACTTTCTTTTGAGCATTGCCATCTTAAGGGCACAGGGCCTACAATGGCTCCTTGCATCATGTCATTTAACAAGAAGTTCACTGAATTTGATACCTGTACCCTTAAACCTCCAGCATTAACACTAAGAAATTTATGTTAAGAAAGAGTCTTTGGGTTACAGGATATTTTCTCCTGCTTTTCTTCCTCCCCTCATTGACTGGGCAGAGAAACATCTTTTTCATTTTCCGGCATGGATGCTGATGTTGGGGTGATTAGCTCAAAATCACAGACTAAGAGTTCAAATTAATTTAGTTATTTATTCCAGTTACCAACTGAACATGTCCCTTCTATGTCTGAACCATGTGTTCTGCTAATCTCTGCTTGGGGACTTCAAAGGCAGGGGAAGCAAACTCTTCTTCCAGAGGCACCAAAGCCCTAATCCTAATGGAAATAAAAGCAACCTCTCTGCAATGATCCCTCAAATCCTAGTTGTACTTGGACTTATTTGTTTACAAATAATCTTTCAAACACTTGAGGACAACCGTCTTATTCCCCCCTCAAGATCTTCTGGTAGAGAAACATGCCCAATTCCTTTCTAACCTCTCTAGCATGCTCTCTAGTCCTTGTCTTCTAGACATGTTCCTCTGGAAACATTGTTCAAATACGAATACTCCAGTAAACAGAAAATGAATGGCAATGTTGAAATAAATTCATTTTTGTATTAGAATTCAGTTTTTTATATAAAGGCTATTAGTATTTCCAAAGTGGAATCTCATTATTCTAATGGGGGAATGAATACTATCAATTATAAAATCTATGTTCTATTAGATGTTTCCAGAGAACCAGATACCTGTATGAGATTAGACTTCTTTGAAATGGACAATTTCATTCATTCATTCATTTATTTTGTTTACTTTTCCCTTTATGGCTTTTAGCTCTGATATCTCCTTACTAAAATTTAGCCATAGACCAGCAACTTCCATCTGCTAGATAAAAGTATGTTCCCACTGAGCACATGATAAGGCTTCTTTCCAGGATATTTCCTCTAATGTAAAATAAGTTTATCTCCAGTTGAAGGCTTTCCCACATGGAGTCCACAGTAAGATTTGTAGCCAGAGTGACTTTTCTGCTAAGAAGCTCTGGACCACATTTGAATGACTTTCCTCATTCATTACAGGGATAAGATATCTATCAGAGAAATGACAGGATGACAAACACAAGAATTGGTCAAAAATGAGGGGAGTCTATGCTAAGTCACCAGCCTTACTTTAGCCTCCAGAGCCATCTAGGTCCAGGGGCCAGATATGAATCAGGAAGGCTGGAAATGGCCCTAGATATGAGGGAATCAGGGTAAAGTGAAGTGCCCAAGATCAAACAGCTAGTAAATGTCCTGATTTTGGGGTCAGCACTCTAACCCCTGGTTCAGGAGGAGAAAGTGAGGCTGGTGACATAGTACAATTCCCACCCCCTCCCCAAACTCCCCACTCCAATCAAATTCATGATGCCACTTCCCTGATGTCATGATCTTTTTCTAGAGTTAATGACAAACATCATCATCATCATCATCATCATCATCATCATCACCATCATCATCATCATCAAGATTTCTCACTAGCATGAATTATCTGAATGACATTAAGGGCTAACTTTTGTCTGAAGGCTTTACCACACTGATTACATTGATGAGGTCTCTCTCTACTGTGCATTGCCTGATATACAGGATACACTGTCCTTGCAAAACCTTTCCACATGGATTACATTCATATGGTTTCTCACCAGAGTGAATTTTCTGATGTTCAGCAAGTTTTTTTTTGATTTTTTGTTATATTTTTGCAAGGCAAACGGGGTTAAGTGGTTGCCCAAGGCCACACAGCTAGGTAATTATTAAGTGTCTGAGACTGGATTTGAACCCAGGTACTCCTAACTCCAGGGCCGGTGCTTTATCCACTACACCACCTAGCTGCCGCAAGTTTGTTTTTCTTTAGGAAAAGACCTTCCACATTGATTACATTCATAAGGTTTCTCTCCAGTATGGATTTTCTGATATAATGCAAGTTAAGAGCTTGTGGTGAAGGTCTTTCCACACTGAATACATTCATTAGATTTCTCTCCAGTGTGGATAAGGTTTCTCTCCAGAGAGAATACATTCTCTCTCATGTATAGCAAGACTGGCCCTCTGAGTAAAAGTCTTTCCACACTGATTACATTCACAAGGTTTCTTCCCAGTGTGAATTCTCTTATGTAGAAAAAGATTGGCTTTGCAAGTGAAAGTCTTTCCACACTGATTACATTCATAAGGTTTCTCTCCAGTGTGGACTATCTGATGTTCAGCAAGTTTATTTTTCTTTAGAAAAGTCTTTCCACACTGAATACATTCATAGGGTTTCTCTCCAGCATGGATTTTCTGATGTAATACAAGATAAGAGTTTGTCGTGAAAGTCTTTCCACACTGATTGCATTCATAAGCTTTCTTCCCACTGTGGATTTTCTCATGAACAAGAAGACTGGTCTTGCAAATAAGTCTTTCCACACTGATTACATTCATTAAGGTTTCTCTCCAGTGTGGATTCTCTGATGAACCAGAAGACTGGCTTTGCGAACGAAAGTCTTTCCACACTGATTGCATTCATAAGGTTTTTCTCCTGTATGGATTCTCTGATGTACAGCAAGACTGGCCCTCTGAATGAAAGTTTTTCCACATTGATTACATTCATAAGCTTTCTCTCCAGTGTGGATTTTCTCATGTACAGCAAGACTGGCCTTGTGAATGCAAGTCTTTCAACACTGATTACATTCATAAGCTTTCTCTCCAGTGTGGACTCTCTTATGTTCATCAAGTCTGGACCTATATGTGAAAGTCTTTCCACACTGATTACATTCATGAGGTTTCTTCCCAGTGTGGATTCTCTGATGTTCGCCAAGACCAGACCTGTATTTGAAAATCTTTCCACATTGCTCACATTCATAAGGTTTTATTTTAGTGTGGATTCTCTGATGTTCAACAAGTCTGAACCTCTTAATGAAAGTCTTTCCACACTGATTACATTTGTAAGGCCTCTCCCCAGTGTGGATCCTCTGATGAAAAACAAGATTGCTATTTTTTGTAAAAGTCTTTCCACAGTGATTACATTCATAAGGTTTCTCTCCAGTGTGGATTCTCTTATGTACACCAAGAATAGAGTTTGTTCTGAAAGTCTTTCCACACTGATTACATTCGTAAGGCCTCTCCCCAGTGTGGATCCTCTCATGACAAACAAGATTGCTATTTTTTGTAAAAGTCTTTCCACAGTGATTACATTCATAAGGTTTCTCTCCAGTGTGGATTCTCTTATGTACACCAAGACTAGAGTTTGCTGTGAAAGTCTTTCCACACTGATTACATGTGTAAGGTTTCTCTCCAGTGTGGATTCTCTCATGTTCAGCAAGATGTGCCCTCTTAATGAAAGTCTTTCCACAGTGATTACATTCATAAGGTTTCTCTCCAGTGTGGATTCTCTTATGTACACCAAGAATAGAGTTTGTTGTGAAAGTCTTTCCACACTGATTACATTTGTAAGGTCTCTCCCCAGTGTGGATCCTCTCATGACAAACAAGATTGCTATTTTTTGTAAAAGCCTTTCCACAGTGATTGCATTCATAAGGTTTCTCTCCAGTGTGGATTCTTTGATGTATTCCAAGATAGGAGCCTGCAGTGAAAGTCTTTCCACACTGATTACATTCATAAGGTTTCTTCCCAGTGTGGCATTTCTCATGTTCAGCTAGTCTGGACTTCTTAATGAAAGTCTTTCCATATTGATTACATTCATAAAGTCTCTGATGACAAACAAGATTGCTATTATTTGTAAAAGTCTTTCTACAGTGATTGCATTCATAAGGTCTCTCTCCAGTGTGGATTCCTTGATGTTTTCCAAGATAGGAGCTTGTAGTGAAAGTCTTCCCACACTGATTACATTCATAAGGTTTCTCTCCAGTGTGGATTCTTTGATGGACAGCAAGACTGGAACTTGTTGTGAAAGTCTTTTCACACTCATAACACTTGTAAGGTTTCTTTCCAGTGTGGAATCTCTCATGTTCAGTGAGATGTGCCTGCTTTATGAAAGTCTTTCCACATTGATTACATTCATAAGGTCTCTCCCTAGTGTGGATACTCTGTTGTACAGTCCAGTTATAGGGACCATCATTCAGAAATTTTTGCTTGTGAGTTTCTTCCGAGGAAAGGCTTATCTCTGCAGGGATCTCTCGTATTTCAAGTTTGACCTCTCCTACAAAAAGAAACAAAAATTAAAAATACCTACAGTTTCATATACTCACATATATATATAATTATAAGCTCTTCCCTCCATTTGGCAGAATGGAAAATGATTTATATTCTGTTAACTCAGGCAAAGAGAAGTCTTCAAACTTAAGTGGGCAGAATCAATCATTTGAGAATATCATGAGCTCACAGATGAAGGGTGATTTTATTTACAAAGAACTTCATAGACAATTGCATTGGATCCTCCCCAGAAAGTTGACACAGGGCTGGCATTCTCAATACATTCACAATTTAGGCCATGAACTCAGAATGACTCAAGCTGACTTGACTGAAACAGCAGATGAATAAGAACTCAAACCTTGTGACTGGGGATGCTCTGTCCACAGTAACAAAGAAATTGTCTCTACCTAGAAACCACTGCTTCACTTTCACTTTCATTGTCTGCACTTTCCATCTTTTCTTCATAAATGCTATGCTACTTGATACACAAATACTAAACATTTCTATTATTTCATAATCGAGTTTCTCCATAAACATGTGTGGTCCTTTATATAATGTTCTGTTTAAAAACCAGAATGCAGTTGCAAGTTCAATTGATATTATGCTAGTCCTTCAGTAATGAAAACCAATCCCATGGTCATAGACCTCTGTTTGCCTCAGTTTCTTCATCTGTAAAATGAACATAACAATAAACTCCCATCTCCCAAAGTTATTATGGGAATCCAAGGAAATAATATCTACAAAGACCATGGCCCAGAGCAGTTGCTATATAAATGCTAGCTAGCAGGACGGAACAGCAGGTCCAAAGTCAGGAAGCCTTGTCTTACCAAATTCTACTTTGGTTTCAGACACTTACTAGCTGTGTGATCTTGGGCAAGTTACTAGAGATGAAAATGGCAAACCATTCCAGTACCTTTGTAAAGAAAATCCTAAATGGGTACACAAAGCATGAGAAATGACTGAAAAATTACTCAATATCAACCAAATGTCCATGCTATTATTATCATCATTATTTAGATTTCTACTCTTTCCTCCAATTCTGCTCACCTTCCTAGAATGTTATGCTCACTTCTTTCATTTCCTTATTCCTTATTTTATTTCATATTCCTCTTCAAGTCAATGTACTCTATTCCAAAATAAACTTTTTTCCATCAGATAAACTAAGAGGTTCTGAATCTGTTGTTTCTTCTCAAACTATCTCTATCTTCTCAGAGTAGACTATGAGCTGAGTGAAAGCCTTTGCCTTCCATTGTTTGCTCAGAGTTCAGCACAATGGACAGAATACAAAAGATGCTTAATCAATGTTTGATTAATGGAATGCCTTGGCCCAAGCTAACACCAACCCCAGGGTCTACCTCAATCTCTGCATTCTGTTCTCTCTACCACTTTTAAAGGGTATATTCAGTCATATTTCTGTCTCCTTCTTGCACCAAATCACTTTTAGGTAATCATATTAGTTAGGATCTAACCAGATGGAATCTGATCAGACCCATCACTAAAGAGCACAGAGGCTTCTGTCTAGGCTCCTGAATGGTCTCCCACATGAGACACCTAGCAAATTACCACCCAACTCCTGAAACGGAGGCAGGGGTCATCTATATGAACCTGGCCAATGACTTTCCAAAAAATGAGACAGATTGAGCCATGGAGATCAGGACTGGATGCCTTCCAAGTCTGGCAGCAGCCTTCACCCTTGTTCAAGTGCTGCTGATGGAGAGAGAAAGTCATGAAACCAAGCAGCCCCACAAATAGAGGCCATACCATTTTCACTGGCCCTTCCTGGGGCAAGACAATCCTTTGACATTCCCCAAGCGGACTCCCTATGCCCTCCACCACAGCAGCTTCTCCAGATCTTTTCATTCAAACCCCCCTTTCTCTGCAAACATCCCTGTTCAGGCACCCTTGTCCTCACACCTGAGTTGGATCCAGCTGCCTCAAGTCTCCCCAAGTCGAGTCATTCCTCTGCATCCACCTTTGCTAAACTCACACCTGACCATGTGGCCATCTATTCAACAAGCAAAGGATCAAATATGAAATCTTCTCTGGGGCTGCTAAAGCAATTTCTTTCCCACACTTTAAGGCTCTTTTTTTTTTAAAGATTTTTGGCAAGGCAAATGGGGTTAAGTGGCTTGCCCAAGGCCACACAGCTAGGTAATTATTAAGTGTCTGAGGTCGGATTTGAACCCAGGTACTCCTGACTCCAAGGCCAGTGCTCTATCCACTGCGCCACCTAGCTGTCCCTAGGCTCTTCTTAAACCCATAATATTATAATGCAATACAAGGGTCTCCTTTGTATTCCACCTCCTGTCTCAGTCTTTCCCTTCTAGAGGTTCCTTCCCACAAACAGCCCTTTCCAGTCCTCCTTAACTCTAGGGCCTTCAGGCTCTTGACCAGTTCCAATCTGTTCCATCCATAGTGGGTTTCTACATAGTTTTTGGCCTGTTGTCTGCCTCTCCAGACTGAGCTCCTTGAAAGGCAGAGAAGGCCCTTGCTTCTTTCTTCATCCTTAGTGAATAGCATGCAGCAGACACTTAATAAATGTTTGCAGACTTGAAGGTCTAGGAAAGCTCATATTGTGTAACCTAACCTCTTTTTCAACTTTCAGGAGATCCATGCCCACAAATTCCAAATAATAACTTCTTATAAGATCATAGATTTATCCCTTCAAGGAAGCTGAAAGACCATGGAGTCCAATCCTCTCATTTGACAGATGAGGAAACTGAGGTTCACTGATCCAGGGATTGGCCAGGAAGCCATTGCTAAAATATCTAAGAATTCCAAGGCAGATTTTCTACCCCCAAATCAACTACTTGCTCCCCAACAACACAAAGAAGCTTCTTGTAATCTCAGCTCTCATCTACCTGCTTTTACCTGACTCACCTGGACAGAGGTTCCTCAGGTCTCCTTGTTCCAGCATCCATGGTGCTCCCTTTTCCTCAAAATAAGAGATCACATCATCCCTGGGAACTTGAAGCCCTGGCCATGAGGAATAGTTAGGGAAGAGCTGGGAGGGAAACTTGTACTTTAGTTCTCTTTAGGGAAAGGGCTCTGGATACAGAACTGTCCCATTTTAAGAATGAATCCATTATGTGCAAAGGAATGAATTTCTACTCCCCATTAGTGCTGATCATCAGGTAAAGGTTGGACTTAATAACCTTTGAGTTTAGTTCCACATTTGAGATGCTTCCACATTGACTTCCTGTTTTAACTGAAGCTTCCTAGAGCTTCTGAAGCAACAAAGGAAATCTTCAAAATCCTATCACATGAAGCAAAAAAGTCATCTGCAGGGCAGGAAGCCACTGCCTCTTAGAAATGGGAGACCATAATAGATGACAAATGCTTCAAACACTGCCCACTAGGGAATGGAGACAGAATTATCAGAGCAAGTGTCCTTACCCACAGAGAGCAAGTTCTGGGCATTCTCCAACATCACCTCTTTGTACAACTCCTTCTGAGGATGGTCCAAGAGGCCCCATTCCTCCCAGGTGAAGTCTACAGCCACATCCTTGAATGTCACCAACTCCTAAATTATCAAAAGTCATAGGACATAGAGCTGAAGGATATTTTAAAAGTTCTTGTAGCACAACCCTCATCAATTTATAGGAGGAAATTGAAACACAGAGAGGGATTTGCCCAAAGGTCACATCCTTTGAGTGGCAGAATAAATACTTGAAACCTTTTTCAGGAAGACCATAATAATCAATTGGAATAAGACTGAAAAAGGACTCTTTATGTAATCAGGGAAAAAGTATGTGTTATTTCTCTGAAGAAGGTAGATCTGAGTGGGAGGGAGAATTGATGTGAAATTTCTTTCTTTTCAGACCTGATGGAAGTGCTTATGCTGTAAAAAAAAAATTCTGTGAAGTGTATGTGGGAGGCTGGCAAGAACAGGTTAGGGGGGTGGAGGAGATTTCTGTGATCACTGAAAAAAGAACAAAGTTAAAGGAAAGATATAAATGGCAAAAGAGGGCATATCTGAATGAAAACATGAAGAGGATTATAATCAATATCTGGATTGCGCTAAATGAAATAAAGAAGAGTCATCTGTTGCTATGAGTGTTGTTGCTTAGATTTCAGTTCGAGTCTGCCTGTGAAGAATCACAATTCAGCTCCAGGAATTCAGGTGTGGAAAGAAAATAAAGATTTATTAAAAAAAAAAGTTACTACCTAGTCATGTGGCCTTGGGCAAGCCACTTAACCCTATTTGCCTTGCAAAAAAAACTAAAAAAAAAAAGGGAGGCAGAGCCAAGATGGCAACAAGAAAGGATCCTGTTTTAGGCCTTCTCTGATAAAACTTATAAGCTAAGGACTCTAACTAACCTTTCGAGACAGACCCCACAGAGGGACCCGCGAGGCAGTTCTCCTACTCAAGGTAACCTGGAAAAGAGCAGAAAGGCTCTGCTCCCCAGGGTAAGAGGGGGCAGCCTGCCAGAGGGGTGGCCTGCCAGAGTGAAAGAACTTCAGCCTCCCGGAGGCAGCCCCAGGGCACTGGGAGCCATGGCTCACAGCAGCAGGGGAGTCTCCTGATCTACACCCCAGGGAGCACCGGGCACAAATTGGGGGAACAGCAGGGGGCCTCTGCCAGAGGGAGCAAGTGAAGCCCAGCCTTCAGGGCCCACAGTGAGCAATGTGGTCTTTCAGCAGCCCAGATCCAGGAACTGAAGCAGGCAGAACCTGTAAGCAGGAGCCCCCAGGGCATGAGCCCATAGAGCTGAGGGAGGGGAGTAAGAGAGACTGCAGAGCTCTGTCCTCTGCCCCTGGAACAGGACTCTGGGGCTCTGACCACATTCAGATCCTGATCAGAGTCTAGGCCCCCCCATAGAACAGCAGGGACCCCCTCCACCTCAGCCCCATAGCAGAGGGGGGCATATATGGTCATTCACAGACCAGGAAGGACAGAGCCTCACACACTGAGACCCTTGTGGGAGTGTCCCAAAAGCTCAGGAAGCACCCCCAAAACAGGCTTAGGATGGGAAAATGAGCAAGCAGAGAAAAAAGAGGAACACCATTGAGAAATACATTATCTATGATCCCAAGAAGGATCAATATACTCAGTCTGAAGATGAGGAAACACAAGCTCCTGCATCTAAAGACTCCAAGAAAAACAGAAATTGGGCTCAGGCTATGACAGAGTTCAAAAAAGACTTTGAAAATCAAATGAGGGAGTTAGAAGAAAAACTGAGAAAAGAAAGGAGAGAGATGGAGGAAAAACATGAAAATGAAGTCAGCAGCCTAAGTCAAGGAAATTCAAAAAAATGCTGAAGAAAATAGCATGCTAAAAACCAGCTTAGGTCAAATGGATAAAACAGTTCAAAAAGTTATGGAGGAGAAGAATGTATTAAAAAGCAAAATTGGCCAGATGGAAAAAGAGACAAGAAAACTCTCTGAGGAGAACAAATCCTTCAAACAAAGAATAGAACTCAGGGAGATTGATGAATTTACCAGAAATCAGGAATCAATACTTCAAAACCAAAAAAAATGAAAAATTAGAAGAAAATGTGAAATATCTCATTGAAAAAACAACTGATATGAAAAACAGACTTAGGAAAGATAATTGTAAAATTATTGGAATACCTGAAAGTTATGATCAGGAAAAGAGCCTTGACATCATTTTCAAAGAATTACTACAGGAAAATTGCCCTGATATTCTAGAAGCAGAGGGCAAAATAGAAATGGAGAGAATCCACCGATCCCCCAGAGAAAGAGATCCCAAAAAACCAACCCCTAGGAATATTATAGCCAAGTTCCAGAACTCCCAAGTCAAAGAGAAAATATTACAAGCAGCCAGAAGGACACAGTTCAAATATCGTGGAGCTGCAGTCAGGATTACACAAGACTTAGCAGCAACTACATTGGAAGCTCGTAGGGCTTGGAATATAATATACCAGAAGGCAAAAGAGCTTAGAATGCAGCCAAGAATGAACTACCCAGCAAGGCTGAATGTCCTCTTTCAGGGAAAAAGATGGATTTTCAATGAACCAGGGGAATTTCAAATGTTCCTGTTGGAATGGCCAGAGCTGAACAGAAGGTTTGATCTTCAGAACAAGACTCAGGTGAAGCATAGAGATTGGAGGAGAAGGTGAAAATATGAAGGACTTAATGAGGATGAACTGCATGTATTCCTGTATAGAAAAATGACATTGATAATACTCATATGAACCTTCTCAGTTAATAGAGCAAGTAGAGGGAGCTTTTATAGTTGAAGCACAGGAGAAAGTGGAATTTGAAGATAAAACATGGTGTAAAAATAGAGTCAATAGAAAAAAAGGGAAATGTAATGGGAGAAAGAAAAAGGAGGGGGGAACAGGCCAAGATATCTCATATAATAAGATTTTTATTACAATGATATGGAAGGGGGAGGCAAGGGGGAATGAGGGAACCTTTGCTCTAATCAGAGGTGGCTAAGAGAGGAAACAGCATATAAACTCAATGGGGTATAGGCATCTGGAGTAAGAAGGAGGGGGGACAAGGGGAAGGGGGGTATGTGAGTGATGGTGGGGATGGACCATGGGGGGAGAGTGGTCAGATATAAAACATTTTCTTTTTAACTTCTTACAAGGGGCTGGGATTGGATGGCCTGTCCGGGACCATAGGGCCAGGTGGAGCCTGGGCCTAAGGGGTGGTATGGGGGCTCAGGGCCTCTTGGCCCCAGGACCAGGGATCTGTCTGCTGCGCCACTCAGCTACCCTACAGCAGAGTCAGAGTGAAAGGAGAGAGAAAATATAGTACATGGTAGTGGAGAAATATGAAAGGAGGGAGTTGCAATCAGCAATGGCAATGGTAAAATATGAAATTAACTTTTGCCATGGACTTATCTTAAAGAATGTGATCCACCTGCGACAGAGTTGTTGGTGTGAGAACAAAGACTCAAGCATATTTTTTATTATTATTATTTTCTGGGGGGCGGTGCAGGGCAAATGGGGCTGGGTGGCCTGCCTGGGGCCACATAGCAGGGTGATCGTTGGGTGTCTGAGGCCAGATTTGGACCCAGGTGCTCCTGGCTCAAGGGCCAATGCTCTGTCCATCACCCAGCCACCCCTACTATTATTACTATTTTATTTTATTTTGGGGTTTTTTTTTCTTTTTTGTTTTTGTTTTTGCAGGGCAGTGGGGTTCAGGTGGCTTGCATGTCACATGGCTGGGTGATTGTTGGGTCTACAGGGCCAGATGTGGGCTCGGGTGCTCGTGGCTCCAGGGCTGGTGCTCTGTCCATTGCACCACCTGGCCATACCTACAATTATTGCTATTTTTTTTAATTAATTTTTTTCTCTCCCCTTTACTTTATCACTCAAGCAAGTCTATGTTTATGGGGGGAGGGGTATTTCATTTACTCTTAAACAAGAATATTTTATTAATATAAAAAAACCATTATTTGTACAAAATGAGAATAAATATTAAATAAAAAAAAAAAGTTGCAACCTAACAGAAAGTGATAGGTAAGGAGAGAGACAGAGATAAAAGAATAGTGGCAAAGTTGACTGGGCCAGAGAGTCAGAGAGGACTGGCCCCAAGGGAGGTCAAACCCAAATTTTTATGGTCTTGCCCCTTATCCAGAGAGCAAAAAGGGAATTCTCTTCTCCTTTACCAACCAGAATTAGGTAGGGGCCTTGAAACCTAAGGAGATCAGGATACAAATTTTACATTAAACAATGAGAGTTGATTCACATGGGGGGGGGGCTCCACCCAATTTAACAAAATTTAACAGCCTTTAAAAGTACAAGTTTTGTTTCTGCTACATTCATAATTCTCTACAACTTTTCCCTGCATCATTTGGACTTGAGTTCATTTTAGGAATGTCTCGTAGCTAAAACAGCTTATACCTTTACTTTATGATAAATTCCATTTTTCTATGTCATGGATTCATTAAGTAAAATATTTCTTTACCAAGAAAGATGTTTCTACATGGAGAACAGATTTTCCTTATTTAAAAAAGCAATATTTAATTGTCTTCAGATGAACTTTGGCTAATTTATCAGAAACATATTATTAGTTCCCTTATGAGAAATAAATGATCAGAACATACCCCTAGAAATCTAGACATTTCAGAGAACAAGTGTCAAGAGAAGCCTACTGCTGGGTCATAAACAGGAGAGGCTGGCTACATTCAAACTACCCTAATACTTGGGAGCGGTCATTTCTGTTTCCTGCCTACTACATATACAAGTGTTTTGCCAATGTGCTTAGAACTTCATGGCTTCCCATTTCACTTTCTTCCATTTCCATCACAAGGATGATTCACTTTATCAGAGATTCTGATGTTTGAGAACCATTCACCATCCTATGCATTAAAATTACATTTTGGTTATTCACTTTTATGATTTCTTCTTTTAAAAGTTGTTTGAAAAAGCTGGACAGAATTACAAAAACTGAAGCAAAGCAAAGTGAACTGAACCAGGAGAATATTTTACACATTAAAAGAAAAATTACACAAAAAATGAGATGTGAATGGTTTAGCTATTTTCAGCATTACAATAACCCAAAACTAATCTAAAGGACTAATAATGAATCATATCATCCACTTACAGTGAAAGAATGATGGTTTGAATACACACTATATCATATTTTTCACAGTCTCTTATTTTAGTTCTTTTGATTCATCTTGAAAAAATGAAGAATATGGAAGGAAACATGCTCCATGATTGCATAGGTAAACCCAAAGAAGCCTTCCATCTCAGAAAAGGGAAGAAGGTGGCAAGAGAGGTAAGGAGCAAAGGATAGAATTTGGAACTCAAAACTTTTCAAAAATTAAAAATGTGATCTATGGTCAATTTGTAATCCATGCTGCACCATTCACTTCCTGTATTATATTATTTTACTTCTGAACAATAAGAACTTTACTGCTCTATTCCACTTTCTGAAATTCCCAAGAATTTTTAAATTGTTTCTTTTTTCTAGGGTGCCAAGAGTTGCTCTTCTTCATTGCATAGCACACATAGTATAGGATCTTATTTAAAGGAAAACTGTTCTTTTTCAGAAATTTAACTGATCTCTCATTGATTCCCTAAATTATAGCCATCAGAAGCTACTCCAAACAACCTCCACCATCAGGGAGCAATGAATTCCAAACCTCCTTTGAAGGAGCATCTCAGGCATCTTCTCATTACTCAAAATGGTTCTACTTCTCTGGGACTTCTGACTGGCTTCTCTACAAGGCCCCTGAAGTGGGACCTTTTCATCCTAATCCCTTCTCATCACTCTGAGTGTTTTCTTTTGCTAAATTGTCAATGATTTGAGGCTAAGGGAATAAAAATCCTGGAATCTGCCATGGCAAGTCTCCCCAAAACAACAAAAGGGAGAACAATAGATTGGGAATGACAATATACAACCAAGAAGAAGAGAAGCAAAAAACAAGAATAATCAAAGGAAATCTGCCAAATATAGAAGAAAACAGACTGAAGCCCAAAGGCTCCACAGGAAGATGATGACTGGGTAACCTGAACACAATCATGGGGGAAATAGTCAAATTAAACAAAACTTTTAAACCAAGAAAAGGAAATGCCAGTGGAAAAAATTCACAGATTACCTACAGAAAAAAAATCCCAAAACTTAAGGGTGCGAATTCCAGGAGGCATGATAGTTACAAGTTACAATTTAGCAATTCAATTCAGAAACAAAAATTCCTGCAATTCATACAAAGAAAGACTTTTTTTTTTTTAGGATTTGCAAGGCAAATAGGGTTAAGTGGCTTGCCCAAGGCCACACAGCTAGGTAATTATTAAGTGTCTGAGACCTGATTTGAACCCAGGTACTCCAGACTCCAGGACCTGTGCTTTATCCACTGCGCCACCTAGCCGCCCCTCAAAGAAAGACTTTTAAGTAAAATGGGAGAGATCTTGGAATTATAATATACTCCTCCAAGCCCAACAGAAATGAAGATAAAAATGGAAAAATAGACCCCAGGATGCAGTCCAGGATGACCTATACTGTGAAAAGATTGAATTGATCCCCTATTATTTATTTAATTTATTTTGGAGGTTTTTTGAGGGGGGCAAGGAAATGTTGTAAAGTGACATGTCCAAGGTCACACAGCTAGGTAATCATGAAGTGTCTGAGACCAGTTTTGAACTTGGATACTCATTCCAGGGCTGGTGCACAACCGAGTTGCCCCCTCCTCTATCATTTATTTAATATTAACCCTATTTATAATCAATTGCTTTTGTCCTGTAGCTGTCCAGGTCATGGTTCTCAATCTAAATTTGAGATGGTCTGTATTGGGTCAGATATAAAAATCCTGCTTTTGCTAGTCACTGTTCTATTCTTGTCTCAAGAAATTATTGAACCTTGGGAGAGGCATGATTTTTAAGATGATGGATGTTTATAGAATTTACTAATAATTTCATTTCAAAGGATCAAACAATATATCACAATTTCTGGGATTTAGCTAAAGTCATTCTTTGCTATACATTAAGAATAGAGAAAAAAGGAAAACCTGGAGCACCCAGCTCAAAGAAGTAGAATATTGGAGGGGGGGGTTAAGAAATGATCCAGAAGTGAGGCCTTGCTGGCTTCATACACCATCCTAGATATCTATGGAAATGACCACTGAAAATTCCAGATTCAAACCCACTATACCTCAGCCTCTATGTTGGCCTCTGCCCTTCTCAAGGTTTGTATCTCTCCAAGCTAGAAATCTGAATGTTGGCTCTGTCTGCAGAAATTAATCTGGAGGCAACTAGGTGGTGAAGTGGATAGAGCACTGGCCTTGGAGTCAGGAGGATCTGATTTCAAATCAGACCTCAAACAATTAATAATTATCTAGCTGTGTGTCCTTGGGCAAGTCACTTAACCCTATTGCCTGGCAGCAAAAAAAAAAAAAATTAGCCTAGTCCTTCTTTAAAGAACTGTATCCACAAATTGCCTTTCCTAGTTGAGACAAGGAGAGGGAGATTATCCAAGGACAGCAGATTTCTCTAAGTGCCCCAAATACTTTCCTGGACTTAGGACATTTTGGAATGGGAGAAATCCTAGGTTTTGTATGTCTATAACATATCTGATTAACAACAAACTCTCAAGACAGGAGGTAGATACTAGTCCTGCTGCTCATGGGATCTGACATGGAAGAGGATCATCAAGTAATCAATGGTACCTCCATGCACTCCTGTCTAACTTAACTGGTTGGCCCCCAAAAGTTTAGGACTCTTTTCTCTTTTTGTTTTTGGGAGACCTTTCTGGAATGGTTACTAAATACCAAATGAACTTGGTGCATCAACTTCATGTCTAACTTAAATTTCATTTGTTTTAATTATAAAATATATTTATTAAATTTCACTCTTATTAATGCTGCTCAAGGTCATGGCTGGACTGCACTCACCAAGGGTGGAGGTCCAGGGCCCCCAGGGGCCATCCCCTCCAGGCTCCCTGTTTGGGCAAGGCTTTGATTCTCTGCAGGCTAAACTGGGCAGCTAGAAGGACTTTAGAGGCTGAGGCCCATGTTTTTTCACTTAGGTTCACAGTCATCAAGCCCAAAAGGGAGCCCAAAGAACTGAGCTCAAAGAAAGCCTCCTTCTTCTAGAGTGGCCTATAAACTGCAGGGGGAGGTGGGATCAGGAGTTGTGGTTTGAGTCTCTACAACTATATAAAAAGGTCAGCCAAGCTATCTGACTGCCTCTACCAAGGATCCTGACAATTCTGGCAACAAGATCAAATAAGGGAAAATGTAGAAGGTGCCTCAGGTGGCCCAGAGGAGGTTCCTAGAGCCAGCCCCAAGCCCCTAACCAAACTTCTACCCCTCACTCCCCTCCTCCTCTTCTTCTTCTCTGTCCCAGGGACACTGGACTGACCAGGACCCCCCCTCAACTGCCCCGGCCTTTCCAAGGGCTCCACCCCCAGACTCCTGGGCTTCCTCCAAGATTCAGATAATTCAAACCCTGACAGCTTCCCAGTCTTGAACCTGTAGAGCCTTCCCCCTTGGGGGATCTGCCCCCTCCCCTGTCTGTGTAGGGCTGGCTTGGCCCCAGCTCTGGAAGGAGGGAGGCCTGAGGACAGGCCACAGCACACTAGGCGCTACCTGGGGGCAGGCCCTGCTCCTTCGTGGCCAATACACAGTGCTGGCGCACAGTAGGGTCTTTCTATATCCTTACTGACAGGACCTGAGAATCGGGCAAGGAGAGGGCTGCAGAGGGATCTGGGGGAACCTGAGGCAGGAGGCCCCCAGTGGGCGGCCCTGTCCAAGGACGGCAGAGACAGGATCCCTGGAGACCAGACACTAGGGAGGGAAGTGCCCGTGCTGGAGGGGGCGACGCCGGGGGACAGGGGGCCCTGGTGGCCGTGCCAGTGACCCAGCTGGAACCCCAGCAGCAGGGCGCAGGGCAGAGGGCTCCTCCATGTGCCTGGCAGGGGCCGGGGCTAGGGGTGGGGGTCGGGCCAGAGGCCTGCACTCACCTGGGCTGGGGGGCTGGGGCTCCCCGGGGCCATTCCCTCTGGCTCCAGGCTCCCTGCTTGGGGCAGATCTGGGTCCTCTGCAGCCTGTGCTGGGGAGGGGGTTCACAGAGGGCCAGGGGGGGCCCTAAGAGGGAGGGACCTGTCAGGCCCCCATCCCCGGCCCCTTGCCCGCCCCCATGGGCCCCCCCGGGTGGGTCCGAGCCCCCCACTGCTCCTCTGGCCTCCCTGCAGCCCCCTCCCCACGGGCCCGAGCGGCCTCTGGGAGGGTCATGGGGGGCTCCTGGCGGGGGCCCGGGCCTGGGCCCCACAACTCGGGGGACGGGCCCCCCCGGGCCGTGGCCAAAGTCCGAAGTTGGGAAAGTGGGAGCCAAGGGCAAGCGCGGGCGGGGGCGCCCTGCGGGGGGGGGGGGGGGGGCGGCGGCAGCGGCCTACCTGGGGCTGCAAGCACAGGCGGCCGGAAGCTCCCAGAGTTCCCCGGGCCGCGGCCAGCCCGGGGGCGGAGCCCGCCCCCCTCACCTGCAAGGCCTCGCCCAATGGCCTGAAGCCGCTTCCGCCCTAGACTCCGCCCCCTCCCTCCGATCCGGCCCAGTTCCGCCTGGGCCTCCGAGGTTCCCCCGCGTCTCATCCCTGAAGGCGCTTCACCTCCGCTGTTCCTCAACTCCCTGCACTTCTGAGCAGAAAGCTCCCCAGATAAAACGGGGTACCAGAGTCCCTGTCCCTTGGGTAACTGAGGTACTGGAGAGTGTCTCCGAATCCCCATTTTGTGCAAGTCTCCTTTGGCATCTTTGCCCCTTAGACCAGATCTCCAGTGAAGGGTCCAGGCTGGAAGGAGGACAGTTCAGGGTGACTGGATCTCCTGCCCAGTGAAGGGATGGATGCAGTGGTATTTCTATGTTAGAGAATTCCGACTTGCCTTCCCTGAACTGTGCTCCTTCGGCCCTTTGGTTCATGGTTTCAATCTGTTACCACTGGGTTTTTCATTTTTCTCCCTTTAGGTTTTGGAGAAACCATTCTGCAATAGAGAAGTGACTTTTACCTAATGGATTGTCTTCCCTGATAGAGATCACGTTCTCTAATAAGCCTTTCCCAGGCCTTCTTAAATTTCAGGCCTATCTTCTCTTCACTAGCTCCAATGACTGCTATTTATGGGTCAAAGACATATGGGGCATCTCAGCTCCTCAGTGCTGATGGAGCCACAGTGATTAGCAATATCGACCTGCTCCTAGAGAGATGGGCTGAACCCGTCCACAGCATTCTTACCAGACCATCAGCAATCAATGTGGAAGCCACCGACCTCTGACCTTAAGTTGAAGTCAATCCGTCCCAAGATGAAGTTCCAACTGAAGAAGAGGTTGTGAATGCCATTAGGCTCCTTTCAAGTGGCAGAGCACCGGGTGCTGATTCTATTCTAGCTGAGATCTACAAGGTCTGGGGGAGGGGGGGTCATTGCTCATCTAAAAACTGACTAAAAATTTCCAGGTTATGGCCCAGGAATTCAAGGATGCCTCCATCGTCCTTCTCAATAAAAGTAAAGGGACTAGATTGTCCTGTGACAGTCCACAGGGGTATTTTTCTTTTAGTCATTGCTAGTAAGACTCTTCCCAGAGTCCTTCTCAAGAGGCTGATCCTTCATCTGGAAGATGGTCACTATAGCCTCAGAAATGGTTGAGGAACAGTCAATATGGTGTTTATTGCCTGGCAAATCCAGGAAAAATGCCAAGAACAGAATGGAAGTCTGTATATAATATCTGTAAATCTGACCATGGCTTTTGATACCATCTGTCCTGATTGCCTGGAGAAGTTCATCAGTACTGTAGGTCAATTTCATGATGACATGCATGCCCAGGTTCTGGATAGTGGATGACGCTCTTGGATGTGTCGGTGCCTCCATCCCTTTTAGTATGAAGTTTTCAGCCATGTTATCAAATGCCTCCATTGAGGATGTTTTGTGGGGTGGCTAGGTTGCACAGTGGATAGAACACCAGCCCTGGAGTCAGGAGCACCTGAGTTCAAATCTGACCTCAGACGCTTAATAATTACCTAGCTGGGTGGCCTTGGGCAAGCCACTTAACCCCATTGCCCTGCAAAAACCTTAAAAAAAAAAAAGATAATAAACTTTCTTTTACTCGGACAAGTCTCTGAAAATTTTCTTAGTGGATTTTGTCCCACATACTCTCACATCCTATTTGCTCTTATCCTTAAGAACACATAGTCTAATAGATGTCAATATTAACTTTTTTATCTATTGTATATCTGGATTCCCACTTCCTTGCTGCAGTATAAGTATCCTGATCTCCTTCAGCTTGGGCAGATGGCCTCTTCCACTATTTTTTAAGACTAAATCCCAGAAAATAAATCTTCAAGTCTAACCTCTATTTTCTGTCATCTTATTTTAACCCTGTATTTGTAAGGTTTACAAGATTAATTGCTCTTTTCTACTTCTGGAACTTCCAAGAATTTTTAAATTGTTCCTCTTCTCTAATGTCCAGACATCACTTTGTGTAATTATGTAATCTCTAATTGATTTCCTAAGTCACATCCATTCAGAAGACTCCAAAGTTCTTTGCTCCTTAGCCATCCTTCGGCATCATGGCATGGGAACAGGAACTTGTAAGCTCATTTCCAACATCTAAATTCTCCTGGGGTTCTACTTCTTTGGGACTTCTCCACCAGGCACCTGAATAGGACCTTTCCTCCTCACCCTAATTGCTTTTCATCCTTCTTTTGTTGTTTTTCTTTTCTTCTGAAAAATAGGCACTGGAGGCTAATGGAATAAAAAACTTGAAAATCTGCCAGGGAAAGCCTCACCACAAGTGAAATTCTGCTAGGAAAAAGAGAAGCAAAAAGACCTTTCAAAGAAAAACTGGTCACTACTGAAGAAAACTCAAAAGGCAGGATTTGCAGACAAAGAATTATAGGTCTCTGAGAAGAACAGTTAAGGTTATGGTTAGGATTAGGGTTGTTGTGTGTGTGGGGTAACCTGAATACAATCTTAAATAATCAAAGAGAACTGGCCAGAACTTCTACATCTAGAAAATGAAACTCTAAATGATGAAGAATTCACAGATTACCTTCAAGAAAGACCAAAGGTTGCAAATTCCAGGAGGGAGGAGAGAAAAATGGTTAAATTTCATAATGTAATTCAGAAACAAAAAGTCCTATCAATACAATGGAAAGGGTATTGGAATAATGAAAAACTATCTCCAACCCATGAGGAAAGAATAGAAGAATGTGTACCACGGAACACTGGAACCCAAGATACAGTCCAGGGCAGATTATCCTGTGAGAAGACTGAATTAATCCTCTATCATTTATCTATTAACCCTATTTATAATTAACTGCCTTTGTCCTCTATCTGCCCCTAGTCATGGTTCTCTGAATCTCAATTTGGTTCAAAGTTTAGCTGGTCTATAATGGGTAAAGTATAAAAAATCTTGCTCATCTACTAATCATTGTTCTACACTTGCCTCAAGGAATCAGATCACCTTGGGAGATGCATGTCCAGAGAATTATGATTTTCAAATTTATCAATGTGAACTGTGTAATGAATTTACTATTAACTTAGTTTCTTGAGATCATTTTTCCAGGAAACTGTCTTGGGCATAAGAGAAAATATAGCAGTCTGGATTAATGCATTAACTCTGAGAGGTCTGTATTCTTTCCCTGATCTGTACTTGCCTCTATCAAGTGAAGTGAATCAGAAAACTAGGCAACCTGCTCTCTACCCAGGGAAAATAAGCCCAAGACCAAACAATCAATTTATCCACTTTCATAGCACTCAAGGAGTCCTGTGTTTTACTACACTGGTGAGCTTGTCCTGAGAAAACCACTCAAGTCCCCAAAATGATTGTTTATGATCTCCCTTCCCACTACAATACACTTATATATTCTACATTGTAATTACAGCAAGATGGAACAATCCAGATTTCCAAATATATTCATTGTAATGAATAAACCTCTATATGATTACTATCTCAGACTCTTGAACCTCATATATCCCTGCCATATCATTCTTTATAACTTCTTTCTAAATTAGTGATAGAGTTTGTCTCTTAACAACCTATTTCAATTGTTTTTTATTAACCTTCTTTTTGGCAAGGCAATGGAGTTAAGTGACTTGCCCAGGGTCACACAGGTAATTAAGTGTCTGAGGCCAGATTTGAACTTGGATACTCCTGACTCCAGGGCCAGTGCTCTATTCACGTGCCACCTAACCGTCCCTTTAATTAACATTTTTAAATAAAATTTACTTCAATTATCAAGAATGTTGTTTCTTCCTCCCATCTTCCCTAACTCATTTTCCCCCTCCCTGAATAAAAAAGAAAACCAAAACCAGGGTAGTAGACACAAGTCAAGTAAATTTCCCATATTAGTGATGTTTAAAGACAAGCCTTATTCTGAATCTTAAGTTCATCATCTGAAGTGGACAGCATTCTCCATCCTTGCTTCTCTGGAATCAGGATTGGTCAGTGTTGATGAGAATTCATAAATTTCTAAATGGTTTATTTTTACAATGTTGTTCTTGTACAAACTGGTCTCCTGGTTCTTATTTTATTCTGCATTCATCCATATATACATTATTGGTTTTTCTGAAACCATCTCTTTTATCACCATTTACCAAATTGTGTTTAGCCAGTCAATCTGGTGACTACTCCTTTAGTTTCCAGAGCTTTTGTATTACAAAAAAGTTGTTATAATTGTGTGTAAATATATATATATACATATATATTTATATACATATACATATACATACATATATATTAGACATATTTATTAAGACTTTTCCTCATTCTTAGATCTCTTTGGAGCAGAGTCCTCAAAGTGGTCCTGTTGGCTAAAAGGACACACATAAGAGAATCACTTGAGGCATAATCCCCAACTGTTTTCCAGGATGACTAGGGCAAATTCACAGTCTCACTCAAAGTGCACCAATGGGCCAGTTTACCTGCAGCCGTCAACATCTGTCATTTTCTTTTTTGGACAGTCTGTCATTCTGTACACATTAACCTGGTTTTTCACTTCCTAAACTCTGGAAATGGCTTCAGAGAGCAGCCTTTCCTGCTTATTCTCATCTGCTGGAAGTTGGCAGAGGGACTTCTCTAATCTCAAAATGCCTCTTTTAGGTGGGATTTTTTATTCTGGTTACTGTAATCCTTGTCCTTAAGAGACCAAATCTCAGGTTTCCTTCCTCAGGCAGAGGTTTTTTAAAAGCTGTTTCAGTTCATATTGGAAGGCTTTGGAGCATTTGCTTAACTCTGCTTCTTAGTGCTTTCTTTTGAGCAGTGGCATCTTTAAGGCCCAGGGTCTACAATGGCTCTCTGTATCATTTAATAAGAGCAAAGTCATTGAATTCCATACCTGTACCTGAAACCTCCAGAATTAACACTATATTAAAGCTCACATTAAGCAAGAGGAATATGTAGTCTTTGGGTTCTAGGATGTTTTCTCCTGCTCTCTTCCTATCCTCTTGGAATGACTGGGCAGAAGAAACATCTTTTTCATTTTCAGGTGTGGGTGCTGACAGCTCAGAATCACAGACTAAGAGTTCCAATTACCTTAGTTACCTACTCCAGCTCCTAACTGAACAACAATCCCTTCTATGTCTAAACCACATGGTCCACTAGTCTCTGCCTGAGGACCTCCAAGGCAAACTCTTACTTCCAGAGACACCATTGTACTTCTCTATAGACCAATTCTTTTTTTTTTTTAGTGTTTGCTAGGCAATGGGGTTAAGTGGCTTGCTCAAGGCCACACAGCTAGATAATTATTAAGTGTCTGAGGCTGGATTTGAACTCAGGTACTCCTGACTCCAGGGCCAATACTTTATCCACCATGCCACCCAGCTGCCCCCATTACCTTTAATTAAAAAAAAAACCACATCATCTTATTATCTAATTTTGCTACCTCTTATACTTTATTTTTTTCCTTAAGGATATGATTTCTTTCTCAACATATTCAACTTAGATCAATATATACCATGGAAACAATGGAAAGACTAACAGACTGCCTTCTGTGAGGGGTGGGGGGGGAGAGAAGTGAGATTAGGGGGAAAATTGTAAAATTTAAACTAAATAAACTTTTGAAAAGAATATAAAAATTTAGGGAATTGTCTACATTCTTCCTGGAAACCTGGTGTACCAGATAGCTGTGCTATGGAGTTCCAGCTAGAGGTCATCTTCCGCATTAAGTCTTTTTAGTTCTCCTTTAGGCTCTTCAGTTTTTTTGATCAGCACCAATTTATCCTGTCCTTTGTATATCCCAAAGAACACAGAAATTAAGTTGTTAGCCTTGCCACCTGCCATTTACTAGTTATATTATCCTGTATAAGATTAGGTCTTTTTTAATTTCTCATAATGATATGGAGATAATTAGGCAAATGATGAAACAACTTGCAAAACCATGATATGATTCTGGTATTTAATGAGGTGAATATCATGACTGTCTGAGTTTTGTGAGAATGAAAAGAATAGCAGCACTCTGATTTATCTCAAGAGAATGGCCTGTTCTCTAACTTATGATTTAGAGACATGCATTTTTCTGAGGAGCTATTCATTTTAACATGGACAGAAGCTGAAAATTGTTTATTATAAATAATTTATTTGATTTGCATTTTTTGCAATTGATTACTCAATATATTTATTTATATATATTCCATCCAGAAGCCCTTGTTACAACTGAAGCTAATCTAGCAACATTGAAATGAATTCATTTTTGTATTAGAATTCAATTTCTTTTTATTTATTTATTCTTATTTTTGTACAAATGATTTTTTATACATTACTAAAATATTCTTGTTTAAGAGTAAATGTAATACCCCTCCCCCTAAAAAATATAGACCCCCCATGAGCAATAAAGTAAAGGAAAGAGAAAAAAATTAAAATTAAAATTAAAAAAATAATAATAGGGTCAGCCGGGTGGCACAGTGGACAGAGCACCAGCCCTGGAGTCAAGAGCACCCAAGCCCAAATCCAGTCCCAGACATTCAACAATCACCCAGCTGTAGAATTCAATTTCGTATATAATAAGAATAGAGTTATTAATTTCCTAGGGGGATTTCATCCTCCTGGGGGGGGGGTGAATGAGGCCAACTATAAAACCTGGGCTCTCTCAGGTGTTTCCAGAGAAGCAGATACCTGTATGACCTGAGACTTATTTGAAATGGACAATTTCATTCATTCATTCATTCATTCATTTCCTATTTACTTTTCCCTTTGTGCCTTTTAGCTCTAATGTCTCCTTACTGAAATTTAGCTCTAGACCAGCAGCTTCCATCTGCCAGAGAAAGGCATGTCCCCATGGAGTTCACTGATAGGGTTTCTTTCCAGGATGTTACCTCTGTAGTAAAGTAAGAGGTGACCTCTGGATGAAGGCCTTCCCACATGGAGTCCATAATAAGGTTGGTAGCCAGAATGACTTTACTGTTAAGAAGCTCTAGACTGCATTTGAATGACTTTTTTTTTATTTATTTTTTATTCTCATTTTGTACAAATGTTTTTCTTTACATTAATAAAATATACTTGTTTACAAGTAAACAAAATACCCCTCCCCCCATGAATATAGATTGACTTGCTTGGGCAAAAAAGTAAAGGGGGAGAAAAAAAATTAAAATTAAAAAAATAATAGTAGTAATTGTAGGTATGGCCAGGTGGTGCAATGGACAAAGCACCAGCCCTGGAGCCATGAGCACCCGAGTCCATATCCAGCCTCGTAAACCCAATAATCACCCAGCCATGTGACATGCAAGCCACCCGATCCCCACTGCCCTGCAAAAACCAAAAAGAAGAAAAAAAAAAAAAAAAAAGAAAGACCTAAAATAAAATAAAATAGTAATAATAGTAGGGGTGGCTGGGTGGCAGACAGAGCATTGGCCCTTGAGCCAGGAGCACCTGGGTCCGAATCCAGCCCTAGACACCCAATGATCACCCTGCTATGTGGCCCCAGGCAGGCCACCCAGCCCCACTTGCCCTGCACCCTCCCCCAAATAATAATAAAAAATGTGTTTCAGTCTTTGTTCCAACACCATCAACTCTGTCGTGAGTGGATCACATTCTTTATGATAAGTCCATCACAAAAGTTACTTCCATATTTTTCCAACGTTGCCATTGCTGCTCGCAACTCCCTCCTTTCTTATTTCTCCACTACCATGTACTATATTTTCTCTTTCCTTTCACTCTGACTCTGCTGTAGGGTTGCTGAGTGGCACAGCAGACAGATCCCTGGTCCTGGGGCCAAGAAGCCCTGAGCCTTCATACCACCCCTTAAGCCAAGAATCCACCTGGCCCTATGGTCCTGGGCAGACCTTCCAATCCCAGCCCCTTGCAAGAAGTAAAAAAAGAAAATGTGTTATATCTGACCACTCTCCCCCCATGGTCCATCCTTTCCTCCTTTATTTACATCCCCACCCCTTCCCCCTGTCCCCCTCCTTCTTACTCCAGTTGTCTATACCCCATTGAGTATATTTGCTGTTTCCTCTCCTAGCCATCTCTGATGAGAGCAAAGGTTCCCTCATTCCCCCGTGCCTCCCCGCTTCCATATCATTGCAATAGCTCATTGTAATAAAAAAAATCTTATTATGTGAAATAGCTTGGACTATTCCCCCTCTCCTTTTTCTTTCTCCCATTCCATTTCCCTTTTTTTCTTATTGACTCCATTTTTACACCATATTTTATCTTCGAATTCAGCTTTCTCCTGTGCTTCAACTATAAAAGCTCCCTCTACCTGCTCTATTAACTGAGATGGTTCATATGAATATTATCAGTATCATTTTTCTATACATGCGGTTCATCCTCATTAAGTCCCTCATATTTTCCCCCTCTCCTCCAATCTTTATATTCGCCTGAGTCCTGTATTTGAAGATCAAACCTTCTGTACAGCTCCGGCCATTCCAACACGGACATTTGAAATTCCCCTGGTTCATTGAAAGTCCATTTTTCTCCCTGGAAGAGGACATTCAGTTTTGCTGGGTAGTTGATTCTCGGTTGCATTCTAAGCTCTTTTGCCTTCCGGTATATTATATTCCAAGCCCTACAAGCTTCCAATGTAGCTGCTGCTAAGTCCTGTGTGATCCTGACTGCAGCTCCACGATATTTGAACTGTGTCCTTCTGGCTGCTTGTAATATTTTCTCTTTGACTTGGGAGTTCTGGAACTTGGCTATGATATTCCTAGGGGTTGGGTTTTGGGATCTCTTTCTCTGGGGGATCGGTGGATTCTCTCCATTTCTATTTTGCCCTCGGCTTCTAGAATATCAGGGCAATTTTCCTGTAGTAATTCTTTGAAAATGATGTCAAGGCTCTTTTCCTGATCATAACTTTCAGGTATTCCAATAATTTTCAAATTATCTTTCCTAAGTCTGTTTTCCATATCCGTTGTTTTTTCAATGAGATATTTCACATTTTCTTCTAATTTTTCATTTTTTTTGGTTTTGAAGTATTGATTCCTGATTTCTGGTAAATTCATTACTCTCCCTGAATTCTATTCTTTGTCTGAAGGATTTATTCTCCTCAGAGAGTTTTCTTATCTCTTTTTCCATCTGGCCAATTTTGCTTTTTAAAGCATTCTTCTCCTCCATAACTTTTTGAACTGTTTTATCCATTTGACCTAAGTTGGTTTTTAGCATGCTATTTTCTTCAGCATTTTTTTGGATTTCCTTGACTAAGCTGCTGACTTCATTTTCATGTTTTTCCTGCATCTCACTCCTTTCTTTTCCCAGTTTTTCTTCTAACTCCCTCATTTGATTTTCAAAGTCTTTTTTGAGCTCTATCATAGCCTGAGCCCAATTTCTGTTTTTCTTGGAGTCTTTAGATGCAGGAGCTTGTGCTTCCTCATCTTCAGACTGAGTATTTTGATCCTTCTTGGGCTCATTTGCAAAATATTTCTCCATGGTCTTCCTCTTGTTTCTTTGTTCATTTTCCCAGCCTAAGCCTGTTTTTTGGGGGTGCTTCCTGAGCTTTTGAGACACTCCCACAAGGGTCTCAGTGTGTGAGGTTCTGTCCTCCCTCCTGGTCTGTGAATGACCATAAGCGCCCCCCTCTGCCACAGGGCTGAGGTGGGGGGGCCCTGTTATTCTATGGGGGGGCCCAGACTGGGATCAGGATCTGAATGTGGTCAGAGCCCCAAAGTCCTGTTCCAGGGGCAGAGGACAGAGCTCTGCAGTCTCTCTCTCTTCAGTCCCCTCCCTCAGCTCAATGGGCTCATGCCCTGGGGGATCCAGCTTACCTGCTCCACCTCCTTCTATTTCTGGGTCTAAGCTGCTGAAAGACCATGCTGCTGGCTGTGTGCCCTGAGGGCTGGGCTCCATGGGCTCACTCTGGCAAAGGTCCCCTGCTGTTCCCCCACTTTGTGCCTGGTGCTCCCCGGGGTGCAGCTCAGGAGACTCCTCTGCTGCTGTGAGCTGCAGATCCCAATGCCCTGGGGCTGCCTCCGGGAGGCTGAAGTTCTTTGGCTCTGGCGGGCCACCCCTCTGGCGGGCCACCCCTCCGGCGGGCCACCCCTCCGGCGGGCCACCCCTCTGACCCCGGGGAGCAGAGCCTTTCTGCTCTTTTCCAGGTTACCTTGAGTAGGAGAACTGCCTCACTGGGTCCCTTTGTGGGTTCTGTCTCTCCAAAGTTTAGTTAGAGTCCTTAGTTTATGAGTTTTTATCAGAGAGCTCCTAAGACTGGATCCCTTCATGTTGCCATCTTGGCTCCGCCCCTCTGAATGACTTTTTCTCAATAATTACAGGGATAAGATTTCTATCAAGGAGGTGATAGGAGGACAAGCACATGAATTGGATGTGCATGAGGGGGCTGTGCTAAGTCACCAGTCTCACTTGTTCATCTAGAGTCATCTAGGCCCAGTGGCCAGATATGAATCAGGAGGACTGATGATGGCCCTGGATATGAGGCAACCAGGGTGAAGTGACATGAGTGCAGTCACACAGGTAGTAAGTGCCTGAGGCTGGATTTGAATTCAGGTCCTCCTGACTTCAGGGTCAGCATTCTACCCACTGGCTCTAGAGAAGAAAGTGAAGCTGGTTAGTTAGCATAGCACCCCCACCCCCTCACTGAAATCCAATTCATGTCCTTGTCATAGTATCACCTCCATGATGTCATGGTTTTCTTCCAGAATGAAGGACAAACATCATTATCAACATCATCAAGATTTCTCTCTACCATGAATTTTCTGATGGTCATTAAGGGCTGATTTTTCCCTGAAGGCTTTACCACACTGATTACATTGGTAAAGTTTCTCTCCACTGTGGATTGTCTGATGTACAGCAAGACTGAAGCTCTTTGTGAAAGTCTTTCCACATTGATTACATTCAAAAGGTTTCACTCCAGTGTGCATTCTCTGATATACAGTAACACTGTCCTTTCTTGTAAAAACATTTCCACACTGAATGCACTCATAAGGTTTCTCTCCAGTGTGGATTCTCTGATGTTCAGCAAGTTTACATTCCTTTTGGAAAGTTTTCCCACATTGATTACATTCATAAAGTTTCTGTTCAGTGTGGATTTTATGATGTTCAGAAAGTTTATCTTTACTTTGGAAAGTTTTTTCACATTGATGTCATTCATAAAGCTTCTGCTCCGTGTGAATTCTCTGATGTATGGCAAAAGGGGAGCTTGTTGTGAAAGTCTTTACACAATGATTACATTTATAAGATTTCTCACCACTATGGATTCTCTGATGTTCAGCAAGTTTATTTTTCATTTGGAAAGTTTTCCCACACTGATTATATTCATAAGGTTTCTCTCCAATGTGGATTCTCTGATGTATGGCAAGAGAAGAGCTTTTGTGAAAATCTTTCCACACTGATAACATTCATAAGTTTTCTTGCTGGTTTGAATTCTCTGATATTCAGTAAGTTTATTTATTTATTTATTATTATTATTATTATTATTATTATTATTATTTTAGGGTTTTTTTTGCAAGGCAAACGGGGTTAAGTGGCTTGCCCAAGGCCACACAGCTAGGTAATTATTAAATGTCTGAGACCACATTTGAACCCAGGTACTCCTGACTCCAGGGCTGGTGCTTTATCCACTGCACCACCTAGCCACCCCTAAGTTCATTTTTCTTCAGCAGAGTTTTCCCACACTGATTACATTGATAAGCTTTTTCTCCAGTGTGGATTCTTTGATGTATTCCAAGATAGGAGCTTGTAGAGGAAAGTCTTTCCACATTGAATACATTCATAAGGTTTCTCTCCAGTGTGGATTCTCTCATGTACAAGAAGACTGGCCTTGTGAATGAAAGTCTTTCCACACTGATTACATTCATAAACTTTCTCTCCTGTGTGGACTCTCTTATGTTCATCAAGTCTGGACCTAAATGTGAAAGTCTTTCCACACTGATTACATTCATGAGATCTCTCCCTAGTGTGGATACTCTGTTGTACAGTCCAGTTATAGGGACCATCATTCACAAATTTTTGCTTGTGAGTTTCTTCCCAGGAAAGGCTTATTTCTGCAGGGATCTCTTTTATTTCAAGTTTGATCTCTCCTACAAAAATAAATATTAAAAATAACTACATAGTCTCATATACTCACATATATTTAATTATAAGCTCTTCTCTCCATTTGGTAGAATGGAAAGTGATTTATATTTTGTTAACTCAAGCAAAGAGAAGTCTTCAAACTTAAATGGGCAGAATCAATCATTTGAAAATATCACGGGGTGTAGGGGGGGGAGTAGCTAGGTGGTGCAGTAGATAGAGAACCGGCCCTGGAGTCAGGAGTCCCTGCATTCAAATCCAGTCTCAGACACTTAATAATTGCCTAGCAGTTTGACCTTGGGCAAGTCACTTAACACCATTGCCTTAAATAAATTAAAAAAAAGAAAAAGAAAATATCATAAGCTCACAGATGAAGGATGATTTTATTTACACAGAGCTTCATAGACAATTGCATTGGATCCTCCCCAGAAAGTTGTTGACACAGGGAGGGCTGGCATTCTCAATACATTGACAATTCAGGCCATGAACTCAGAATGACTCAAGCTGACTTGACTGAAATGGATTCAGCAGATGAATCAGAACTCAAACCTTGTGACTGGAGATGCTCTGTCCACAGTAACAAAGAAATTGTCTCTACCTAGAAACCATTGCTTCACCTTCACTTTCATTGTCTGCACTTTCCATCTTTTCTTCATAAATGCCATGCTACTTGATGCACAGATACTAAACATCTCTGTCATTTCATAATCGAACTTCTCTGTAAGCATAATATAATTATTCTGGTGATCGAATCCAATTTTATATCACATGATGAACACCAACAAGATGTTCCCTATTAACCTGAGGTAGAAGTGATTTTGGCTAGTTAGTCCCTATTTCTTTGTTGTTAAAATTATCTTTAAATGCTTCTGCTTATTAAAACAATTTAAATTCCTTGTAATAATTACAACTTTAAAAATGTATGACACTTCCCATATCTGAAAACATGGATATCATAAAGGAACCTGAGTCAATCATCCTTTTATAAGAAATTGGACAACATGCTTCCCTATTAGTCTTCTTCTACCCCTTTCTAGTTAGTGGTTCACAAAGCCCTTGGAGGTTCCAGACAATGGTACTAAAAATTTGTTTCTGGTCTTATAAGCAGTAAATAAAGGCCCAGTGTGTTTTCTTTCAGGAAAGGAGCATGTAGAATACTTTTGCAATGATGACATCAGACTCTGCTTTTGATCAAGTACAATATATTGAATTGTTTACAAATGTTCAGGATGATTCTTTAAGTGTAAATTCTCATGGACATGCACAGATCCTCCTTAGTGGAACCTATTTTCCACTTATATAACTATTTGTCTCCCTAACAGGTTCTCAAAGAAACTTTTGGGTAATGTAAATAAGTCACTCAACAGAGTTTCTGATTGCCAGCAAGGAGACAAATGAAACTTAAATCTAAATAAATTCTAATCCTTCCAAAGATGATTTTAAAAACAAACATTGTTTAAAAACGACAATAACAACAACAAATATGTGAAATTGGGCTTCAAGTCCATTTAAAATTTAATATACTAGTCATCATGAGTTAATACTAAAATAAATCTTTTACAAAGTAACCAGAAATTCATTGTATTGACTGGTGAGGGAGGTAAAATCAAAGGAAAAACATGCATTTCCATCCCTCAGCAAGAGAGCTTATCCAGCTCTCTCATGTTCCACCCCACATATGTGGTCCTTTAGATAGTGTTCTGTTTACAAACTAGAATGTAGATGTAAGCACAATGAAAGGTGAGCTGATACTTGAGTAAAGAAGACCAATCTAATGGTCATAGCCCTCTGTTTGCCTCAGTTTCTTCATCTGCAAATAATCCCAGGATTATTATGGTGATCCAATGAGATATTATTTATCAAGTGCATGGCCCACAGTAGCTGTAATGTAAATGCTAGCTAGCAGGATGGAACACCAGGCCCAAAGTCAGGAAGAAGGAAGACAAGTTCAACTTTGGCTTCAGATACTGACAAGTTGTGTGATCTTGGGCAAGTTTTTGGTTTACTCAACTGTAAAGTGAACTGGAGAAGGAAATTGCAAATCACTCTAGTATCTTTATAAAGAAAACTCTAAATGGTATCACAAAGTATGAGTCATGCCTGAAAAATGACTCAATATCAATAAAATGTCCATGATTATCATTCTTATTTAGATTTCTACTCTTTCTTCCCCAGTTCTGTTCACCTTCTTAGACTGTGATACTCCTTTCATTTCCTTATTTCTCTCTTCAGCTAAATGTATTCTATTCCAAAATAACCATTTTTCCATCAGATAAACTAAGAAGAGGTTCTGAATCTGTTGTTTCTTCTTAAACCATCTCCATCTTCCCAGAGTAGACTGTTAGCTGAGTGAAAGCAGGGACTAGCCTTTGCCTTCCTTTGTTTGCTCAGGGCTCAGAACAATGGACAGAATACAAATGGTGCTTAATCAATGTTTGATGGATTGCCTTGGCTCAGGCTGACACCAACTCTAGGGTGTACCTCAATCTCTGCATTCTGCTCTCTCTACCATTTTTCAAGGGCATATTCAGTCATATTTCTGTCTCCTTCTTGCAACCAATCACCTTTAAGTAATCATCTCTGTCAGGTTCTAACCCAGATAGAACCTGATCATATCCCACACTGAAAATCACAGAGGCTTCTGTTTAGGCTTCTGAAGGGTCTCCTACATGGGACATCTGGGAAACTCTACCACCCTGTTTCTGAAACTGAGGTGGGGGCCACCTATGTGAACCTGATAAGTGATTTTCCAAGAATGGGGCAGAAAGTGAGCCACACAGATCAGGACTTGGGCTGATATTTTATACATAGCTAAGCCTTGCATGACTTCCAAGTATGGTAGCTCCTCCTCCTATGTCGTTGAATGAGAAAGAAAATCATGAAACCTGGTTCCCCTAAAATTTAGGCCACATCATCTCTACTGGGTCTTCTTGTGGTGAGACAATCCTGACCCCCTAAGGCTCCTTAGGTGGTGTCTTCAGAGTCAGGAGGAAAGAAGTTCGAATCCAGCCTCAGACACTTGACAGCTAGCTGTGTGACTTTGGGCAAGTTACTTAACCCTGATTGCCTCATATCCAGGGTCATCTCTAGTCATCCTGATTCATATATGACCGCTGGATTCAGATGGTTCTGGAGGAGAAAGTAATGCTGGTGACTTAGCACAGCACCCTCTCACTCAAATCCAATTCATGTGTTTGTCATGGCATCACCTCCCTGATGCAGTGATACTCTTTGAGAATGAAGGACAAATATTAGCCAACTCCCTATGTCCTTCACCACAGCAGCTTTTCTAGATCTTTTCATTTGACCCCCTTCTCTCCAAAAATTGTCCCTGATATCATTCAGGCAACCATCTTCTCACACCTGAGTCGTATCTGGCTACTGCTTGGTCCGGCTCCCTCAAGTCTTCCCCAGTCCAGTCATTCCTCCATCTCCAGCTTTGCTAAAGCTCTCATCTGACCATATGGTGATCTATTCAACAAGCAAAGGATAAAATATGAAATCTTCTCTGGGGCTGCTAATCCAAACCTCTCTCCTACTGTTCCAGGCTTCTTAAATCCTATTTCTCCCACAATAATTACTTGTGAACAGGACCCTCCACTTCCTGACCCTGAAACTTTTCCATCCTGTTGCTCAGAATGCTGGTCCTAGCTCCTCTGAAGCCTTATCTATAGGTCCCCTTCCACAAACCAGCCCTTTCCAGGCCTCCTTTACTTTAGGGTCTTCTGTCTCTTGACCAGCTCTAATTTGTCCCCTCCATAGAGGGTTTTGGCCTGTCATATGCCCCTTCAGACTGTGAACTCCCTGAGAGGAGGGGGAAGGCCCTTGCTTCTCTCTGTGTCTCCAGTGCTTAGGCCTAGCTTGCAGCATAATAAATGTTTATTAACTTGAAGAATATCTAAGAAATAGCTCATATTAGACAACCTCACCTCTTCGAAAAGTTTCAGGAGAGTTCCATGCCCCCAAGTTTCAAATAATAACTTTTTTTTAAGGTTTTTGCAAGGCAAACAGGGTTAAGTGGCTTGTCCAAGGCCACACAGCTAGGTAATTACTAAGTGTCTGAGACTGGATTTGAACTCAGGTACTCCTGACTCCAAGGCTGGTGCTTTATCCACTATGCCACCTAGCCACCCCAAAATAATAACTTCTTATAGAATTGTGTGGGATGTGTTTACCTGTTTAATAAAACTCGGAGATTTCTCAAGGTATGAAGAGAAAAGTTTTATTCAATTCTCCAGAATTGGAGCCCCTTGCTCCATCTTAAACATGGAGAGAGAAAAGGGGTAAAGAGCAGGGAATCCAAGATCCATTTATCCTAGCAGGATCCTCCCCCCCCCCCCCCATTGAGCCATCTTCCTTGGTGAGGAATGTGGTCTTCACAATCTATAGGCATAAATTACTCTAAAGAATAAGCATATCATTCAAACAGAGACAGGTTCTCCCCCTCCAGGACAAGGAATATAGAACCATCTGGACTTGTTTAGATAAGACAGGGGCAGTTTACTCTTTACACTCTGGTCAAGGTAACATAAAATTGCTTTTCAGGGGAGGAGGGGTAGAAGAGACATACACACAGCTCAACTATTTCTAATCTATAATATTCTACTGAATAAATCTCAGACTTTATCCCATTCAGAATCAAAACCATTCAAGGAAGCTGAAAGACCTTGGAGTCCAACCCCCTCATTTTACAGATGAGGAAACTGAGGTTCACTGGTTCAGGGATTAGCCCAGGAAGCCCTAAAATATCTGACAAAGAATTACAAGGCAGGTTGCGGCCCCCTGCCCCGCCCCCGTGTCCTCCGGCCTCGGGGGTCCGAGGTTCCCGGATGGAGGGCTGCGGCGGGTCAGAGGCCCGTGGGGGGCCCCGGGACTGTGCCGGGGCGGGGTCTGTGAGCTGGGGGTTCCCTGTGATAGATTGTAACTGCTTGTGTCCACCCATCAGTGGTCGCGGGGATCCAGACATACCCGGGTGTACGGACCAGGACCTGTGTGCAGGAGGTAGGATACAGGAGCAGTTCAGCGTCTGAGTGGTCCAGGGTTCAGATGGTAGCTACCCAGAAAAATGGGGGTGTGAGACAGGCCTGACTTTGTAAAAGTACTGATTTTTCCGGCTGTGTTGTAGGCTCAACCAGTGCTAGCTTGGACCACCTAGGGTCTGTTTTTCCCCAAGTTCCATTATACCAGACAAGCCCTCTCATAAAAAAAGAGGTCTAATGTCTGTGCAGGCTGAAGGGCTGCACAGAGGGGCCTGTGACAGGGCAGTGTATTTTGCATATGGGGGGGTTCTATATCTCAATGGGGGTGCCCCAATCTCATTTACATCAGAGTAGATACTGAGCCGGGAACCGATGCGGAATGCATAGGGACCTCTTCATGGGGCCCAGGGGATCTGCGGAGACCAGAACCCGGGAGTGTCCAACGTCAGGGAGAAAACGGGGTGGGGGGGTGGGGGTGGAATTTGAGGTGGTCCAGTATTCTCAGGGCCAAAGTACAGTGTTCTAAAATCCTTGGACCAGCACACACCAGTACCATTGTATCCCCATAGACTTCCAGCTGGGACTCTTACCTCAGAAGAATCAAAGGCAAAAAAGGTCCCCTTTAAATGAGTGGGTTAGCGGGACCCCGTCCGGGTGTGCAAAGGACCAGTTAAAGGTGAAACCAACAGAATTGGAAATGTTAAGAGTCCCGGGAAACAGTGTGGCTGCTTGTTCTTCGGGTGAGAGTGCGGGGAGACCCACAGTTCCACTACTGGCAAAGAGAGCAGGGAAGAGAGTCGCATCATAACCTACTGGTAAAAGAATTGGGGGGAGGGGATGAGTGCCCATCGGGGGGTGGCCTGTACTTCGGGGATATTCAGCCGGAACAGCATAGTAATGAGGAGTTGGAGAAGAGACAAGTCTTTAAAGTCCATGGCTCTTTTTGCCAAGGTGAGGAGCTCGTCCTGGAGCGCTGTGGGAGGTTGGGGAATCGCCTCCTCCCCCTCAGTCCTCTGCATCTTGGGTCTCCTCTATTGTTTAGTGACATTCTCTGCATCTCTTTGGTGAGGGCTGCGATGTGGGGCGTCATCTTGAGAGGCAGTTCGGATCAGAATGTCGGGAAACCACAGCGGGGCAGTGCAATCTGTGGGAAAAACACAAGCAAACCCTCTCCCTTGTGTTAGAATAGGGTCAGGTCCTGCCCTCCATTTGTCAGAAATAGAATCCTTCCAGTGAACCATGGGCAAAGGTGTGGCCGGGAAAAGGGCCCCCCAGTGTTTAAAGGCAGGGAAAACCCTTCAGAATCAAAAGTCAGGAAGTTCATAGTAAAGAGGGCCCTGTGCAGGGCAATTTTGGGGCTACGCCAGTTGTGGGCATCACTGTCTTTTTGTTTTAGGAGAGTGTTCTTTAACGTGCCGTGAGTCCATTCAATAATTGCTTGACCTTGGGGGTTGTGAGGGATTCCTGTGACATGTTTAATTCTCCACTGGGAACAAAATGTGGCAAAGGGGGAGGAAGTAAAGCAGGGATCATTCTCTGTTTTTACAGTGTGAGGGACCCCTAGGGTGCAGAAGGTGGCCATCAAAGCAGTGATAACTGCTCTGGAAGTTTCAGAAGTCATGGCTTCAGCAAAAAGAAAGCGAGAAAAAGTGTCAATGCAAGTGACTATGTATTTGTGCCTGCCAAAAGGTGCAAAATGAGTGACATCAGCCTGCCACAAAGAGTTGGGTCGGAGCCTTCGAGGATTGACTCCTGTCCTAGTGAGTGGGCCGAGGGGTAAAAAGGGTGCACACTTACTGCACTGTCGAGAGAGGTGTTTGCATGCCTCAATGGCTAAATCAGGGTAAAGGCGGTGAAGGGATGCCGGGGACAAATGAAACCTGTGGTGGAGCTCCTTTGTCAATGACCCCAGTCCAGTCTGACCCGGCCAATTTTAGGGACATTCTGGGCTGCCCAAGTTGAATGGGTGCTGTCCAGAGGATGTCGTTGCCTCTTAGGTGCAGGGCTGAGGGTTGCCCCACATCCTATTTCCCGAGGGGGAAGGAGGAGGAGGAGTGAGATGCAAGCGACAGTCTTTTGCCCGATGAAGGCCTTTCTTACACTTGGAGCAGGGTGTTCATGGTTTTCCTGTCTGTGAGGGCTGGGGCCCATGGCTGGGGGTGGCGCCAGGGAATTGGAGCTTCTGTTTAGCACATTCTCATGCTAGGTGGCCTGTTCCTCCACATGCATAACATTTCCTGTCTTGGTTCCCTGTTTTTTCACTCTTAGTTTGTATCTGCAAGGTCTCTAGGGCTCGGGCTAGGGCGGAGGCTTGGTGGGTCATAGACCCCATATCCCTGCAGGCTAAAACCCAATCTTCTATGTGAGTGGATTTAGAAAGATCGATCAGCCTCCGGCATTCCTGGGAGCAGCCTTCCTTAATGAGTTCTTTAGTAAGGGCATTGGCTGCTCCTGTGTGGGTGACTTCAAATTCAACAGCCTCTTGGACCAGAGCAACAAAAGCAGAAAAGGGTTCTGTTGGTCCTTGGATGAGTTTGCGCAAGGGCTCTTTAGAGGGGCCTGATTGTGGTGTGCGTCGCCAAGCCTGGAGCGCACAGAGCCTGACCTGATCATAGTACTGGGGGGGCCCTGGGACTGGATGTTCGTATTACTAAAAGTCCCTTCCCCTGCCACCATGTTAAAGGTTAGCTGGATGCCGGTATGACTATTGTACTCGGCCTGTTGTTTACATTCATCATAAAAGGCTGCCTTCCATATGATAAAGTCTCCAGGGGTTAAAAGGGTACACAAGAGTTGTTTAGAGTCCCCTGGGCAATTAAGATCAATGCTCCAAGTGTCTAACATGCTTTGCAAGTAGGGGCTATTAAGGCCTTCCTCCCTGGTGACCTTCCTCATTCTTTCCAGGACCTTAGCATCTGTGGGATACCACCTTAAGGGTCTTGGTGGGGTAGGGTTAACATTAACTGGGAAAGCCTGAGGGAAAGGTTCTGGCTTGGGGGAAAATGCACCCCAGCAGGAACCTCTCATCTGGCAGGCTTCCATGAAGTCATTAGTAGGTGCTGAGGGGGCAGGGGAGCATCTTGATGCTTCAGGCCCTAGGGGTTATCATCAATGGGCTTGTCAGGGTGGCCCTGGGGGGCAGTGTTGGGGAGGTGGTTGGATCCAGTCATCTCCCCGAGGCAACTCAGGGTAGAGACAAGGAGGCTTGGGGGGGGGGGGGTTGTCTGGCGGAGGATGGGGAGGGCTTAGGAGGAGGGGGGCAAGTGGATTTCTCATCAGTTTGAGTGCCCTCATCGCAGACCTCAGTGAGGTGGCATGGGCTCTCTGCTCTGGCCTTTTCTGCATCTAAAGCTGCCTGTAAAATATCTTGAGGTTTGTCTTCTCTCCCTGAAAGGCAGGCATGTATTGCAGTGACAATAGGATAGAAGGGCAGCAGGGGAGGAAAGTCACCACAGACCTCAGCTCTGCGGACAACTGTCAAAACAAGCCCCCAAACATCAGGATCCAAGATGTGATCAGCTTCTATCCGGGGGCCAAAGCCAAAACTGCCTGGAGTGTTATCTTACATTCTTTTTTCAGAGCAGTGCAGGTGAATGGAACTTAGGAGTTGTTTAAGAACCTGTACTTGGGTATCTTGGGAAGAAGGGGGAAGATTCCCCATCAGGATAAGGGACTGCAGGGTCTCTAGAAGCCGTGGGGCCGCTGGGGTGAGGGGACCATCAAGAGACCAGTCTGTATGGGGCACTTACCTTGGCCAGCAAGGATGAGTGCAAATTCTGAAGTGTCCTTCAGAGTTGGGGGATCCCAGATTTCAGCACCATTTTTTGTGGCTTGCTTCCTTGGGGCCCACAGTGGTGAACCCCCTCCTGGAGGGGAGCTGAAAATAAGGAGTCAAGCCACTACCGCCTTATGCTTCCAGCTCAATTTTATTACTGCTTAGCTATTACATATATACTGTTAGGTTTTCCAGGGTAGAACAAAGAATAATGAGGTAATTGGGGGGAATGCAAGTGGGGTATGTTCAGCATCTTGCATTACAGGATAAGGGGGTACATTAGGGAGGAGGTGGTAAAACGCAGCTGTGTCTAGTGCCCTTGGTCTGTGGGGCAGAATGTCCAGCTCCCAAGGCTTCCGGCACACCTTATCTCTAAGGGCGGCATGCCAGCTCCTAAGATTGTCCAGGTGGCAGTTTACTTGGAAATGATTTGTGTCATGGCTGTTAGAATAGCCTGTGTACCCACAGGGGTCCTGTGGGAAGAACAGCCCCAAGTCCAGTGTCCTCCCTCCAGAAGTAAGTGGAGGGGAGAGTAAAGTGTCAGAAGACAGGAAAGGCTGGAAGCAGTTTGGTGCAAAGAGCATTAAAGACCAAAGAGGATTTTGTATTTGGTCCTGGAGAGCCCAGAAAGACCCTGGAATCTATTGAAGGACCAGACCCTTTATTTTAGGAAGATCCCTTTGGAAACTGAGGGAAAGCTGAATTAGAATGTTGTGGCAGCAGCCACACAAGTTGGATATTTCCTGACACAACCAAAATTACTAAAGGAATTTATGAGAGAAATAGAATTAGGGAAAAAAAGAAGAGAATCATTAGAAGAAGGAGTGGTGTGGGGGTGGTTAGGCTTAGGTCGGACTAAATTCAGGTGATTCTCACCTGTATTCTGTGATGAATTCTTTGAATAAGATAGTGCTTGAGTCCTAGGAATAGCGGAGAAATCTCTGGAAATGAAAGAACTAATTTAGAAACAATTATAGAGAAATGATTTGGACATATTAATGCACATGACTGATGCAAAGCCCAGTGATTTTGCCGAAGAGTATCCTGGCAGGAGGAAGGAGGAAAGCAGAACAACATCAGCATGAAATGGAGAGAGATCTAGAGAAATATAAGGCAGACAAAAGTGACAGATTGTGAGGGCAGATCAAGGAGCATAGCATCTAAGAATGATTGGGGGTCCCCAAAGTAAGCTATTTGGGGCAGCTAGAAGGGCAGGGGATAGAGCACTGACCCTGGAGTCAGAAGGACCCGAGTAACAACTGGGGCTCAGTCTCTTGAGACTTAGTGATACTGGGCAAATTAAGCAGTTAGCCCCAATTGCCTTAGCCCCAAAGTAAGAGATTCCCAAGTCTGCCTTGTTTCTATGGAACAGGGGCTTCCTAGTTCATTCCACTGGGTTATTCCCAGACCATAAACACTGGAGAGATGCCCCAGCTGGCATTTGGCCCAGGAAGGATGGCCTAGGCTTTCTGTCCTTGGTTGTGGATTTAGCAAGCTGTATTGTCTTTCTTCCTCAGAGTGAGAAGGTATTCAGTCCACTTGAGTTGGAAGGATCTCTTTTTGTTAGAAAGCTCGGCAAATATCTTCTAGTCACCCACACAAAGCCTCCCAGAGTTTCTTATACTCAGCTTCTTCTACCTCACAAGGCCATGTTGCCCCATTCTTTGTAAGTCTTATAAAATTAAGGATAGAGTATATAAGTCTTTTAACAAACTATTTCAATTATTTTTTAAATTAACATTTTAACATGAAACTTACTTCGATTATTGAGAATTTGTTTTTTCTGCCTCCAATCTGCTCTCATTAGGCCCTTCACCCTGAATAAAAAAGAAAACCAAAATCAGAGTAATAGACACAAGTCAAACAAACAAATTTCTCATATGGGTGATGTCCCAAAACATGTCTCATTCTGAATCCTTAGTCCAACATCTGAGATAGCCAGCATCCTCAGTTCTTACTCTTCTGGAATCAAGATTGGTCGTGATGTTGATTGGAATTCATAAGGCTTTCAAAATGGCTCATTTTTATAATGTTCTTGTACAAAATGTCTTCCTGGTTCTTATTTTACTCTGTATTCATTCATATAAGGTTTTCTTAGTTTTTCTGAAACCATCTCCTTTATCATCATTCATTTGCCAAAATGAGTTTACCCAGTTTTAAATTGGTGCCTACTCCTTTGGTTACTAGATCTTTACCATTACAAAAAAAACCTGTGATATGTAATTAAAATGAGTGTAAATATATGGGTGTTAATGGACTTATTTAGTAAGCCTCATTCTTTGGTCTCTTTGGGTTACAGACTGTGATATGGGTAAAAGTGCACACATGATAGAATTGCTTTCAAGGCAGAGACCCCAACTGCCTTGCAGAATGAACTGTCCAATTCACAGCCTCATCCAAGGTGCATCAATGTGCCAGTTTACTTCTTTGAACTTTTTTTGGACAAACTTTCATTCTGAACTCATCAACCTGTCCTTCACTTCCTACACCTTGGAACTGACTCCAGAGAGCAGTCTTTCCTGCTAATTCTCATCTGTTGGTAGTTAGCAGAGAGAGACTTCTCTCATCTCAAGATGCCTCTTTTAGATGGCCTTTTATTCTGGTCCCTGCAGTCCTTGTCCTTAGAGACCAAATCCCAGGTTTTCTTCCTTAAGCAATGGTTTTTCAGCTGTGTCACTTCTTCTTGGAAGACTTTGATGTTGTCTCTGCTTCTTAATGCTTTCTTTTGAGCAGGGCCATCTCTTGGATCCAAGGTCTACAATGTACAGAACGGCTTCCTGCATCTGTCCATTTAACACAACCACAGAGCTGTACTCAGAAACCTGCAGACTTAAAATTATATTAAAACTCATGTTAAGCAAGAGGAATAGTATGCTGTGGGATCTAGGAAATTTTCTCCAATTCTCTCCCTCTCCTATTTGAATGATTGGGAAGAAGAAATGGCCTCTTCCCTTGCAGGCAAGGATGGGGCTAATAACTCGAAATCACAGACTAAGAGTTCCAAGGTACCTTAGCTCTCTTCTCAGACTCCTAGCTGAACACAGTTCCATCTACACCTGAACCACCTGGCCCCAGAGACTCTGCTTGAAGATCTCCAGGTCAGGGGAAGCTTGATGTTCCTTCCAGTTCTCCATAGACCTAATCTTTAGGGAGGTGAGAGCAGCCTCTGCAAAGTTCCCTCAGCTCCTAGTTGTGTCTGCTTCGACTCTTCTGTTTCTAAATGATCCTTCAAACACTTGAAGACAACTCTCTTATCCTCTCAATCTTCTCTTCTCCTATGGTAACATACCCCATCCCTTCTACACTCCTCTCTAGCATGTTCTCTGGTGTGTTCATCATGCTGGCCTTTGTCTTCTAGTCATATTGATCTGGACACACTGTCCAAACTTTCTCTAGAATGTGGTGCCCCAGCCTGAACGTAATACTTCAGATGTGGCCTGAACTCAGCAGGGTATTGTGGAACTACTCTTTAGAGAAGTCTGGGTGGCAAGGGGGAGGGGGAGGAGGTAGGGAGAGAGAGCAAGGTGGTTTCTGAGAGAAGACAGTGTTAGCAATTGAGGGAGAGAAGGTCTGAAGGAGACTTTGTTCTTACCTTTCACAGGAGACACGTCACTGAAAAAATGAAAAAAAAAAATCTAAGAACTTATCTACATTCTTCCCAGAAAACTGGGAAGCCGAGCTATGGAGCTCTAGCTAGAGGTCAGCTTCCATAATAAGCCTTTTCCACTCCATAACTTTAGGGCCTTCAGTCTCTTGCCCACACCAATTTATCCCATTCTTTCTCCATCCCCAAAAATGAAGCAATTAAGTCTTCAGTCTTGCCACTTATGTTTCACTAGTTATATAATCCTGTGTAAGATAATGTCCTTTAATTTCTCATAATGGCATGAAGATAATTGGGTAAATGATTGAAAGATTTGTGAAATCAGAATTTAATTCTAGTATTTAGTGATGTTAATATCATCATGGTCTGAGTTTTATGTGAATGGAAAGAATAATGACTTGTGGTCTATCCTATGAATGGCTTAGAGACATCCAAGCTTTCTGGGGCTATTTATTTTAATATAGTCAGAAGTTGAAAGTGTTTTATTATAAAAAAACTTACTTGACATGCACTATTTTGCGATTACTCAATATATTTATTTATATATCCCATCCTAGAACTTTTGGTACAACCGAAGTAAATGAATTCATTTTTGTATTAGAGTTCAACTTCTTTTTTTTTTTTTAGGTTTTTTTTTTTTGCAAGGCAAATAGGGTTAAGTGGCTTGCCCAAGGCCACATAGCTAGGTAATTATGAAGTGTCTGAGACCGGATTTGAACCCAGGTACTCCTGACTCCAGGGCCGGTGCTCTATCCACTGCACCACCTAGCCACCTCAAGAGTTCAACTTCTTATAAAAATCTTCTGCTATAATTCCATAGCAGAATCTCATCCTTATCCTAAGGGGGGAAATGAATGAGGTCAACTATGAAATCTGGGCGCTATCAGTTGTTTCCAGAGAACCAGGTGACTGTATGAGCTGAGACTTCTTTGAAAAGGACAATGCTATTCATTCATTCATTCATTCATTCATTTCCTGTTTGCTTTTTCCATTCTGCCTTTCAGCTCTAATGTCTCCTTATCAAAATTGAGCCCTTAAACAGTAATCTTCATTGGCCAGACAAAGGAATGTTCCCACTGAGCACATTCATGAGACTTCTTCCTAGGATATTTCCATCTCTGGTTGAAGGCCTTCCCACATGGAGTCCATAATATGGTTTGTAGACAAAATGAATTTTCTGCTAAGAAGCTCTGGACTGCATTTGAATGACTTTCCTCAATCTTTACAGCATTAGGATGGGTCTAGTCTAAATTGGAAGTGACCAGAAATCCTTATCTCTTATCTTTAAAGAAACATATGGGAGATAAACAAATTATAGATATTAGGCATCTCCAGAGAGCTTCATCAAAGTTGATTTTTATGGGCTGTTTGTCTCAGCTAAGCTAGTGATCATATCCTCATAAGGATATGATTTGGCTATAGAGAATAGCTCTAGGATACACACATGACTGGGACTTGTATTTGTGTATTTGTGTGTCTATGTTAGAGGAAAAGAGCAAAGTGGTTTTGTTTTGTGTTTTTTTTTATTTTGGTTCTTTATGCTTATTCCAAGCATAGACTTTGGAATGCAGAATTCTGACATATTTATCTAATCTCAGATACTTGATGCTTACTAGCTGTGTGATCTTGGACAAGTCACTTTTTAAAAAAATTGATATAAATATTTTCGTTATTTTCCAATTATACACAATAGTAGTTTTTACCAATCATTTTTTGCAAGGTTTTGAATTTTACAATTTCCCCCCTTTCCTCCCTTACCTCCCCCTCTCCTCAACAGAAGACAATCTGATATAGTCTTTACATTTGTTCCATGATATGCATAGATCAAAATTGAATGTGTTGAGAAAAAATACATATCCATAATGAAGAAAATACTAGAGATAGCAAAATTATGTAATACATAAGACAACTTTTAAAAATTGAAAATAATAAGCTTTAGCCTTTGTTTGAGCTCTACAGTTCATTCTCTGAATTCTCTATCATGGATCCCCCCCCAAATTGTCACTGATCATTGCACTGACAGAGTGAGCAAATTTATCAAGGTTGATCATCACCCCATGTTGTTAAGGTATACAGTGTTCTGGTTCTCCTCATCTTGCTCAGCATCAGTTCATGCAAATCCTTCCAGGCTTTTCTGAAGTCCCATCCCTCTGGATTTTTAATAGAACAACAGTGTTCTATCACATCCATATACCACAATTTGTTTAGCCATTTCCCCAATTGATGGACATCCCCTTGATTTCCAATTCTTTGCCACTACAAACAAAGCTGCTATGAATATTTTTGTACATTTGGAATATTTACCCTTTTTCATGATCTCTTCAGGATACAGACCCAGTAGTGGTCCTGCTTGATCAAAAAGTATGCACATGTTCATTGCCCTTTGAGCCTAATTCCAAATTGCTCTCCTGAAAGGTTGGATGAGTTCCACCAACTCCAACAATATATTAGTGTCCCAGATTTCCCACATCCCTTCTGACATTGAACATTATCCTGAAGGCTTTACCAGACTGATTATACTTTTGACATTCTCTCATGTACAGCAAGATTGGAGCTCTTGAGGTAGCTAGGTGGAGCAGTGGAAAGAGCACCAGTTCTGGAGTCAGGACCTGAGTTCAAATCCAACCTGATACCTAATAACTGTCTACTTGTGTGACCTTGGGCCAGTCACTTAACCTCATTGCCTTAAATAAATGAAATTTTAAAAAAAGTTGGAACTCTTCATTAAAGTCTTTTCTGATCACATCCATAAGGTTTCTCTCCTGTATAGATTCTCTGGTCAGCAAAACAGGAGTTCTTTGTGAAAGTCTTTCCACTACGATTACATTTATAAGGTTTCTCTCCAATGTGTATTCTCTGATGTCCAGTAAGACTGTATGTGAATGGGGTGGCTAGGTGGCTCAGTGGATAAAGCACCGGCCCTGGAGTCAGGAGTACCTGTGTTCAAATCCAGTCTCAGATACTTAATAATTACCTAGCTGTGTGGCCTTGGGCAAGCCACTTAACCCCATTTGCCTTGCAAAAACCTAAAAAAAAAAAAAAGATTGTATGTGAGAATCTTCCCACACCAACTACATTCACAAAATTTCTTCCCAGTCTGAATTCTCTGATGTTTAGTAAGACTGGAGCTCTGAGTAAAGTCTTTCCACACTGATCACATTCATAATGCTTCTCTCCAGTACAGATTCTCTGATGTTCAGCAAGTTTATTTTTCTTAGGAAAGTTTTTCCACATGGATTACATTCATAAGGTTTCTCTCCAGTGTGGATTTTCTCAGGTAAAGGAAAACTGGCCTTGTGAATGAATGTCTTTCCACACTGATTACAATCCTAACGTTTCTTCCCAGTGTAGATTCTCTCATGTTCAGCAAGACTGGACCTATATGTAAAAGTCTTTCCATGTTGATTATATTCAGAAGGTTTCTCTCCAGTGTGGATGCTTTTATGTACAGGAAGACTGGAACCTGTTGTGAAGGTCTCTCCACACTGATTACATCTGAGAAGCTTATCTCCAGTATGGATTCTCTCATGTTTAGCAAGATGTGCTGTCTTAATAAGAATTTCCACATTGATTACATTCATAAAATCTCTTCCTAGTGTGGATTCTGTGTTATACAGCACAGATGTGTTTGCCTCAGTTTCTTCATCTGTAAAATGGGCATAATAATAGCACCTAAATCCCAGGGACATTATTTGCATCCAATGAATAGATATTTATAAAGGGCATGGCTCACAGTGGCTGCTCTGTAAATGCTGGCTAGTTGGATGGAGAACCAGGTCTAAACTCAGGAAGACTCATCTTCCCAAGTTCAACTGTGGCTTCAGCCAGGTACTCTCTGTGTGGTCCTGGGCAAGTCACTTAACCCTTTCAGTTTCCTCATCTGTAAAATGAGCTGGGGATGGAAATAACAACCCACTCCAGGATATTTGCCAAGAAAACCCAAAATGGGGTCGCAGAGGGTGAGAAATGACTGAAAAATGACCAAGATTGACAGCAGCCTTCACTCTTCCTCATGTACTGCTGAATGAGAGGAAATCATGAAACCAGGTTGCCAGTTCACCTACAAAATGAAGTCACACCATCTCAGCTGGGCCTTCCTGGGCCAAGGCAATCCTTTGGCATCCCCAAGCTGACCTCCTATGCTCTTCACCACAGCAGCTTTTCTAGATCTTTCCATTTGACTCCCTTCTCTGCAAACAGGGATGTCATTGTTCAGGTGCCCATCTCCTTACACCTGAGTCCTGTTTGGCTGCCTCAGGTTTCCCTGTGTCCAATCATTCCTCCACGTCCAGCTTTGCTAAAGCTTTCATCTGACCATGTGACCATCTACTCAACAAGCAAAGCATCAAATTTGAAATCTTCTCTGGGCCTGCTAAAGCAACTCCTTTCTTACTCTTCCAGGCTTCGTTCATCCTATTTCCCTACAATGATTACTGTGACCAGGATCCTCTACCTCCTGACTCTGAGATTTTCCATCCTGTTACCCAGAATGCTGGTCCTGGCTCCCCAGCTAGAGGTCCCCCCCCCCCATCAGCCCTTTCCAGCCCTCCTTAACTCTAGGGCCTTCTGGCTCTTGACCACCTCCAATTTGTCTGTCCATAGTGGGTTTCTACATAGATTTTGGTCTATCATCTGCCCCTCAGTCTGTGAGATCCCTGAGAGCAAGGGAAGGCCCTTGCCTCTCTCTCTCTGTGTCCTCAGTGCTTAGGGCCTAGCCTGCAGCAGACACAATGTTTGTAGACTTGAAGAAGGTCTAAGAAAGAGCTCATATTGTGTGGCCTGACCCCTTTTAGCACTTTCAGGGGAGTTCCATGTCCATAAATTCCAAACAATGACTTCTTATAGGATCATAATTTGATCCCGGAAGAACCCCCTCAACTTACAGATGAGGAAATTGAGGCTGCCCACTGTTCAGGGACTTTCTTAGGAGGCCACAGTTAAAAAAAAATCTGAATTCCAAAGTAGGGTGACAGGTTTTCCTTCCCCCAAATCTAGTACTTGCTGCCCCACAACACAGATAAGCCTCTTGTAATCATAGCTCTCTTACGCCTGCTTTCATCTCACTGACCTGGAGAGAGGTTCCTAGGGTATTCTTGCACCTGCATCCATGGTGCTCCCTTTTCCTCAAAATAAGAGATCACATCTCCCTGGGAACTGGAAGCCTTGGCCAAGAGGAATCAGGGAAGAGCTTGGAGAGAAATTTGTAATTTAGTTCTCTTTAGGGAAAGGGCTGTGGATACTTCCATTTTGAGAATCATTCCATTATGTTCAAATATATGTATTCTCCATCAATGCTGATAATGCAAGTAGAGGTTATTCCACATTGGCAATACTTCTACATTGACTTCATCTTTGAATTAAAGCTACAGTGAGTTTCAGAAGAAAGGAAACCCTCATGTTCCTATCCCACAAAGACCTTTTACAGGACATCTGGACAGCAGGAAGACCCTGTCTCTTAGACACAGAAGGCCAAGATTTTTCTCTTTCTAATAATTGATACATACTCCAATCTTTGTCCACTAGGGAATGGAGACTCAGAACTGCCAGAGCAAGTGACCTTACCCAGAGAAAGTAGATTATGGGCATTCTCCAGCATGACCTCTTTGAACAACTAAGGATGGTCCAAGAGGCCCCATTCCTCCTGGGTGAAGTCCACAGCTACATCCTTGAATATCACTAACTCCTAAGTTATCAAGTCATAGGACACAGAGTTGAAGGTCAATTCAGTAGTCTTCTAGACTAATCATCATCAGAGAGGGATTTGTCCATAGGCTCTCACACCCTTTATGAGTGGCAGAGTGAAGATTTGAAACCAATGTCAGGAAGACCTTAATGATCTGTTGGAAAGAAGCTGAGAAATGTTTCCCCATAGAATCAGGGAGAAATTTTGCATTGTATCTCTTAAGTAGGTGGATCTGTAGCAGAGAAAGGGAGAAGGTGATGTGAAATTTCTCCCTTATCAGATGTGATTTCAGTTTTATGTTCTAAAATCAAACTCTTTTTTTTAGATTTTTGAAAGGCAAATGGGGTTAAGTGGCTTGCACAAGGCCACACATAAAATCAAATTTTTAGAAGAGTTTGTGAGAAGTTGGCAAGTACTGGCATTCTGGGAGGCAGGATGATGAAGTTTTATGTGATCACTTCAAAGAGAACAAAATTAAAGAAAAGAGCTACAACCTTGATGGATGCAGTGTCTCAGCAGTCCAGAGAGCTAGAAACCTATTATGGACCATGCTATTCACATCCATAGGAAGAAAAATGAAACAAAACGTAATGAAAAAAACCTTCAAAATCTGAATGACCACTATGTTCATGTCAAAAAATTTTTTCTTATGTTTTTCTTTCCTATCTCCTGTTTTTTTTCTTTTTCCTTGACCTAATCCCTCATACAGAAAATGACTAATCTGTAAACATGTTAAACACAAATGTATATGGACAATGTTCACCAGACTGCTTGCCATTGAAGGGAGGGGAGTGGGAAGGGAGTATGGAAGCAAATTATGTAACCTATAAATATGCATACATGTGGATGAAGATTGACAAACTTTAATATCATAATTGAAAAATAAAATAAAATATCAGTTATGGAAACAACTATTTAGCTTTCTGAATGGCTGAAAGGAGGACTTATCTGGATGAAACAGGAAGAGGATTATAAAGAGATATAAGTCAAACTCTAGGTTGCACTGAGTGATGGTTCTCAAGCAAGTGAAGAATTATCTGTTGTAACATTGAGGGCTTGAGTTCACTTTGGAGATGATGTGTCATGGTCAAAACAGCTTATACCTCTGCTTAATGATTGTTTTCATTTGTTTATGGCATAGATTCCTTAATTAAAATATTTCATTGCAAAGAAAGAAGAGTTTCTATGATGGAGAACAGAAGTTTGTTTCATTAATTAAAAAACAATATTTAATTGATTTCAGATTTATTTGAGCTAATTCATCAGAAAAATACTGCCAGTTTCCTTGTGAAAAATAAATGAGCAAAAAAACCCCCTAGATTCTAGAAACTTGTGAGTTAAGAGATCTACTGATGGGTCATAAACAGGAGAGGCTGGCCAGATCCGAACTACCCCAATATCTTGGAGGGGTCATCTATTATTTCCCACCTACTATATGTACAAGTGCTTTGCTGCTGTGCTTAAAACTTAATGGTCTTCCATTTCATTTTCTTCCTTTTCCATCATGTGGATGGGATTCACCTTATCAGAGATTCTGATACTTGAGAACCATTCTCCCTACTATGCATAAAATCACCCCTTTGTTATTCATTATTATGATTTCTTCTTTAAAAAATATGATTGGAAAAGAGAGAATTAGATGAACTGATGCAAAGCAAGGTGAACTGAATTAGGAGTGTGAATAGTCTAGCTATTCTCAGCAATACAATGATCCAAAACTAATGCAAAGGACTAATGATGGATCAAACTATCCACCTTCAGAGAAAGAACTGATCATATTTGAATCATCATTGAAGCATGTTAATTTTCACTTTCATTTTTTTTCAGTCTTCTTGGAAAAAAAATCACTTGAATGGAAATATGTTCCATGATTGCACATGGATAATATAAATCTGATTGCTTACCATCTCACAGAAATGAGGAGGAAATGATAGAATTTGGAACTCAAAACTTTAAAAAATGTTTTTAAAAATTGTTTTAACATAATTGGAGAAAAAAAGAAAAGATTAAATTAAAAATCATTAAAAATCTGATTTGTAAGTGACATTGTACTTTTCATTGAGGAATTTATTGCTCTGTTCCACTTTTTGAGATTCCCCTAAACTTTAAAATCACTACTTTTCTTTAGGATGCCACAAGTCACTCTTCTTCATTCTGTAATAGGCATAATATGGGTTCTCATTAAAGGAAGACAGACCTTTTATTGAACATTAACTGATCTCTAGTTGGTTCACTAAGTCACCCATCAGAAGCTACTGAAAACTTCTTTCCTTCTCAAGTGCCCCCTTCAATTGGCCTCTACAATCATGGGTTATGAACTGCAAACCTCCTTTGAAGGAGAAAGCTCATCTCAGACATCTCATTTCTCATTTGTCTTCTCTTCTTTGAAACTTTTCCACCAGATCCCTGAAGTGGAATCTTCTCATCATTTTTTTTCTTCTCATTCTAATCCCTTTTCAACCTTTTGAGTGTTATTTTTTTTCCTGCCAAATTGTTAATGACTTGAAGTTAGGGAATAAAGAACCTTGAATCTGCCATGGCAAGTCTCTCAAAGACAACAAAAGGTAAAACAATAGATTTGGAATGCCAGGAAACAAAAGTGAAGAACAATCTAGAATAAGAGAAGCAAAAAATAAGGACATAAAAAAAACCTGACCATTGTTGATGAAAACATACTGAACTCACATAGAAAACATAAAAATTATAGACCTCACAGAAGAACATGACTGGGTAACCTGAACACAATCATGAAGAAAATAATCAATGAATTGGACACAACTTCTGTATCTAGAAAATGAAACTCAAGTGGAAAGAATTCAGATCACCTTCAGAAAAAACAATCAGGGCTGCAAATTGCAAAAGGGCTTATGGTTCAATTTCACAGCTCAGTTCAGAAATAAAAATTCCTTCAAGCCATCTTAAAAAAGAGTTTCAAATACAATGGAATAGACATTGGAATAATTAAAGCTATTCCCATGCCATTAGAAATGAGGATGGAATAGAAGAATGTGTTCCAGAGAGCCCTAGAACCCAGGATGCAGCCCAGGGTGATCTATCCTGTGAGAAGATTGAATGGATCTTGTAACTGATTTATTAGCTCTATTCACAATGAACTGCTTTTGTCCTGTGTCTACCCATCATGGTTCTCTGAATCTGAAATTGGTTCAGAATTGAGCTGATCCGTAATGGATCCAGTCTAAAAATCCTGCTCTTTTGTTAATCATGGCTCCATTCTTGTAGCTCACCTCAGGAGATGCTTCTGTCAAGAGAATTGCGACCTTCATATTAATCAATGTGTATAAAGAATTTACTAATTTCTAGAGTTCCTTTCCCTTGGAAACAATGGCTTGGGAGTCAGAGAACAAAGCAGTTTACCCTGCCAAGCCTGCATTCTTTCCCTGACTAGCACTTACTTACCAGGTTAAGGGAAGTGAATCAGAAAACCATAAATAACCAATACTGTGCCCAAGCAAAACACTATTGTAACCCCAAAACCAATCAACTTAACTTACCCCAGGACACCTGGAGTGGCCTGCACTAGTGGGCTTGTCCTGAGGAAACCACTCAACCCCCCCCCCCCCCCCCCCCCCCGCCAAGTTATCTCCACTCCATTTGGAAATCTGTTCCTTGCAATGAAAGTAATGAATTAAACCACTACCTGATTAGAGACTGGCCAAGTAAAAATCAATTCTGTCCTCACATGTGAACATAATGGAAATAAATCTAGTAGACATTCTACAAGGAAGCCTAGGTGGCTGTCCAAATGTCTGGGCCCTCATTACCAAATGACCAATTAATCAGATTGTTCTTTGTACCTCAGCTCTGGAACCCATTAGGGTGCCCTGAAACTTGTGAGGAATCTCCAAGGAAAGGCACTGGGGGAGGAAGAGGAGAAAGAGGAGGGAGGTCAGATCCTCTGTGGAAGAAAGAGGCAGTGAAGTTCTGAAGGAAGAAGTCAGAGAGGTGAGGAAGGAGAGGAGAGAGAACATTTCAGGTAGGCAGGTTGGTGTGCTTGGATTCTAGAGTCCACACAGGGGAATCAAACTGAAGAAGGATGGAAGGGTAAGATGGAGCCATGTTAGCAAGGGCTTCGCAAGTCATGCAGGGCAGTTTACAATTGATCCTGGAAGAGACAAGGAGATTAGCCAGTAAAATGGGGAAGACTTGGGACATGGAGACTTCTCTGTGAGGAACAAGAAATCTGCAGCTGAAAGTGAATTTATCCATTGCCCTTTCTAATCACATAATTTGTAATTCATATAAATTCATTTGTACATACATATACCTAGACCTCTGTGTGTAGGTGTGTTACAGTCCTAGTCCTAGGAATTGGGTGACCTAGGCTAAGTTGTTTCATTTTCCTGGACCTGAATTTCCTGCAAAAAGGGAGGGTTTTCATCATGAGGGGTTGTCCCCTTCCATGGAACACTATCCTCTCTGACACCTGCAATAACAGACATCCTTCTGAAGTCAAGGGGCCAAGGAAAAGGGGTCTGTCTCCATGGGGTAAGTCTTACAAGGCAGAGGCAGGAGGCCCCTGGAGGGCAGAGCTGAGCAGGGAGACCTTGGAGTCTACAAGAAAAGAGAGACCAGATGATCAGAGAGGCAATGCATCAGAGAATATTGATTAAGACGAAGACAAGATAGAAAATGAAGAGAGGGAGAGAAATCCTTGTTGGAGAAGTGTTAGGGATCCTTGAGGACCATAGTTGTGAAATGACAAAGGTAATGGTTTAATGGTTTAAAGACCCTCTTGGCTTCTTGTTTTGCAAACATACTGGCTCTGTTTCTCAGGAGACTAACATGATCCAAACCCCTTTTGCTTTTTCATAAGATCAGCATGACCCAGCTCCTTTGTATCTCCTGGCATTGATGAAGAATCACATTATAGCAAAAGCAATGAAGTATACATAAGAATGTGTAACTGTTTAACCAATATGTAATCTTTAATATGATTGGTGCTTAAATTGGTAGCATGAGTTGTCCACGAGTATAGAAGTAGACTAGGATATAAGCTGCTATGTGACCCTAATAAAATCTGGAGTGCTTTACCATCGCTGCCTCCTCTCTCATTCACTGCAAGCTGAGAATGGTTCTCTGCTGGTCATCCTACCTCAGACACTTAATAATTATCTAGCCATGTGGCCCTAGGCAAGCCACTTAACCCCATTGCCTTACAAAATCTCAAAAAAAAAAAAGGGATGAAATTAAAAACTAAGGAACAGGATTAACTGAAAGGGAGGAGGAGGGGGAGTCTATTTGAGGAATCGAGGAAAAAAACCAAGGAGTTAGAAATGTAGAATTTCTGAAGAAATGAAAGTTAAAGGGTAGCTTGGTGGTGCAGTGAGTAGAACACCAGTCCTGGTGGCAGGAGGATGTGAGTTCAAAATTTGATTCTTACTAGCTGGGTGATCTTGGACAAATCACTTAACCTCACTGCCTCACACACACAAAAAAAAAAAAACCAAGAAAAAAATAGAATTAAAAAGAAAAGAAACTTAGTTAAAAGTCTTACAGCATCTTCTGAAGTCATACAGCATCTGCTAAATGGGACAACTAAAGACTCTGTATAGTTCTTCATGAACCACTTTGGCACAGAAACACTGCACATAAGTTTGTTGTTTTTTTTTTGCAAGGCAATGAGGTTAAGTGGCTTGCCCAAGGCCATACAACTAGGTAATTATTAAGTATCTGAGAACAGATTTGAACTCAGGTACTCCTGACTCCAGGGCAGGTGCTCTATCCACTGTGCCACCTAGCCGCCCCACATATAAGCATTTCACATTTAATAGAGCAGGTAGAAGTTTTTATTGATGAAGCACAGGAGAAAGCTGAATTTGTAGATATAATGTGGTGTAAAAATGGAGTCAATAGATAAAAGGGAAATGTAATGGGAGAAAGAAAAAGGAGAGGGGGAATAGGTCAAGATATTTCATATAATAAGATTTTTCTTTATTACAATGATATGAAAGGGGGGGAGACAAGGGGGAATGAGGGAATCTTCACTCTCATCAGAGGTGGCTAGGAGAGGTAACAGCATATATACTCAATGGGGTATAGGCATCTGGAGTAAGAAGGGGGGACAGGGGGAAGGGGGGGGGATATGAGTGATAGAGGAGAGGATGGACCATGGAGGGAGAGTGATCAGATATAACATTTTCTTTTTTACTTCTTGCAAGGGGCTGGGAGTGGATGGCCTGTCCGGGACCATAGGGCCAGGTGGATGCTGGGCCTAAGGGGTGGTAGCGGGGCTTGGTACCTCTTGGCCCCAGGGCCAGGGATCTGTCTGCTGTGCCACTCAGCTACCCTACAGCAGAGTCAGAGTGAAAGGAGAGAGAAAATATATTACGTGGTAGTGGAGAAATATGAAAGGAGGGAGCTGTGATCAGCAATGGCAAAGGTAGAAAAATATGGAAGTAACTTTTGTGATGGACTTATCATAAAGAATGTGATCCACCTGAAACAGAGTTGGTGGTGCTGGAAAAAAAATATGGTAATATTTTATATAAATGTGAATGTGTAATTTATATCTGATTGCTTACCATTTCAGGAAGGGGGAAGGGAGATAGGGAAAGAGAATTTGGAACTCAAAACTTTAAATAAAAATGTATATTTAACATGAAAAAAAAAAGAATTTCTATCCTTAAAAAAAAAGGTGCCTTGCACCCTTCCATATAATATATATAAGGTCACTGGAAGCCTGAAGCCTGCAGACTTAACACTATATTAAAACTCATGTTAAGCAAGTCTTTGGGTTCTAAGTTATTTTCTCCTGCTCTCTTCCTCTCTAGTTTGAATGACTGGACAGAGGAAATGACCTATTCCCTTGCAGGCATGGGTGCTGAACACTCAGAAGCATAGACTAGGAGCTTCAATGTACCTTAGCTACTGACTCCAGCTCCTAACTGAACAACACTCCCTTCTACAATTTATCCCCATGGTCATTTATCCTTTGTTTGGGGATCTCCACGAGGGGAAAGCAAGCTGTTACTTCCAGGAGTCCCATTGTACTTCTTCATAGGCCTAATCCTTAGGGAGGTGAAGGTGGCCTCTCTGCAATGTTCCCTCAACTCCTAGTTGTATCTTCTTGGACTCCTCTAAGTTTGTTTTCAAACAATCCTTCAAATAATTAAAGATAATCTTATCCCTCTCAATATCTTCTCTTCTAGGACACAAACCTAATTCCTTCAGATCAACACATAGCATATTTTCTAGACCCCTCACAATTACTCTGGAAACAATGTCCAAACCTTTTCTAAAATGTGGTGCACCAGGACGAACAGAATTGTGTAGCTGTGGTCAGACCATAGGCAGGGTATTGTGGAACTGCTTAGAGGAGAATGGGGGGGAGGGGAAGACACTATGGAAATATCTGAGGGAGCACTAATCATCCAAAGACTTGTGAAAGCAGGATATAATTCTAGCATTTAGTGAAGTTAAATCTTGGTCTGAGTTTTGTGTGAATGAAAAGAACAGCAGCATACCTAGCTATGAATAAAGGCCTGTGGCTCATCTTATGAATGACTTAAGAGACATCCACAGGTTCCAGAGGCTATTCATTTTAACATGCTTAGATGCTGAAAATGGTTTATTACAAATAACTTACTTGATATGTACTTTTTGCACTTGATTATTCAATGTATATATTTATATATCCCATCTCAGAACATTTGGTACAATTGAAGTTAATCTGGCAATTTTGAAATGAATTCATTTTTGTATTAGAATTCAATTTCTTATATAATAAGAATATTGCTATTAATTTCCTAGAGGCATTTTATCCTCCCAATGGGGGAACAAATGAGGCCAACTATAAAATCTGGGCTCTCTCAGGTGTTTCCAGAGAACCAGGTGACTGTATGAGCTGAGACCTCTTTGAAATGGACAATTTCATTCATTTCCTGTATACTTTTTCCATTGTGCCTTTCAGCTATAAAGTCTCCTTACCAAAATTTAGCCCTTGACCAGCAATCTCCATCTCCCAAACAAAGGTGTGTCCCCATTGAGTTCAGTGATATGGCTTCTTTCTAGGCTGTATCCTCTGATGTAAAATAAGACGGAATCTCTGGTTGAAGGAAGACCCACATGGAGTCCTTAATATGATTTGTAGACAGGGTGAATTTTCTGCTAAGATGCTCTGGACTACATTTGAAAGACTTTCCTCATTTATTAACATGATAAGATTTCTGTCTAGCATGAATTCTCTGATGGGAATTTAGGGCTGACTTTTGCCTGAAGGCTTTACCACACTGACTACACTGATGAGGTTTCTCTCCAGTGTGGATTCTCTGATGCCCAATAACACTGTCCTTCCTTGTAAAAGTTTTCCCACACTGATCACATTCATAAGGGTTCTCTCCAGTATGGATTCTCTGATGTTCAGCAAGTCCATTTTTCTGTAGGGAAGTTTTTCCACATAGATTACATTCATAAAGTTTCTCTCCAGTGTGGATTTTCTGATGTAATGCAAGGTAAGAGCTTGTTGTGAAAGTCTTTCCACACTGATTACATTCATTAGATTTCTCTCCAGTGTGGATTGTCCAATGTTCAGCAAGTCTATTTTTCTTTAGGAAAGTTTTTCCACATAGATTACATTCATAAGGTTTCTCTCCAGTGTGGATTCTTTGATGTACATTAAGTCTGGACCTATATGCAAACGTTTTTCCACACTGATTACATTCTTGAAGTTTCTTCCCAGTGTGGATTCTGTAATGTTCACTAAGATTGGACCTGTATTTGAAAGTCTTTCCACACTGATTACATTCATAAACTTTCTCTCCAGTGTGAATTCTCTGATGTTCAGCAAGTCTATTTTTCTTTAGGAAAGTTTTTCCACATAAATTACACTCGTAAGGTTTCTCTCCAGTGTGGATTCTCTTATGTACATGAAGTGTGGACCTATATGTGAAAGTTTTTCCACATTGATTACATTCAAGAGGTTTCTTCCCAGTGTGGATTCTTTGATGTTCACCAAGACTGGATCCGTGTTTGAAAGTCTTTTCACACTGATTACATTCATATGGTTTCTCTCTAGTGTGCATTCTGTTATGGACAGCTAGACTGGAGCTTGATGTGAAAGTCTTTCCACACTGATCACACATGTAAGGTTTCTCTCCAGTGTGGATTCTCTCATATTCAGCAGGATGTGCCCTCTGAATGAAAGTCTTTTCACATTGATTAGATTCATAAGGTCTCTTTCTAGGGTAGGTTCTCTTTTGTACAGCACAGATTTCTTTCCAAGTGGAGTTATAGGAACCATCATTCACAAATTTTTGCTTGTGTGTTTCTTCCCAGGAAAGGCTTATCTCTGCAGGGATCTCTTTGATTTCAAGTCTGATATCTCCTACAAAAAGAAACAAATATCAAATATGCCTTACACAGTCACATATACATTCACTCCATGGGCGAATGCAAACTGATTTAATTTATTTCCCTAGGCAAACCCAAGTCTTCAAACTTCAGTGGTCAGAATCAATCATTTGAAAATATCAATTACTCACATTTGAAAGCTTCATACACAGTCACATTGGATGCTGACAACACTATGTCACAGGCAGGGCTGAAATTCTCATTACATTCACAATTCAGGTCATCAATCCATAAGGTTTCAGAGTGACTTGGTCAATATATCAGTAGCTGACTCAGAACTCAAACCTTGTGACTGAGCATGCTCTGTCCACAGTACCAGAGAAATTGTCTCTACCTTGAATCTTGCTGCTTCCCTTTCACTTTCATTGTCTGCACCTTCCATCTTCCATTCTTCATAAATGCTACCATTTAGTACACAAATACTAAACATTCCTATTATTTCATAATCAAACTTATCTGTAAGCATAACATTATGACCCAAGAATCAATTTTCATTGTATTTGTACTATCTCAATATTGGACATTACATGATGAATGCACATGTGCACTATTTCTGGCACAAGACATTTTGTTTTGGCTCATTATTTTTTGCTTGGCAGGATTTGTTTTTTAAATTATCTTTAAATGCTTCTGCTCACTAAAGCAAAACTAAATTCATTGCAATAAACACAACTTTAACAAATGTGTGCCATTTCCCATGTCTAAAAATATGTTTCATAAGTAAGTCCATCATCCTTTTATAAGGAAATAGACAACATACTTCCCTAATAGTCCTTTTGGCAGCCCCTCCCAGTTAGTGGTTCACAGTAGCCTGAGGACATTCTAGACCAGAGCTGTCCAAAATACAGCCCCAGGGCTGCATGCTGCAAGTTTTTTATGCAGTCAGCCTGTGGGTTTTAATTTTCACAAAGCAAAAAACAAAATAATAATTTGCATCGAAGGCATATTAGTTTTTTAAATTCCATCACTAATAAATAATCTTGTTGATGTTAATTTTCTTCAATGTTTTTAAACAGAGCATATCACATGGAATTTTTGATCAATATGTGGGAAGCATTCTATCTGTTGGATATATACTGTTCAGTATGCACCTACCTTCATATTGTTGTGTTGTGTTTACTTTTGAGCTTCACACCTTTGCCTGTCATATTGATGATGTGTGTTCCCCAATTTTCTAAGAAGTTATGAGGCAACTTTTTTTTTGTTTTTTTGCAAGGAAATGGGGTTAAGTGACTTGTTCAAGATCATACTGCCAGGTGTCTGAGGTCAGATTTGAACTAGGGTCCTACTGACTCCCAGGCCGGTGCTCTATCCACTGTGCCACCTAACTGCCCCAGAGGCAACCTTTTATAATAATTTTATTCTGGGTGCAGCTCTGAAATAATTATTTTATTTTAATGAGGCCCTAAGATAACCTAAGGCCCTGTTCTAGACAGTGATCCAAAGAGTTTATACTAAAAATTTATATAAGTTGTAAATAATGGGCCAATTTTGTCATAAAGATATTTTTCCTTTTAGTCAGCAATCTTCCACCATGGTAGAATTCTTACTGAGGTGATTCCAATTCATCACAATCAGGCATAGAATGCTTTTGGGGATCATACAGTGATTATATCAGACTCTGTTTTAGACCACAAGCAACATAAGGTTTGGATTTGACATCAAACTGTTTCCAAACTTCTAGGATGATTCTTTATTCACAGGTAAACTGTCACAGACCCTCCTTTAATGGAACCTATCTTCCACTTATATGACTATTTGTCTCCCTGACATGTTTGCAAAGGAATTGTTTGGCAATACAGATTATTCAGTAGAGTTTCTGTGTAGCCAGGCTGCAAGCAGTAGAAAAAAGAAAAGTCTGAAGAAATTCTATCCTTATAAAGGTGGTTTTAAAAATAAAGATTGTTTTAGAACAACAAAATAATATGTGCAATTGAACTTCAAGTTCATTTAAAATTTAATAATTATTTATCATGAGTCAATACTAAAATAAATCTTTTATACAGTAACCAGCAATTCATTTTATTGCATGGTTAAGGAAGTAAAAACAAAATTAAACAAAAAAATGCATATCCAGCCCTGAGTAGGAGAACTTGCCCAGTTCTTCTCCCATTTTCCACCCCATGCAGCTATAATCCTCTACATAGTGTTATATTTAAAAATCAATATGCATCTGGAAGTGAGATGAATAAGATGCTAGGCCTTGAATCAGGTAGACCTCAACTTCAACCCCATGGTCAAAGACCAAGACCACTATTTGCCTCAATTTCTTCAACTGTAAAATGAACATAAGAATAGGACCTAACTCCCAGGGGTATTATGAGGATCCAATGAGATAATATTTATAAGTGCATGGCCTACAGTAGCTGCTCTGTAAATATTAACTAGTTGGTACTGGGGAGAGAGTATGAGGTCTGAGATCAGGAAGATGAATCTTCCTGAGTTCAACTATGGTTTCAGACACTTAGCTGTGTGACCCTGGGCAAGTCACTTACCTCTTTCAGTTTCTTCATTTGTAAAATGAACTGGAGAAGGAAATTGCAAATCACTCCAGTAACTTTGTAAAGAAAACCCTAAATGGCTTAACAAAGAGTAAGAGATGAATGAAAAATGAACAATAACAAAATGTCTGTGCTATTATCATTATCATTTTGATTTCTACTTTCTTCCCTAATTCTACTCACCTTCTTAAAACATTATTAAAGTCAGTCCCTGTATTTCTTTTTTTTTTTCCTATTCAAGTAAATGCATTTCCATTTCAGAACACTCTCTTTTCAAGTAGATCATCTAGGAATGAGATCTGTGATCTGTAGCTTGTCCTCAAATCATCTCTACGGATCTAGAGTAAACTAGGAGATATATAACAGCAGGGATGGCCTTTGCCTTCCTTAGAATGCTCACAAATTAGTACATGGTCAGAAGACAGAAGGCGTTTAATCACTGTTTACTGATTGATGGACTGACTGGGACCAGGGCTGACCCCAAGCCCGAGTTCTCCCTCAATCTCTTCTGGCACCCAAACACCCTTAAGTAATAACCTCCATCAGGTTTCAGATGGAACCTGACTAGACCCAATACTGAGGATTCACGGGGGCTTCTGTCTAGTGCTCTGAAGGGTCTCCACCTAGGAATCTCTATCACTCAGCTCTGAAACTGAGGTGGGGGTCATTTATATGAATGCCTTGGATGACTTCCAAGTATGGCAGCAGACTTCACTCCTCCTCTTATTTGTTGAATGAGAGGAAACCATGAAACCAGGCTGCCTGGTTCCCTACAGATTTAGGTTATATCATCTCTGCTGGGTCTTCTTATGGCAAGACAATCCTTTGACATCTCTCTGACTTTCTATGCAACTTTTCCAGGTCTCCCTTTATCTTTATCTTGTGATGTTGGTTGTTCAGGTTCCCATGAGCTTAAATACTGGAGGTATTTAAGGTGGGTCTGACTGCCTCAAGGCTCCTCCAGTCCAGTCTTTTCTCCAAGTTCTCAGTCATTACTCAAAGATCTCATCTGATCAGTTGGTCACCTACTCAGCAACATCCAGTTCAAAACTTAGATATGAAATCTTCTCTAGGGATGCTTAAACCACTCCCTCTCCTACTCCTCCAGGCTGTTTTCAGCCTATTTGTCTCCATAATTACTATGATGCAGCAGCAGGGGCATCCTTTCTGCTCTATGAACACGATATTCCACCTCCTGACTCTGAGGCTTTTCCTTCCTCTCCCCATTGCCCAAAATGCTGAAGCCCCAGCTAGAGGTCCCCTTCCACAACCAACCCTTTCCAGTCCTCCTTAACTATAGGGCCTTCCTGCTCTTGATCAGCTCCAATTTATTCTGTCCATAGTGGGTTTCTTCATAATTGTTGGGATGTCATCTGTCCCTTGAGACTGTGAGGCCCTTGTCTCTATGTCCCAGTGGTTAGGGCCTAGAATGTAGTGGGCACTTAATAAATGTTAGTTGACTTGAAGAAGGTCTTATAAAGAGCTCATATTTGATAGCCTAAACCCTTTGAATATTCCAGAAGAGTTCCATGCCCCTAAATTCCAAACAATAACATATATTGATCCTTTCCAGGGAGCTGAAAGGACTTGGGAGTCAAACCCTCTCACAGATTTTACTGAGGCTCATTGGTTCGGGGAGTGGTCCAGAAAGCCACTGTTAAACAAATCTGCCCCCAAATCTAGGACCTGCTTTACCACAGAACATAGAAGCCTCTTGTAATCACAGCTCTTATATATTTGTTTTCATCTCACTCACCTCGATAGTGGTTCCTCAGACTTTCTTGCTCTGGCATCCATGGTGCCCTTTGCTCAAAATAAGAGATTACATCTTCTCTGGAAACTGGAAGCCCTGGACAGGAGGAATCAGTTAGGGAAGAGCTGAGAGAGAAACTTGTAATTTAATTCTCTTTAAAAGGGCTGTGAAGACAGAACTGCTCCATTTGGAGAATCCCTCCATTATGTTCAAACATCTGTATCTGTACTTCCTATCAGTGCTGATACTGCAAGTAGAAGTTAGACTTGATAACTTTTGAGATTAGTTCCATATCTGAGATACCCCCCCTACAATCTGATCTTTGACCTGAAGCTACCTAGATCTTCAGGACAGCCAGGTGGCACAGTGGCTAGCAGACTGGCTTGGGAGTCAGGAGGACAGGAGTTCAACTGGAGTTTGAATTACTAGCTATATGACCTTGGGCAAATCACTTAACCCTGATAGCTTCTCCTCCATCTCTAGTCATCCTGATTCTTATGTGGTCACTGAACCCAGATGGCTCTGGAGGAGAAAGTGAGGCTGGTGACTTAGCACAGCTCCCCCTTGCTCCAATCCAATTCATGGCATCACCTCCTGGGTCACCTCTTCTTTGAGGTCAAAGGACAAACATCATCATCATCACCTAGACCTTCAGAAGCTACAAAAGAAATCCTTAGTTTCTTTTTTTGGGGGGTCTTTTTTTAGGTTTTTGCAAGGCAAACGGGGTTAAGTGGCTTGCCCAAGGCCACCCAGCTAGGTAATTATTAAGTGTCTGAGACCGGATTTGAACGCAGGTACTCCTGACTCCAGGGCTGGTGCTTTATCTACTATGCCACCTAGCTGCCCCTTAACCCTTAGTTTCTTGACACGATACAAAGGCCTTTCATAGGCCATCTGGACAGCAGGAGGGCCCTGTCTCTTTGACACTGGAGACCAGCATTTTTCTCTTTCTAATAATTGATGCATACTTCAATCCTTGCCCACTTGGGAACAGAGACTCAGAATTGCCAGGGAAGTATCCTTACCCACTGAGAGCAGGTTCTGGACATTTTCCAGCATGACCTTTTTGTACAATTCCTTCTGAGGATGGTCCAAGAGGCCCCATTCTTCCTGGGTGAAGTCCACAGCCACATCCGTGAGTGTCACCAACTCCTAAATTCACAGGACATAGAGCTGAAGGACACTTCAAAATTCCCCTAGTCAAATCATCTTCAGTTTACAGGAGGAAACCGAAGGCAAGAGAAATATTTGCCCAAAGGCCACACTCTTTATGAGTGTTAGTCAACATTTGGAACCCTCATGAGGAAGACCTTAATGATCAGTAGGATCTCTCTATGCAATGAGCTAGAACGTAGGTATCATCCCTGTGAAGTAGGTGGATCTCTGATGTGAAATTTCTTCTTTTTCAGACCTGATGGAAATTATATGTTCTTTTGGGGGGGTTTTTTAGATTTTTTTTTTTTTGCAAGGCAATGGGGTTAAGTGGCTTGCCCAAGGTCATGCAGCTAGGTAATTATTAAGTGTCTGAGGCCGGATTTGAACTCAGGTACTCCTGACTCTGGGCCAGTGCTCTATCTTCTGAGCTACCTAGCCACCCTGAAATTATGTGTTCTAAAAGAAATTCTGTGAAGAAGTTTGTGAGAAGCTGCCAAGACCAAGTTATTGGGGGATGGGAAGGGAGGTGGATTTTTATGTAATCACTTAAAGAGAACAAAATTAAAGAAAAGATCTAGTTTCCTGAATGGCTGAAAGGAGGTCTTATCTAGATGAAAACATGAAGAACATTATAAAAAGATATTACGAATCAGAATCTGGGCTGCACTGAGTGCTTGTTCACAGCTATATGAAGAAGAGTTATCTATGGTTCTATTGAGAGCTTGTATCACTGTGGGAATGATGTGGCATAGCCAAAAACAGCTTTTGCCTTTAGGATTGCTTTCATTTGCCTTTAGCATGTTTCTTAATTAAAATAATTCATTACCAGGAAAGAAGGGTTTCTATGATGGAAAAGGGAAGGAGGTGTCAAATTTAAAAAGCATTGTCTAACTGGATTGAGATTAGCTTTTCCAGTTTCTTTGTGAGAAATCAATGCTCAAAACATAACCTTAGAATTCTAGAATCTTGGAAGTCAAGACATGAGTTAAGAGAGCTACTGGATCATATTCAAGAGAGGCTGATACTAGGGAGGGCCCATCTATTTTTCCCACCTAGTACATGTATAACAGGTGCTTTACCAATGTGCTTAGAACTTGAAGACCTTCCATTTCATTTTCTTCCCTCTCCATCATAAGGACAGAATTTACTTTATCAGAGATTCTAATGCTGAGAACCATTTTCTATCCTGTGCCTAAAAATACCCTTTTTTAATTCATGATTTAAAAGTCTTTTTTTTTTTAAGTTTTTTTTTTTTTGGTAGGCAATGGGCTTAAGTGGCTTGCCCAAGGCCACACAGCTAGGTAATTATTAAGTGTTTGAGACCTGATTTGAACCCAGGTACTCTTTACTCCAGGGCCGGTGCATTATCCACTGTGCCACCTAGCTGCCCTGAAAATTCTTTTTAAAACCACATCCAAGGAGCCAAGGAAAAGGGGTCTCCATGGGGTAAGTCCTACAAGGCAGAGGCAGGAGGCCCCTGGAGAGCAGAGCTGAGAAGGCAGACATTGGAGTCTACAAGAAAAGAGAGAGCAGATGATCACAGAGGCAACGCATCAGACTGATTAAAACAAAGAGAAGATGGAAAATGAAGAGAGGGAGAGAAATCCTTGTTCGAAAGGGGCACAAAAATGGATGAAATTAAAAACTAAGGAACAGGATTAACTGAAGGGGAAGAGGAGGGGGAGTCTGAGGAATTGAGAAGCAAAATGGGGAGTTAAAAATGTAGACTTTCTGAAGGAACGAAAGTTAAGGAGTAACTTGGTTGGTGCAGTGAATAGAGCCCTGGTGTCGGGAGGACCTGAGTTGAAAACTAGCTGGGTGACCTTGGACAAGTCACTTAACCTCACTGCCTCACGGGATTGAAAAAGAAAAGAAACTTAGTTAAAAGTCTTACAGCATCCTCTAAAGGAGACAACCAAGGACTATGTGTATTTCTTGACACGCCATGAAAGCTCTACAGGTTCCTTCCAGGTGAAGCACTCTGGCACCGTTTTCGGGGGCAGAGGTCATCAAGACTTCCTTTCATTCCAAAAGGGTAAGAGTAGAAATTGGTACAAGAAGCAGAGACCCACGGCCTGTTCCCCAAGAGCTGGCGGCCAGGCTCACCCTGGAAAAGAAAACAAGGGTCCCGCACGACCCCCCACTTCTGGGGTGCGGCCTGGGCCCCTGTGTCCGGGGAAGGCGGAGGAGGCAGACCAACAAAGTTAGAAAACAGCAAGTTTCAGGGCAGGCCGGGCTGTCCGGGCCCCGGGGGGCGTTCCGGCTCCAGCCCCCCACTCTGCGCCCAGTGCCGCCCGGGGGGCGGGTTGGGATCCAGCGGGGGAGGGGCGGCAGCCCGGCGGCGGGGGGCAAGAGGCCTGGGAAAGGGGGGGACCCTTCCCCACGCGCAAGGGGCGCTGGGCCACCAGGACGGGGGAGGGGGCTCCCCGCGAGCCGCCGGGATGGGGGCACTCACCCGGGCGGGAGCCCCCAGGGGCCATGGGGGGACCTTCACAAGGGGAGGGCCGGGCGAGACAGGAAGCCCCCGCCCCCCGGGACACCCCATGTGGGATGAGCCCAGGACCCCGCGCCCCCCAGGAGCTCCGCGCCCTGAGCCAATGGGGGAGCCGCTTCCGCCCGAGGCCCCGCCCCCCGCGCGGCTCGGCGCCCCCTCCTGCCCCAGGGCCCCCAGCTGGCCGCGGAGGGGGGCGGCTCCCCGGGGGGCCACCCTCCCCAGGAGTCCCCCCAGCCTCACTCCTTGGCTGGAGTGGGGGGGCAGACCAGGGGTGCCCCCAGCTCCCGAAGCCCGGCCTCAGCCCGGGGGCCCAGAAGCCTGTGCGCGTCCCGGCCTCAGCACTTGGGGGTTCCCCCCCCCGGGGCCGCGCCCCCACCCACACCCCCCGCTCAGCCAGGCCCTGGCAGTCCGTGCCAGTGGCCTGCCCCCCACTGCCTGGCACTGCCGGGCCCCACTCCCCTGGGGGGGCTGGGGCGGGAGGGGCTTTCTGAGAGGAGCAGCCTGGAGGGCGGGGGGCGGGGCGGGGCGGGGCGGGGATCATTCCCCGGGAGAGAGCCGGCACGTAATGGGGCGGGGCTCGGGGGGGAGGGGCGGCTGGGCCTGCTGGGATTGGAGAACCTCGGGGGGTGGGACTTCTGGGGCCCCGCGGGGGCTGCCGGGTAGCAGGAAGTCTCTGAGCTGCGCCTGCGCGGCCTTTCTTGGCGTCCGCGCTGTCCTTTCTTCCCCGCAGCCGAGATCCCTCCGCCTCCTGGACCCAGGCCTGTGCGTGCAGCTCCCGGGTAGGTCATCTTCCGCCCCCTCCCCCCACCTTGAAGGTCCGGCCTCCCGCAGAGGCCCCCCCCAGGCCTGCTGGGGCACCCCCCCGGCCCTGGAGGAGCCCCCTTCCCCGCGACCCCTTCACATTTCCCAGAGTCCTCTGCGCTGCCCTCCCCCCCCCCCGCCCGGAGTCCGTAATGGCGCCTCTCCGCGGCCCCTTCCCTGCCCCCCGCAGAGCCCGGGGGGTCCCCCAGTGCCCCCAGCTTCCCAGCAGAGGTTCCGCCTCGGGGCCCGGGCTCCTCCCCTTCGGTCTCGGGGCCCAGTGACTCGGTTTCCCCGGGCCCAGGGTCTCTCCTGTCGGAATGTCTTCTCCCCCAGACCCCCCTCCTGCCCCCCCCCAGTGGATCAATTCCCAATGTTGTTAATGTGACGTCTTGGTTCCCTTCCCTTTGCGCAGCCTCAGCTCATATACTTCTTTTCATGCCTCTCTAAAGTGCAGCCACTCAGATTGTCCTGTCGAACAGCAGGACTCCAGACTGTTCATACTCCTTAACTTGTCCCCCCATTCCCCATTGGAGGGGCATTCCCTCAATTTCCCATTCTTTGCCTCTACCTAAAAAGATTTCCTGCCCCTACGTCTTTCAGTCCCCTCGGGCTTGAATCCCAGACTGAACTTTGTTTCCCAGTCTGAGTTTCCCCTGGTCTTTTCCTTGTAGTTTCCTTCCAGAGTCTCTGCATCCTTCATTTTCCCCTAGATTCAGTAGTTTAGATCCTGCCTGAGTTACCTGGGGCCTGGAGATGTGGGGAGGCAGTGGACCAGCTGGAGAGAGGGCTGTGCCCCGGGAGTCACTGAGGTGCTGCCTGGTTCTCCCTCCTGGCACCCCAAGCTCCTTCTGCCTCTAGAAGCCTGAGGAGAGGAGTATGAAGAATAGCATGAAGTGGGAGAGGGATGTGGTCTTTGTCTTCCCTTCTACTTCTTTTCTAAGGGCAGGGCCTGGGCCTTTGTAACTCCAGGAGGACCACACCCACTTTAAATGTCTGTAAGCCTACCTCCTGCCCCTGTTGGGGAGGTAAAGCTCTCCCTATTCCCACCCCTCCTGTGATTCTTGTTCCTCCCCAGCTCAGTTTGCAGAGGCCCTAGGCCTGGCCCAAGCAGGTCCTGAGTCAAATCCAGATGCTAAAATTGGAGAAATGTTGGAAGTCTTACTGCTAAAGGTTGACAAATATCAGTCTTCCAGAATATATTCCCCAAAGTAGTCAGTCAGGGACTAAGATTATGGGTTTTTCTAAACTGAGGCAGAGAAGGGAAGAACTTTCCAGGTGTCTCTAGACTGTCTCCCAGGGATCAGAAAGGCTTAGAATAAGAAATCTTTCCTGCTTAGGAGTAAGCTCTGATAGTAGAGCTTTGGCTGTTAAATTTGTGGATCTGTTGGGAGAAGCAGGACCCCAACATAGATAAAGACCAGAATAAAATGGAGGAACTTTACCAAATGGAATCACATTGGTCCTTGCTCCCTTTGCAGGAATTCTGGATTCATGGCAATGGAGCCTGGGAGTCTCAGACCCAAAGTTCAGGTGAGTGCAGTCTATCCCCAAACAAGGAGGGGCATTTGGGTGGTGCTGGGGATAGAGCATTGACCTTGAAGTCAAGACTACAGGAGATTGAATTCAGTCTCAGACATTTGCCACTTACTAGCTGTGTGACCTTGGGCAAGTCACTTAGTCCTGATTGCCTTGGATCCAGGACCATTTCCAATGATGCTGATTCATATCTGACCACTGGACCCAGATGTCTCTGAGGTATTAAGGGAGGCTGGTGACTTAGCCCAGTTCCCCTCCCTCCCCTCCACTCATCCAATTCACTTGCTTGTCATGACATCATCTCCCTGATGTCATGGTCTTCTTCAAGAATGAAGGAGAAACCAATATGAGTAACCAAAATATTCCTATAGATTTTATGTCTATTATGGAGGGTTCATGAAGCTGGCAATGCCTTCTTATGGATCACTTCCTTACCAAAAAAAAAAATGTTTGAAATCAACCTCTTAGTAACCACTCTGCTCAGTTAACTTCTGTGTTTTAACCTGATTCATACACTTGCAATGCTGCAAACCATTTCCAAATCAGGCTTTTTCTCCCTATGCCATCCTGCTTGTCACAATTTTCCATCCCAATCCCACACCAGTTTGTTTGGCCATTCCCTGACTGATGGGCATCCTCTTGCTTTCTCAGGCACAAGAAAAAGATCCATATTTTTGTGTAATTTGATCTTTTTCCCTGTTTAAAAAAAAACTGTCTTTAGGCTCTAGAGCTGGCAGTGGTGTTGCTGGATCAACAGATATACAGAGCTCTATAGCCCTTTGAGGAACATTCCAAATTGGTCTCCTGAATGGTTGGATCAGTCCACAGCTCCACCAACAGTGCATCAGTGTCCCAGTCTTCCCACTTCCAACATTTATCATTTTCCCTTTCTTTTGTATCTAATAGATATGAGATAGTACCTTATAGTTGTTTTAATTTACATTTTTTGAATCAATAGGTCTTTAGAGCATTTTTCACATGACTGGAGATCATTTTGATTTCTTTGTCTGAAAACTGTCTATTCATATCCTTTGATGATTTTTCAATTGGTGAATGAATTATATTTTTGTTTATTTCACTTCTCTATAGTCGTGAAACAAGGAATTTACTAGAAATGTTACAAATGTTTTCCTAGTTTTCTCCATTCCTTTTGACTTGTTTTGCCCTAAAAGCTTTTTAATTTAATATAATCAAAATTGTCGGTTTGATTTTTGTATTGCTCTTTTTTGTTGACCTTAAATTCTTCCTCTATCCATAGATTGATAAATAAACAACTTTAGGTATGCCTCCTTTTCTCAGTAGCATGATTTATGAGCAAACCATGTACCCATTTTTGACCTTGTCTTGGTATGAAGTGTAAAATCTTGTTGTCTAATTTTTGCCCTGATGTTTTCAAATTTTTTCCACAGCTTTTTTTCAAATGATGGGTTTTTGTTCTAAAGGCTTGGATCTATCATCTACTAGTCATGTTTTCCTAATCTACTCCCCTGATCTACTGCTCTAATTTTTAATCAGAGATTGTTTTTGATATTTATCATTTTATAATAACAAGTTGAGAGGGGCGGCTAGGTGGCACAAGTCGATAAAGCACCGGCCCTGGAGTCAGGAGTACCTGGGTTCATATCCGGTCTCAGACACTTCATAATTGCCTAGCTGTTGTGGACTTGGGCAAGCCACTTAACCCCATTTGCTTTGCAAAAACCTAAAAAAGTAAAAAATAAAAAAAATATAATACAAGTTGAGACCTAGTATGTCCAGACCCCCTTCCTTCATCAATTTTTCATTGATTACTTTGATATCTTGACATTGAGTAAATCCAAATGAAGGTTATTATCTTTTTCATTATAGTAAGATAATTTATTAGTATTTAATTACGATGGCATTGTATAACTAGATTAGGTAAAATTCTCAGTTTTCATTATGTTGGGTTTTCTTTACTCTGAACAAAAAATACAACTTCCATCATTTAGTTAGTTTCTTTTTTTTTTTTTTTTTTGTAAGGCAAATGGGGTTAAGTGGCTTGCCCAAGGCCACACAGCTAGGTAATTATGAAGTGTCTGAGGCTGGATTTGAACTCAGGTACTCCTGACTGAAGGGCCAGTGCTCTGTCCACTGTGCCACCTAGCCCCATCTAGGAGTTTATTTTCAAAGAGTTCCTTTGTCTCTTTTGGCAGGCATACCCTAGGGAATTTTTGGCTGGCAAGTTATTTTAAATGATCTATAACAACATCGAATAATATTGCTGACACACATAGTGTAGTTTCCCTAATTTTCTCTTTTGATTAAATTAATTTTAGATTAAGCATTGACTGAGATCATGATTACTGCTTCTGGCTATTTTTTTTTAAACTTGATAAATTCTACTTCTGCTCATTATTTTCTTGGGTTGAATCTCTCCTTTTGTAGGTCAATTCATTTCAGTCACCTTGTGAGCTAAAATTAATTGTACATTTTCCTCCTTCCAATTTTTCCTCACTATTTTTTTTCACACTTTCACCACAATCCTCCTCTTTCCTTTTATTTTCTTATCCCTTTTACCTTGCCCTGTCTTTAACCTATTCATCCTTTCAGAAAAGCAGATGTTTTTCACCCATTTCCAAAGAGAGAGCGGAAACATCTCTACCCACCCCTTGCCATCAGCTTCTTGTGTATCAGTTTTTCCTTTTATGCTTCATTTTCATGAGATAATTACTCCTTTTTATATCTCCCTACATGGTTTTATTTTTTTTAGAATCACTCCATCATACTCAGGTCAGCTCAAGGTTATCTTTCAAACTATTCAAAACTTATAATAGTACTGATAATATTTTCATACCTTACAAGTAAATAATTTGATCTTTTAATAAATTGGTGTGTGTGTGTTGAGGATTATACATTGCTGAGTAAGTTACCCTTGGTCATTACCTCAGTTCTTTTACTCTATGCCATATATTATTCCAAGAACGAGGGTCCTTCAATGTAATAGATACTGTGACTTATCTTAAACTTACTGTGGCATCAAGACATTTAAATTGGGTTTTTCTTCTTGCTTCCCAATTTTTTCCTGAGCCTGGGAGATTAGAAAATTATCCTGACATTCCTGGAAGTTTTCCTCCTAGAATCTCTTTTGGGTGGTATTTGGTGGATTTTTTCATTTCTTCTTGAACTTCAGAACAGTTTTCCCTTGTTAATTTCTTACAGGATTGTATCAAGATTCTTTTTCCTTCATCATTATCTATAGGTAGTCCGAGTCTTTTTGTAGTATTTCTTCTATATCTGTTTTCCAGGACATTTACTTTTCTTATGAAATGATTCACAGTCTCTTGCTATTATTATTTTTGTTCTTTTGATTTTTTTAAATTTTTAATCTTTTGCAATGTCATTAGTATCCCCTTGTCCAATTCTAGTTTTCAAGGAATTTCTTCCTAAAGTTTTTAATTCGTTATTTCCAATTGTCTGACTTTCTTTTCATCATTTTCTTGGTCTTAATTTTTTTTCATTTTCCCTTGATCTTTCTTAGTTGTTTTGTAGAGGTCTTCTTAACTTTTTCCAAAAATTCTTTTTGTACTTATGACATTTGACATTTGTCTTTTTATGAGAAATTATTTTTAGATCTCCTTAGCTCTTTGCAATTCAATGTTCTAAGATCTACAGTGTTTAGTATAGAAGCTGCTAGGTTTTGTGAAAGCCTGATTATTTTTCTACAGTATTTAATTTTTTTCTTTAAAATATTTAATATCATATATTAAAGTATAATAATATTATGTATATAAATATATAAGCATATTTATATATACTTTATATGTTTATGTATTTCAGAAATGCTTTTTCTTTAACCCAGGAATTTTGAAACTTGGCTCTGGCATTCTAATAAATGTTCCTGCTCCTATTGGTCTGATCAGCCACAGTTGGACACATTGTAATTTGTCTCAGATATAGTGATGTCACTTTGATCTTCTTTGATAATGCAGGACCAGAACCAACCAAATTTTCTTCCTAGGATTTTTTTTCTGGTGGTGATTAGGGGAGTCTTTGTTTCTACCTTGCTACTTGTTCTAGAACTTCAGGGCAATTTTCCCTTAATAATTTTTGGTAACATTTTATCCAGCTACTTCTTTTGATCATAATTTTCATGTAGCCATAATTTTCATGTAGCTCAGCAATTTTTATATTGTCTCTTCTTAATCTGTTCTCCAGGTTTGTTGTATTCTAATGAGCTGTTTCAGAGTCTTATTTATTTTTTCTGCATTTTTTATATCTTGGTGTTTTATAATGTCATTTAATCCTTCTTGACTAATTGTAGTTTTCAAGGAGTTATTTTCTTTGAGATTTTTTATAGCTCTTTCTAATTGGTTAATATTTTTTCAAATTTTCTAATTGCTTTTTTTTGCTATTATATCCTTGATTTTAAAATCCCTATTTTCCTTCTAAAGATTCTTTCTCTTTTTTCAATGGTTACTTTTTTTATTTTCTTAAAATACTTTTATTTTTTTTTCCTAATTTTTTCTCATTCACTCTGATTCGATTTTTGAATTCTCTTTTACTTTCATCCAATATTCCTTTTTGTGTTTCTGTCCTTTGTCCATTATGCTTTAGTGTAGGAGTGGCTCTTTTTTTAAACCTCACACTCCTCTGAAAATGATCCCAAATTTTCACTTATACCAATGTGGCTATCAGTGATCAGGTTCTTTTTTCTTTGGTTATTCATTTTTACCATTATTTGATTTGATTTGATTTTTAACAGCTTAATATTATTGTTTTGATTCTGAGCTATGAATATTATTGCCCTAGTCCTCAACTCTTCTTACTATTGCTTTCTGAATTCTGTCTGGGATCTCCTTTTTCCCTCCAATCAGGCCCAGCTTCAGTGTCCCTAAAAGGTTCTTGCTTTCTATTGTAGTGGCTTCTCCTTCCCCATAGTCGCAGCTGAGTTCACATCTGGTCAGCATTGTTAGGCTTGACTTCCAGATACACTTTGGGGTCCTTCAGCCATTCCCTACTTAGAGTCTTTTTTGCTTTAGAAGCAAGTTTGTGAGGGAAGAGTGACTGAGGTGAGTGGCTTGAGGTCCCCACTGCTTCTCAAATGGCCTCCAGTTGGATGATTCAGTAGGGTGTCAGTGCTTCCCTCAGGTCAAACCTCAGTCCCACGTTGTTCTCTGAATTGTCTCAGGTTGTTCTCCTAGGACTTTACCTCTATGGTTTTGTTACTCTTTCTTTAATTCATGATGATTTTTTGTCAGTTGTGGAGGTTATCTGGAGAGCTTGAACATTTCTGACCTACACTGCCATCATCTCAGGATTCCCCTCCTATCAGGTTTGATGAGGAAAAAGTTCCCCATCACCTTCTCTTTCTCCTGCACACATCCACCTCACACCTCCCAGGTAAATCACAAACCTCCCAAATTCCCTGGGTAATGTGTTATATTCCAAGGGATTTCTCAGATTTGTTCCCACTGACATATAACATCCATTTTTCAGAATTTTATCAGGCTCTTAATGACCTTGGATTCTAGAGCTGACTCTGACTCTCATAGAAAGTGAGCTCTGAGCAGATCCCTTCTTTGTGCTTTAGCTTCCATCTAGAATTGAAAAGGGGTGGACTCTTTGCTTCTCACATCTTTCATCTCTACATCTGATGACTTTTGATGGTCTAGGAGTTGGTGACATTCAAGGATGTGGCTGTGGACTTCAGCCGGGAGGAGTGGGGCCTCTTGGACCCTCGTCAGAAGCAGTTGTACAAGGAGGTCATGCTGGAGAATGCCCAGAACCTGCTCTCTGTGGGTAAGGACCCTTCCCCTGGTGACACTGAGTCTACTGTGAATGGGAATATCTTCATTCCTTACTGTGGAGGGTTTGGAGCAATTCAGAGAGAGAAAAGGGCAGGTATTCTGCAATTCTGTCTTTGATCTTGCCTTAAAATTCTAACTAAGAATATGGGAAAGGAAGGGAAGGGAATAAGCATTTGTTTTTACCTGCTGCTTGCCAGATGCTGTGATGAGGGGTTTCTTTACCATATCATGTTGCGTCATCCTGATAATAACCTTCCAAGTTAGGTGAATATTATTGTTGCCATTTGGACAGTTGAAGAAAATGAGGCAAATGGAGGTTAAGTGATTAGTCAGATAGCTAGCCACTGTCTGAGACTGGATTTTGACTTTGACATTCCCCAGACTAAACCCAGGGTTCTCTCCACTGCACTGACTAGATTTCTAGTTAGTGCAAAGTGTGCCAAGTCCATCCTTCTATGAAAAAGTTATACCAAAACCAAATTTCATCATCCCTACCTGGTTCCATCAACTTCTCCCCCCTCCTCTCCCTGTAATTCCCATCAATAACTGATCTGAGATTCTTCTTCTGGAGACCTGGGACCCACCCTGTCTTCCTTTCCTGTATGTTTCTGGCATACCCAGGAAAAGAGACTGGCCAAGAAAGAGTATTTGGCATGACTATGGAGTTTTGCCATTAAAGAATCTCCCTTGAAGAGGAAACAGCTCCTCAAATGAGCAACACACAAGGCTTCTATATGGTTCAGGGATTGAGGAACCAGGGAGAGGAACTGGGCAACATGGTCATGTTCCCTGGGCCTGAGACTGGTATTGCACCTTGACCCTTTATACCCTATTTTGGAAGGAAATGTTTCATCAGAATGAAACCTATTTGGATGGGGGGTGCTAATGGATTTGGAGAGGATTGGAGCATTTTGCATAACAACCCATCTTCTTGTGGGTAATTTGCATTACAAGTACTAAGGGATGAGTCCAAGCTCTTACATGTGACCTTTATGGAGTTATCTTCAAAATGCAGCAGCTCTGTTTATACGGCCCTTTTCAAAGGAGAACTAAGTTCCAACTTTCTCTCCATCTTCGTCCCCAACTGATTTGCCTGCCCAGGTCTTCCAGATCCTAGGCAAGATGTGATCTCTTATTTTGAGCAAGGAGAAACTCCATGGATGCTGGAGCAGGAAGGCCTGAGGAGCCGCAGTCCAGGTGAGTGATGTGAAAGCAGGTATAGGACAGTGACAATGGCCCTGATTCTGTGTGTCCCAGGGAAGCAAGGCCTGGATTTGTGAGTTGGAATATCTGCCTTGGGATACTTTTTCCCCATATTTTCTGACTACTTTCCTGGGTCTGTCATTGAACCATTGAGTCTCACTTTCTCCATATGTAAAATAAAAAAGTTGGATTCCATGGTCTTTCCAACTCCATTTTTTTTGCAAGGCAAATGGGGTTTAAGTGGCTTGCCCAAAGGCCACACAGCTAGGTAATTATTAAGTGTCTGAGACCGGATTTGAACCCAGGTACTCCTGACTCCAAGGCTGGTGTTTTATCCACTGCGCCACCTAGCCACCCCTTTCAACTCCATTTTTAAGGATCAATCCATGATTCCAAATGAAAGCCCTTGCTTAGGATTTGGAAACAGAATTCTTTTGAAAATGTCAAAAGGGATGTTCTGAATTCTTTAGGCTCTTAACCTTCAAGTCAGTGAACATCTAAGTGCCCTTAATGTCCCAGATGCTGTGCAAAGCACCCAACACATCAATAGATGTCAGGGGCTTTCCCTGCTCTCATGTTAACATAAATTCTGGTGGAACAGAGAAGAGGCCAAAAACTATGTAGAAATTGATGATGGACAGGATCGAAAATGGGATTAATTAAGAGAGGGAAGACCCTAAATTTAAGGAGGACTGTAAAAAGTTTATTGTGGATGTGGTCCTTGGTTGGTTATCAGGGCAGGCAGGGAGGTATTCTAGGAACAGGGATGGCAAGGGATTCTTGGTGGTAGAGCATCCTGTGCTCAGAACAGAAAGGATACCCACACCACTGGATTCTAGTATATGTGGGAAATAGGGAGAAAGAAGCATGAAAGCCTAGAGGAAGGGCTGGAGATCAAGTGCTTTAATAGCTGCAGATAGGATTTTTTTTAGATTTTTTTTTTCTTTTGCAAGGCAATGGGGTTAAGTGGCTTGCCCCAGGCCACCCAGCTAGGTAATTATTAGTGTCTGAGGCTGGATTTTAACTCAGGTCCTCCTGACTCCAGGGCTGGTGCTCTATCCATTGCGCCACCTAGCCACCCCTATAGATAGGATTTTGTATTGAATCTATTTGTTGGGGAGTCACTGGGACTTGATAAGAATGTGATAATTAAGGCCAGGTGAGAATTTTAGGAAGAATTTGACAACTGGATAGAGGAATAATTATACTGGTGGTTAAATTGAGGTAGCCAGACCAACAGCATCTTCTTACAAAATCTCTGATGTGAAGTGACTGGTTAGATACAAGAAAGTGACAGTATTGTGAGAGAAAGGGTTATATGTGAAAGATGTCACAAAGACAGACTCAAGAGGACTTCTTAAGAGATTGAAGATGTGGCTCAGGTGTGGGAATGTGTAAGAGTTGATGGGTGCTACATTGGATTATTGGGAGATGCCTTGGATAGCATTAGGAATACAAGAGGTTGGGAGGGATGGAGCAAAGAGAATTGAGTTTCCTTTTGGAAATGGAGAAGTAGAAACAGGAGAGAATAATATCAAGAATAAAATCTTAAAGGGGAAGATTGACAGTGTCAGAGCCTGCAGAGAAGTCTTGAAGGATCAGAATTAAGAATAACCATTGAATTGTGGCAATTTTGAGAAATTAGTAGTTTTCTTTTTTGTTTGACTATTAAAAATACCCAAACTAAGCAGAAAGGACAATTGAAGAAGGAAACTATCTGTTCATAAAGAACTTTAATTAGAATATTTTCACATAGATATACCAGTTTGTGTGTAAATGTGGTCTTCTGTTGCACAGTCACCTCAGAAGAGGACTAAAGAAAAAAGAAAAAAAATGCAAAGGCAAGGAGTTGAGTACTGTTTGGAAAAGGTTTATCTCTATCTGTTAAGCCATGAAATGGAGGAAAGATATTGGAGAGAATCTCATGGGGATCCATGGATGAAGTAAGAGCGTTTTGAAGATTAGATTGAACTGATATTATTTGTGAAAATTAGAAAATAATCAGTGTGCAAGAGAGTGAAACTTAATTTAAAAAATGGAGATATCAGTTGAGGATTTGCCAAGGAAGTTGAATAGTAGTATGAGATTATTTGCACATGTGGCAGCAGGGTGGCAAAATAGATTAGAATCTCTATCCTAGAAACAGGAGGACTAGAGTTCAAATTCAGCCTCAGATGCTTGATAGATCGTAGTTGTGTGACTTGGAGAAAGTCACTTAGCTCTGCTTGTCGCATATCCAGGGCCATCTCCAGGCTTCTTGATTTATGTATGACCACTGGTCTCAGATGGGTCTACAGGAGAAAGTCAAGCTATCGATTTCACATAGCACCCTCAGTCATATCCTATTCCATTGCTTGTCATGACAGATATCCTTCCTGATGTCTTCTTGGAACAAAGGGGGAAAAAAAGACAATGACAACAATTTTCACATGTTAAGTGATTTTCTTTAGCAACCATAAGAATAATCATTTCATCTGATATGGGGGTTTAAAAAGGAGAAGCATGTTTTTGACTTATGTGAGATGAAGTAGATAAGATAGTTCATGAAAACTGTATAATTTTTTAAAATTCTATTTCATTTTATTTTAAATTAAATGTTACGAAAGTTTTTCCACAATGATCCACATACATGTTTGTGTCAGATGATTTTCTTCCACTGTCCCTTCCCATCCCCCTCCCCTCATCAGTGAACAGTCTGGTGAACATTGTACATGGAGATTTGTGTTTAAGGTGTTTATGTATTAGTTATTTTCCATATGAGGAATTATGTTTGTCTTTGTCCTTCATTTTGGAAGAAGACCATGACAGCAGGGAGGTAAGGCCATGACAAACCCGCGAATTGCATTTGAGTGAGGGTTTGCGATTCTGTGTCACCAGCCTCACTTTTTCTTTCAGTCATCTGGGTCTAAGCTCATGGCTTACATTTTGAATAGCATGAAAATGTCATGAGACTGCCTGTGTCACAGGTGTAGTGGAGGTTTGTTGGGAATCCAATGGACTTACATGTGTAACTTTATGAAGTAAGTAATTCTTAGGGTATAAACTATTGCTATTTTACACTGATTGGTTTTCCATGAACGTTTAAAGTCTGAGGTTTTTTTGGGGGGGTGAATAAATAGTAAATGAGTTTCAATACTACCATTTCTGGGAAGAGGAAATAAACATGTGAATAAATATAGTATTTGTGCTTATTTATTTTGTTTAGTTCTTTCAGAAGAAGTGATCAGACTTGAATTGAAGGAGAATATTGGAAAACTAAGCCTTTCTGTGAAAGAAACTCACAAGCAAGGCATCATGAGTGACAGTGCCTATGACTTCATCTGGAGAGAATTTGGCATTACACATGAGAGAATTCCAACTGGAGAGCAACCTTATGATTTTAATCAATGGGGAACAGTTTTTTCATTGAAGGAGACCCTTGTTAAACATCAGAGAATCCACGCTGGAAAGAAACCATATGAATGTAATCAGGGTGGAAAGGCTTTTACTACCAAGAAAAGTCTTACTGTACATCAAAAAATTCACACTGGAAGGAAACCTTATCAATGTAGTCAGTGTGGAAAGGCTTTTACAAGCAAGTCATATCTTACTATACATCAGAGGATCCACACTGGAGAGAAACCTTATGAATGTAATCAGTGTGGAAAAGCTTTTACACAAAGGGCCCGTCTTACTGAACATCAGAGCATCCACACTGGAGTGAAACTTTATGAATGTAATCAATGTGGAAAGGCTTTTACGTTTAAGTCCAATCTTCGTAGACATAAGAGGATTCACACTGAAGAGAAACCTTATGAATGTAATCAATGTGGAAAAGCTTTTACACAAAGGGCCTGTCTTACTGAACATCAGAGAATCCACACTGGAGAGAAACCTTATGAATGTAATCAATGTGGAAAAGCTTTTACAAGCAAATCATATCTTCCTACACATCAGAGGATTCACACAGGAGAGAAACCTTATGAATGTGATCAGTGTGGAAAGGCTTTTTCATTGAAGGGCAGTCTTATTAAACATCAGAGAATCCACACTGGAGAGAAACCTTATGAATGCAATCAGTGTGGAAAGGCTTTTACAAGCAGGTCATATCTTCCTACACATAAGAGGATCCACACTGGAGAGAAACCTTATGAATGTAATCAGTGTGGAGAGGCTTTTACAAGCAAGTCAACTCTTACCACACATCAGAGGATCCATACTAGAAAGAAATCTTATGACTATAACCAAGGTTTAAAGGCCTTTACTACCAAGAAAAGTCTTACAGCACATCAAAAAATTCATGCTGGAGGGAAACCTTTTGAATGTAATCAATGTGGAAAAGGTTTTACACGAAGGGCCCCTCTTATTGAACATCAGAGAATCCACACTGGAGAGAAACCCTACGAATGTAATCAGTGTGGAAAGGTTTTTTCATTGAAGGATACTCTTATTAAACATCAGAGAATCCATACTGGAGAGAAACTCCTCAAATGTAATCAATGTGGAAAGCCTTTTACGAGCAAGTCACATCTTACTACACATCAGAGGATCCACACTGGAGAGAAACCTTATGAATGTAATCAGTGTGGAAAGGCTTTTAGGAGTAAGTCACATCTTACTACACATCAGAGTATCCACACTGGAGAGAAACTTTATGAATGCAATCAATGTGGAAAGTCTTTTTCATTGAAGACTCTCATTAAACATCAGAGAATCCACACTGGAGAGAAACTTTATGAATGCAATCAATGTGGAAAGGCTTTTACAAGCAAGTCATATCTTCCTACACACCAGAGGATCCACACCGGAGAGAAACCCTATGAATGTAATCAGTGTGGAATGGCTTTTACATGGAAGGAGAGACTTGCTGCACATCAGAGAATTCACAATGGAGAGAAACCTTATGAATTTGACCTCAGTTTCCTAAACTTTCATTGTGATAAAGGACATAATTTGTTGGGCTCAAAAACAGTGTCTTCAGGATAAGGAAAAACACTTAGTATTATGGCAACAGAGCAAAAACCCTTGGTTAAGAGAAGAATCAAAAGTTTGCACAATGGAGTACAATTTCAGGCAAATTTGCAGGAATTTTATATCTCCCACAGCCTACATGAGACCACTGCCAGTGACAATCAAGAATCTTCTCTTTAATATGCCTTGCAAAGTGTGTCCCCTGTTTGTTGGTGATGAAGAAGAGATTCACATTATCACAGTGTTGAAGAAGAGATTCACATAAACTTGAGGCAGAGCAGAACACTTGTGTAAAAAAGAAAACTGTTGGGATGGGGTTTAGCAATTTCCTTCTAAAAAGCTTCCCTTGCATGATCCTTCATAATTTTGGAAAGTCAAAGCAGAGTTCATTGACTCCTGGAGAACATGGTTTGGTATCCTGGTACAACCAAATTGACTTTTTCTTTGGCCTGTTAGCCTAAAGTTAAACGCTATCAAGGGAATGAAAATTTTCCCAGGGACTTTGAAAGAGTTTAAGAAGAAACAGTCTCTTGGGGAAGCTAGATGACACATTGGATAGAGCATTCCCCTGGAGTCAGGAGGACTTAAGTTCAAATTTGACTTCAGACACTTAAAAATTTCCTAGCTGTGTGTCCCTGGACAAGTCATTTAACTCCGTTGCCTTGACAAAAAGAGAGAAGATAAGAGACTGTTTTTCTGACTCTCGTCAAGTTGGTAGACAGACAAGACACAAACAAATGAAATGGAAATCATTTTTTTTCAATCTCTAGAAATTGATAATATTGTAAAAAAAAGATTTGAATTTGTCTCTTTATTAAGGGCAATAGTAGTAGTAAGAAGTCATTGACTTTTCCTATTTTTCTGCTCTTTTCATAACTCATTCTGGGGATCATGCACATCTAAGGGGAGTGATCCACAGGGAAGTCTACTCACTCCTTTCCTAGTTAGAATTCAGCATGTCCCTGATCTAAATTTGATGCTTTTAGTTAATTTTCAGTAGGTTGCTATTGGATTCTCCCACTGTTTGCCTACTAACAGATTCTGTGTCTTTAAAGGATTTGACCTGCTGGTTCCTCTGGCTCCCCTTTGATCTTGATTGGCTAGAGGTGAGGTGGGAACTTCCTCTACATCTTATTTCAGGGCACATTGCTAAAGAGGCTTAAGTTTTTGAACCTTTTTCCTTGCTCAGTACAAGGCTGCTTCCCTCACCTTCTCTTAACCCCTCTTTTCCATGCTAAATAATGGGTGTTGGGATTGTGAAGTGGTCCCCATTCCTTCTTCCAGGGCTTGTTGAGGTGTCACCTGAGATGTCCTATTGTTCTGGTATTACTTGTTCCGTGTTAGACGTTTTCATATGCCTGTTCTTAGAAATGTTCCCCAACACTTCCATGGCTGCTGATAGCTCTGCCATTGGGTTTTCTTCTTGGCACCCCCGCCCCCTCGCCCTGTGTACACAGACTTTCTATTTATCATCCTAAAACTATGATAGGTATAAGAAATGATTAATTATAATGTTTTTCTTTCCTGATTAGAATTTGCTCTAGTACATTTTCTGGGATCTTGTTGAGGTTATTAGGGTAAGGCTTAGTAAGTCAGAGTCAGAGTGGATGAGCTGTGTTAAAAATGTTAAAAATCCATCTAGTTATTTTGAATCTGACTTTGAACAGCAATTTCTTAGGTTTCTGTTTTGGGTTTTTGCTAATCTCTAGGTTTAGGAAAAATCGCTTTAATGAGATGCCAGTGGCAAAGACTTCATTTTGAGTACATAAATTGAAATAGATCAGGAAATAATGATAAAAATTTCACATATAGAATTGATATGGGAAAAGGGCATTTTTTTTAAAACATTTCTTGAACAAGAAATCCCCACATAATAAAGTGATCTGCCTGAAGCCCTTGTTGGTCCTGAAGTCAGCACCCTGAGAGACAACCCATTACCTACTACCAGATATCCTGTCTATATTTACACTTTTGCATCTATCACTCCTGGTCAAAAGCCAAATTCATTATAAAGGGCATGGGTAGAAAGATTCTACCTGCATTCAGAGAAAGACCTGATAAATAAAAATATATGCAGAATAACTTATATACTGATTTGTGTCTAACATAGCCATATCTCGGCCAGAGGCGGGCAGAACAAAGTTCACATGATAATTCTATTGGATATTTAAGAAGAGCATCAAGTTGCATATCATTCATTTGCAGTTTTATGTGTGTTTATCTTTTTGATTGTACTATGCTTGAGAATTTATTCCAAAAATTAAGAATAAAGTTTAATAAAAAGAGCATATTATTAATTTTTAACATGAAAAGAGGTGTTCTTAACCTCTCCACATAACAGACTGTCAGGTAATGACATGTCCATCTACCAATTATGCCCTTTCTAAGAGTTGTCCCTCCCTAAGAGTTCATTTAGATTTTGCATAAATTGTTTTTGCTTAAAGCTTTGTCCCTTCTTTGACTGGATTTTATTTTGGAAAATTAGACCTGGTGCTCTTGAGACTACTAATGCAGTCTCTTCTTTAGGAAGACAGTACCTTATAAAATCTGTATGAAGAAATCATTGTTATAAAATTATAAGTGATTACCTCATTTGTCTTTATAATTTTCGTGATAGTCTTCCCTTATTTGTTTGGTCATTTCAATTTCATTTTCCAGCTCATTTTACTGATGAAACTGAGGCAAACAGGCTTAAGTGATTTGCTAGCCAGTTAATGTCTTAAAATGAATTTCAGTTCACGTGGTTGAGTTTTTGATGCCATACTTCACCATATCCGGTCGTATTGCTGTCCTTTGTCTTCTCTTAAAGGAGGCTTAAGTTTATAGAACACTTGTTCAGTAGTCCAGTTGTATCCACCTCTTTGTGAACCCAAGGACCTTAAAATGGCAGACCTTTTCATCCTTCAGTAGCTGTCCAAGTGTGTTCCAGTTCAAGTTCATTTTTGCATGACACTATCCATCTCATCCTCTGCTTTCCCTTTTTCCTTTGATCTTTCCCAACATCAGGGCCATTTCGGATCCATCTTGTCTTTTGATTTTTGTGGCCAAAATGAAAAGTTTTAGTGTGACCCTCTAGTGAATTGCCAGGATTAATTGCTTGAAATAATGGCACTTGTCATCTTTTTTTTGCTATCCAAGGTAACCTCACAAATCTTCTCCAACACCACAGTTCAAAAGCCTTAACTCTGAGGCACTTAGCTTTCCTTATAGTGCATCACTCACAGCCTTATATTGTTTTGGACACCCCAAAGAGTTGACAATGTCAACCTTGTCAGCAAGGTGCTCTCTCTCTCCTTTTTCTTCATTTGTCCTGACATGTCAGAGCTTTTATTTACAGAATTCTATTCTTTAACCTGAACAGAGCAGATCAAAAATAGTGCCAGTAATGGAGGAACAAGTTAATGAATACGGAACAGATTTGTCAATTGGAATTATTCCACTTTAAACCAATCAGCTGTTCAAGGTTCAATACCGTTTCTTGCTTCCATGGCTCTTATACACATTGTTCTGAAGATAAGTAAAGAAAAGATGTAGTACTGCTATCCCTTTGAGGATTTGTCACATTTTGTTGGGATGTACACAGTCCAGAGTTTTTGTCCTCAGCTTCCTTGATTTCTCAATAATTCAACAAATGTTCAAAGTTTGGTCTTAACTTCTATCACTTTGAAAACCAACATGTTCTTCCAGTAAGTCTTGCTGAAAACCTCTTTTTGTACAGTCTTAAGCAGTACTTTACAGACATTCATGTTATTGCTACTGTCCTTGAAGAGATCTCTTGTCTTTCCCATTTTGTTTTTTTCTGTTGCTTTTTTGCATTTCTCATTTAAGCTTTTATCTCTCCTTTTTTCTGCATCCAGTTGGTATATTTTTGCATTTTTCCTTTCCTTTTCTTTCTTAGCTTTTTCCAAGGTCAATCAGATAGCCCTATTTCTTTATTGTATTTTTTTTAGAATTTTTTCTTTTTTTGTTGTTGCTGCTTCCTGTACAGTATTGTGAACCCTCTGTCTTTGTTCTGGAAAATATGATCAGTTAATTGTATTCATCACGTTCATATGCTTATTCATAAGGGATATAATTTAGGTCTCATAGTTGGTATTACAGTTTCTCCAACTTTATAGAACATTGTCATGGGAAAATTCTGCAATAATATCTTTTGATCTTTTTAAATATTTTGTGAATTTATTAAATATTCTCTCAATTGTCAGTTGACCATATCGATTCTGTTCAAGAAAGGAGTCCCACTTTGAAACTTTGGCTTTGAAACTAAGGTAGGTCAGAGGTTTAATATGCTCCATAATCTTCCAGTTTAATTTTGTCATTTTTATCATCAGTGGTCAATCAGAGAATAATCATTTCTATTTGAGAACTAAGCTTCAAAATAACACCAATCTCTTGGATACTGAGAGATCGTAGGTTTTCAAAACTCCTTCCCCAGGAATTAAAGGATTTTAAGAGCTTTTCCAAAGAGAAGGTACCAAAGAACCTATTAAGTCTCCAGAGGACTTCACAGAGGAGGAGAAATTTTAGTCTTTTGTATTTCCCTTAAAAAGCTACTGTTATTTGTTTTTAAACAAAGCATGGAGGCTAGTAGGCACAGTGGATAGAATACTGGCCCTGAAATCATTGAGTTCAAATTCTGCCTCAGAGCCTTTATCATTATGTAGCTATATGACCTTATAAAGACAAAAAAAAAATTAATGCCTGCTCAACTCCATATTTGAATTGTTGAGGATTGTAACGCCACTATTGAATAGCCTAATTTCTAGGTATAAAGAAGAGTTAATTTTGCAAGGGTAGAGTTGCATCATCCTCTAGAAATCATTTTTTTAATAGCCATATTTCATATGCAAGGATTTCCCCCACATCCCAGTATAAGAAAAATTAGAAGATAATAAATGATGTAGATTTATAAAGTGACATAATAATGCTGACATTCAAATGACAGCAATTCATTCGAATGGATTGCAAAATTGTATAAACTGAAAATCACTTCATGCATCTAACATCATGACACCAGCCAGTGGCCAGAGTAGTTTATGTCAGATCTTGTTGTACTTTATTTTCTAATTGTGACTTGTAAATGTATCAGTATATTCTGTATTCAGGATGTCCTACTGAAACAAGGTGGAACATCACAATTAGATCCATTGGAATGTGTCTACCCTCTTTATTTTTTAACCATTCAGGGTTGATTTTACCCTATGGAGGGACACATCCTTTTCCAAAGCTATTCAGGGTTGTGAAGCCGATGACTTCTCAAAGACAAATTTCATTTCCTTCTCAGCTAAGAGTCTTAATTGGCCCCATTTCTGCAGCTTATAGTGTCTTTAGACTTAACAGCTCAAGAAATGAGTCCAAAAGTTGTGAGAAGGCTTCCTATAAGCCTCTCTTGACTAAGGAGACCAACTAGTGTAGATGGAGCAGATCTCCCAACTGTGCTTCCTCCATATGTGGTGGATTCTTGAAGCTACTTTCTGTGTCCTGTGTTGGGTGATAGTCTCAGCTGCACTGAAAATGGTCCTCTAATCCCCTCCTTTCTTGATATGACAGCTCATTGATCACTTTTCTACTGTACTGTGATGTCCAGTAGATGAATTCCAGGTCTTGTCTATCAATGTCCTGTCTCTCTGGTAGAGTTCACTCACTATCTCATTCTCAAATCCAGGGTTCTAACCTCATTCTTTTCCATTACCTTAATTCCAATATTTATTAGACATTTCTGAAGTCAACTACTCTGGTCACTGGCAGCAATCAGTCCAAGGTGTCAAAATACCAGATGTGTGAAATGATTTTCAGTTTATATAATTTTGCAATCCATTCAACTGAATAGATGTCATTTGAATGTCAAGAATTTTATGTGATTATAAATCTATCAAGTCATTTATGCCAGGAACTTGAATTCAATTTAAAAAATGAAAATCTAACTTTGTCTCTTAATTGTATCAATGGAGCTTAGAAGATAGAGTTCTGGTCCTACAGTGAAAACAACTTGAGTTCAAATTCAACCTCAGACATTTACCAGAGTGAGACCTTAGGGAAGTCATTATTTTTGTCAAGGTCCCTCCCTGTTTTGCTGTTCCAAATTATATTATTGGTTCCATTATTTTCCTGGTCACCTAGGAGCATCATCTGACTTCTCATTTGCCTCTCATTGACAATACTTGGGAACCTCAAAGGTAGGGGAGCCGCTACTAGTCATGTCACTTTGGATCAGCTTTAATTGTTAGGAAGTGTTTCCTGACATCAGTCCTAAATAATCCTCTTTGTTGCTTCCACTCATGGTTCCCCGATCTGCCCTCTGAGACCAAGGAAGACCTGGGTCCTCATATGCCAAAAGTTCAGGGCTCTTCATATTTCCTGGAAATGCTTGTCTGTCCACCCCAATTTATGGAGACCTCAAACCATGGTGCCCATCACTGAGTGCAACAATCCAGATGATGTTTGTCAAAAAGCATAGTGAGATTATCCTCTGCTTATTTTTGTCTTTGTGCAGCCTAAGATGGCACTAGATTGCATCCCCATCCTGGCTCATGTTGAGCTAGTGCCTGGTCCATCATAACTCAGATCCAATTTTCTACTGCTTTCTCCCTTTGCTGCTATGTTTCTCAGGCAGAAGCAAGAGCAGTTGGTGGATATTTTAGAGACATGTGTTTCAAATATTCTGTAGGGGGAGGTATCCTAGGAATCAGAGCTGTCCCAATGTGGAATGGCCTTTCCTGGGAGGTCACAAATGCTGTTATTGTTGAAATTCCCCAAAAGAATAAAGTGGGGACCTGGGTTTAGTTAGACCAGGTCTAAAGCATTTGGTTGACCTATGGTTACTACAGTATAGCAAGGACTTGAGTAATTGTAGAACATCTAGAATGGGGAAACCAAAGTGCTGAACAAGCTCAAGTCCATGCCAGGAGGATCAATTGGAAGAGCTAGGGATGTTTTTTAGTTAGGAGGTCTGGAAGAAAGGTGGGGTTAGAGACTAAAGTGGTGTCAGTAAGAACTAGGATAACCATCTTCAAGAGGGGGATATCTTCTCAAGTCGCCCTAGATTTGTGTTGTCTGCCCCAAGATGACAGGAATAAGCAGTAAGTGGGATTTGCTGATAGAGAAAAGAAACCTTCCAAAGAATTTTAATTTCTTAGATGTGAAATTGGTTGCTTCAAGAAGAATTATGATCTCTCAGTTTGAAATCTTTAAACAAAGATTATATGACCACATGGCATGTGGTCATTTCATGTCTTTCTGTAGCTCAATCCCAGTTCCATTCTTGGAGAATCATTGACTTATTCATGTAGGTGACCCCCACATTGCTTTAGTGTGTTGGGTGCAGAGACTAGCAGGTATCCCATAATATAAGATTCTTCAGCAGCCAGAAAGAGGTCTCCTCAGGATCCACCAGGGTTAGAGCAAGACAAAGATTGTTTAGAGGTGATTAGATGCAAGAAAGGCACAGGATTATAACTGCAACCTGAATGTGCTAGGAGAGCAAAAACTAAGAACAGAATACAGAAATTGAGGAAGAGGCTGGGGCCAGTCAGGGAATCAATAAACATTGATTAAGTATCTACTGTTGCAGTCCCACTGTTAAGCCATGAAGATACAAAGGAAGGGAAAAGATGGGTCTCTGCTGTCACAGAGCTCAGGAACCAAACTTACAAATGTGAAGATGGTGTGAAAATGAAAAACAGATGTTCAGCCTCACTGTTAACTGAATGTAGGGAAAAGAATGATTTGGAATGGAAATAAGGGAATCCAGGGATGAGGATAATAATTTAAGAAGTGCAGAATAGAGGAGGAAATCGTTAAAATCAAAAGAAGCAGTTGTCAGATGAGGTAACTGAGCCAAATGGAGATGTTGTGACTTGCAGGGTCACAGCACTAGCAAGTTTCTGAAGTAGGATTAAAACAGATCTTGTTTAGACACCCAGCATTCTGTCTACTTCAACAAGCAGTAGATTGTGTATTTTAAACAGAATGCAGTGAAAATGCTCACCTATTTGACATGGAAAATTAGATATTGAAACTCATTATTTTAGACTTTATAGCAAGCCAAAATAAATTTTAGTTACCATTTAAAAACTTTATTTTTAGTGTCTTATTACACATAATATACGAAATGATAAATATACTTGAAGATAAATTACACATTAAATTTTCTAGCATTTATTTGTAACATCACCTTTCCAAGATGAGAATTTCTTCAGAAATGATTCTCTTTTGCCTAAACTAGCAAAGTGGCTGCATTCTCTGTATCTCTGCTGACTGACTAACCCAAATTGCCAGTCGACTTTGAGAATCTACCAGATAGAATAATAATAACATAAGTTTAGGAACTGTTAACACCAGAAGACTTCTCAGTCACCAGGGGCAGTGTTAGGTCTGCTGTGGTAGGATTGTTGTCTTGGTCCACTATGGTTTCATGAGGGTCTCAACTGTGCCTATCTGGGGACCACAGTTTCAAGGAGCTAGTGCCCTCTGCTGCAGAAATGGAAACCCAATAACAGCTTGATGTGGTGATTATAATTTTGAGGCAGTGCAATGACAAAGGAAGCCTGGAACGAGGGAACTACTCTGAAGCTCTGACAAACCATCAGTTGAGGGTAATCATTTCCACCTGAATGATCAGTCTTCATGGAAGTTTGAAATCAATTTGAACAAGATTGAAAAACAACTTATCGATTCTTATATTGCATTTATACAAACTCATTTTTATGTAATCACTGTATCATCCCCTAAATCAGTATATACTTGATCATGATGCCATGAAATCTGCAGGAAAAAACTTGCTTTGGTTAAACTATGCCCATGCTCTGTGTCATCTCTTGGCCTTCAAGTATATCTATGACTTCCAGAACCCCCCCCCCCCCCAAATTCCCATTTAATTTCTTATGCCAACGCTGTTATATTGAAACCTTGACAGGGAAATATTAGGTCTGCTTTGGTAAAATGTTTGTATTGGTCTATTTGGTTTTATAATGAACTCTATTCTGCATTTCCTACTTAAACCATGGTTTTCAAACAGCTAGTTCTCTTTGCTACAGGAATGCAAAGGCAAGAGGCATCTTGACCTTATGACTTCAACATTGTGGCAGTGAAATGACATAGGGAACCTGGCATGGAGTACTCTGGTGCCCTGACAAAGATAGTGAGGACCTGGGATCACTGACACTTGAATCATCAATTTTTATGAGAGTCTGAAAACAATTTGAGCAAAACTGAAAAACAGACTTATAAGGTTCTAATATTGCACTTAAAAACATTTGGAGTTTTATGGAATCACTGATCTCCAAAAGCAATACAGATATGATGATGACAGCTTGGAATATCCAGGAAAACCCTGTAATCATTAAAATATGCACATGTTTGTCATCCCAGAGGATAAATATCTTTGAAATTAAATTAAGCCATTATTTACTGCTAAAGAGGCCTTTGAAAAAATTTTAGCTCAGATCCTTTGGACCATGATCTTATTATTCAGAAACTGTGAACCTCTAAGATAGGAAGAGGTGGAAGAAGAACATGAGTGAATCATGTGGTCAACTCTGTTTCAAAAGAATGGTGTATTCAAATAACTATATAACACATTTTCAGACATGAGATGGCATATATATGTATTTAAATTCTGTTATGATGAATCTTATTTTAGGGAGCAGAGCCATTTAAAGATAACTTTTAAAAATTTAGTAATGTCTATCCTCTCTAAAGGTAATGGATGAGAATAAAATCTCATGCCCTGGTAAGTACAAAAATCACTGTTGGCATTCTTCATGTGACCGTTGGAACAGCAATAGCAACAGAATATGATTGAGAGGGATCAGTGGGAAATATGTATTTTGTTTACTGGTAGGATAGGTCGTGAAATAATTTGAATATTTTGCATTTAGCTACCAAATAGGTATCACATCTAAGAAGAAAAAATTCAAATTGCAAATAATGAAAGGAAAAGAGAAATGAAAAGATTGAAAATGTAAACTGTCTAGTTCCATGGACAAAGCATAGCTAGTCTCTGTTTTCTCTATACTGTTTGTATTCTATTCTCAGCTTCTAGGTTTTTGGTCAAGTCACTCATTTTGAGTTCATGGCCTGAGACAGGAATGTGATGAAAATGATAGTCCTGTGATTGTGTTCATGCAGTTTCTGGGCTTGTCTTGGGAGTTGTTATCTGCAGTAATTTTAAATGGAATTTCTCTTTCTATCACTTGCTCTTGGGCCTTTTTGTTTATATATGGAAATTCTGATGATTTATGTCGGTTTGTTTTATGTCCTACTACTTTGCTGCAATACCAAGCCCCTCTCACACAAATAAAGTCAGACCTAAACAATTGAAAAAAAGGTCAGTTACTCATGGTTAGGTTGAGCTAAAGACAATTCTACCCAAATTAAATTACTTATTCAGTTCCATACCAATCAAACTAGAAAATAACAATTTAACCAAGCTAGGAAAAATAATAACAAAATTCATTTTGAGCATCAAAACATGAAGGTTAACAAGAGAACTAATGGGAAGAAATGTAAAAGGAAGATGGCCTAGTTCTACCAATCAAAAGTTACTATAAAGCAGCAGTCATCAGAACTGCCTGGTATTGGTTAGGAAATAGAGTGATGGATCAATGGATTAGGATAGATTCAACAGAAACAGTAGTAAATGACTCCAATAATTACTGTGTGACAATACAAATTCTCTATTTTACAAAATTGTTGGGGAAACTGGAAAATAGTATGGCACAAACTAGGCAGAGAACCATATCTCACACACTCTACCAAAATAAGGTCAGAATGAATATAGGATTTAGACATAAAGGGTGATACCATAGACCAATTAACAGGTCAGGAAACTCAATCTATGGAAAGGGGAGAAATTTATGACCAAGCAAGAAAGAGTACGTTATAAATTGCAAAATGGATGATTTTTGACTATTAAGTTTAAAAAGTGTTTTCACTAATAAAACCAATGCTATTAAAATTAGAAGGAAAACTGAAAGCTAGGAAACAAAACTCTCATTTGTAAAATACATAGAAAATTGCACTAAATTTATAAGGTTACAAGTCATTCCCCAACTGATACATGATCAGTGTTTATGAACAGACAGTTTTCAGGTGAAATGAAAGCTATAATATAATCATGTGAAAAAATTCTCCAAATTGATTAGAGAAATGCAAATTAAAACAATTGTGAGGTTCCACTTCACACCTCTTAGATTGGCTAAGATGACAAAAAGGGGAAATGACCAATGTTGGAGAAGTTGTAGGAATTTTGGGATAGGAATGCACTGTTGGAGGAGCTGTGAACTAACTGATCCAACTATTCTGGAGACCAATATGGAAGTATCCCCAAAGAGCAATCAAAGTGATCATACCCTTTGACCCAGAAATATCAATACTAGGTCTATATCCAGAAGAAGGTGGGAAGATTGGGAAAAGTTCCAGATGTTCCAAAATATTCAATCCAGTACTATTTTTGTAATGGTAAAGAATTCAAAATTCAAGCGCTGTCCATCAATTGGGGAATGGTAGAATAAGCTATGGTATATGAATATTATGGAGTATTATTGTTCTATAAGAAACCATGAATGGTCAGATCTAGAGAAGCATGGAATAAATTACAGAAAATTTTGTACTAAAAATTTGTAAAACATTCTGATGTTGTTTGAAGAGTTCAGAACCAAGAGAACATTGAATATATTAACAACAGTATTGTAAGATGATCAGCCTTTATGGAAGCAGCTCCTCTCAGCAGTTCAGAGAGCTGGGACAACCCTGGGAAGAAGAAAATAAGAAAAATCAAAAACCCTACAGAATCTATCTCATGGTTTTCTTTCTATTCCCTCAATCTTAATTCCTCATATTGAAAATGACTAATTTGTAAACATGTTAAACACAAATATGTATGAACAATAATTACCATATTGTTCTCTGGTGAGGAGAGGGTGGTGGGAAGGGAAGGTGGATGGAAATGATGTAATTTTAAAATATGCATATGCAAGTGGATGAATGGTGAAACATTTTCATAACATGTAATTAGAAAAATAAAATGAAATAATTGAAAATTTAATAAAAAAAAAACACGAAAGAAAATGATAGCCCTGCCTTTGTCTCAGGTTTCTGGTCAGGGTCCAGGGAAAGCTTATTTTAAAATCTTTGTAAATTAAATCATCCTTAGAAAGTGAAATACTGACATTTAAGAGAAAGTAAATGAGTTTTTGTATTGCATATAGAGAGAGAGTGTGAGTTTGGGTCTATGTGTTTTTATGTGTGGCTGTATTTGTGTGTGTGTAGTATCAAGTCTTTGTATGTTTTGTAATTTGTTTATTTTAGAGAGAACAGACTTAAAGAAACAACTAGAGTACTATGCTTTTTGTGGGAGGAACTCATCATCCTCAACCCCCCTTCCCCTCCCCCCAGTCTCCCAGTGAAGAAACATGAGGCAGGGAGATGGGAGAGATTGGCAAAAAGGTTCTGCCAAACAGGATTTCAAGTGGGAAAAGTTTCAGTTTTGCTTGTGGAGTGTTTCTGAGTAAAACAGTACTCCCATAAGATGATCTGCTCATTCTAGATCTTGCCATATATTAGCTAATTGCATTTGAGCCCACAGAGTCATTCTACTTATCCTGAAAACTGAAGGTGATGGATTGGTGGCTCTTTCCATTAGATTCCTACTGTGTGGACACATCCTTGAGTATTAATAACTGTCCACTGAGTGGCCAGGTTGATTTTAATAATCAGAAGGGGACAAAATGATTTCTTTTAAAGGAATTTTTCTCACTTCTTTAGCTCTAATTCTACTGTCTGAAAATACTTCAGACCTCCCACTGAGCTGCTTCTTCCAGGATCAAAAGAGATTTAGATCCCTTGCATTTGAGCACATGCAAAAATCTACCTGAAGTTGGGGCAACTAGGTGGCACAGTGGATAGAGCACCACTGGCCCTGGAGTCAGGAGAACTTGAGTCCAAATCCAGCCTCAGTCACTTAATAATGACCTAGCTGTGTGGCCTTGGGCAAGTCACTTAACCCCACTGCCTTGCAAAAAAAAAAGCTGCCTGTAGTCAAGGGAAAAGGGAAAATACCCAGAAATGACCTCCTGGGACCCAGAGGATTCTCTTTTGTTTTTTTGAAGACATAAGTAACCTAATCCCAACTCTTCTTTGACCTCTTGAAAAACAGAAAAAATTTCTTCTTTTAACAGTAGACACAGTAGCAAAGTGAAAATATTCTCTTCAAAAAGCCCATAAGAGTATGTCAAGGCAGGTCTGGACACCTTTCTAGACCTGGAACCCACCAAGGACCCTTGGTTCCTGCTTTAACACAAGTTTAGAGGGAGAAAATGAGGTGAAAAGGGAACTGAGCATGGGCAGCTCAAGAGTGTAATAGATTCAGAGGTGGGGTAACAGGGCAGTGGTTAAAGGGCAGCTACTTGGCCATCTTTCTCTGGGCATCACAAGTCATGGCAGAAATACCTAACAAGCATCAGGAAGGAGGACAAGCAATCCATTATCAACAGGGGGTTTGCAACCCATATTTTTTTCCTAGAGTTCTATGTAGCAGAAGAAATTCCAAAAAGCATATTTGGAGCTAGTGTAAAAGTTAAAGACCTTTCATCCAAGTGGCAGACACCAACCAGGGCCACTGGGTCACTAACTGAAGGCTGTAAGGGCCAAGCCTCTATTGCTTCAAAGTCAAAAACCAGTGTTACAGTGCCACTTAGTCGTTCTTGAGGAGCTCATGAAGAACAGGTGATGGGGCTTATCCAATGGGATGTCAGACAGGGCCAGTCTGACAGCTTCAACCTGGAGGGCCACCTGTGTCTGTCACATTCACAATCCAATGCTAGGACAGTCACAGAGTGAAAAAAAAATTAGAGCATTCAATGTGAGTATTCTCAGATAAAATTAAAGCGAATTTACGGTGTGTAAGGATTTGGATGGACAAAATGTTTATTTTTCTTTAGCAGTAAAGCAATTGCAGCAAGTGGAGCCAAAATAGATTAAGTCTTTGTCCCCTAAGACTAAGTTCTGAGCCTTTTCACCTAGCTAAGCAGCTTCAAGACTTGCCTGGAAACATCCCACTGTGCCCCAAGGAAGTCCTAGTATCCAGTTAACCTGAGGAGTAGGCAACAAGATAGAGAGGATAGAGAGCAAACTAGTGTTGGCTACCCAGGAATGCAGAACCCCTGCCTTTACAATGATGATCAATAGTCCAATGTTGGGAGCAGTTAAGCACCTGCCCAGGAGGACCTGACTTCAAATCTGGTCTCAGACCCTTAATAATTACTTTAGCTGTGTGACTTTGGGCAAGTCCCTTAATCCCATTGGCTTGCAAAAAAAGCCCCGAAACAATAGCCCAATGTCTGCATTAATCTGGTTGATTGAAGGGAGAAGCAGAAACTAGGAGATTTGCACATGGATTTATATAATTTTTATTCCATTTCATAGGATCTAGTGAATCTTTGACATGAGTTAAAAAAAGGGGGAGCAACTTCCCTCACAGCCTGTTTTCACAGCTACTTGAAGAGCCAGCTGCACCATGGATACCTCTTTTCCACTATGTTATTGTAAGTTTGGGCCTATTCAAAAATGGGGAGAGTATTCATTACACTTCTTTTAAAACTGTTCACAAGTATTCTATCCACTGAGTTACTACAATCTAGTATCCCACCCCCCCCATCTGATTCTCAGGGTCCATTCTTAGGGCCAAAGATGCTCTGACCATCAAGGGGTCCCAGCCTGAGGCCAAGGCTGAATATTGCTCTGGTTAATGGTATAACAGTATAACTCAGCCTCATAGTAACAGATTCAGAGAGGGAAGAGGTGATTCAAAAGTTTAAGGGAAGCCCAGGTTCCAGGCCATGCCAAGGTTGACTCTCTTTCCACTTGCTTGTCATTCTTCCTGCCCTGCATTTATTTTTCTAAACCAGGTCTTGGATTGGGCCCTCTAGGAGTGTGGACCAGGACAGTGTGTAGATCTGGTGACAGAACCTTTTCAACCCAACACATTCTGGCATCTCCCTTTTCATCACAACAATACAAGTGGGGCTCTTTCCAGAGATATCACTAGACTTCTCAGGGCTAGGATACCAGAGGATCAGCAACTTAGGAGTGGATGAGAATTCAACCATGTACTCTTTCCCAGAAAAGGGCTTCTTCAATGCTGATTTTTTTTTAAAGGAAGACAATTGAGTTTGGAAATATAAACAGATAATCAAGTCTAAAAAGGATTACTGAAGAAATGGTTACTAACACCCAATCTGCCTTTATATATTTTCTAAAGTCATTATCACAGTAGAATCTGCTCTTCCTTTTCCTGTCTTGAGACCTATTCCAGTTCAACTACAAATTATTCTTCTATTTGATTACCTTCTGTTTTGTCCCTGTTGAAGATAACAATTGTCAAAAGGAGATGCTTCTACCCTCTGCTTTTGTTCCTATTCATGTGCTGCTAAATGTATCTCAGAAACTCATGAAACTGTTGATTTTGTTGACTCAAATGATTTTCTCTGAGGCCAAATGGATCATCACTGAGACAAGTTAATCTCTCCTCTTCCCTAAACATTCCAAATCCCACTCACCTCAACAATTGTTCCTAACCTCCTTTCTCCTCAAATGTCCCTAACCTTTCCATTCTTTCACCTTTTGGGCAGTAAGGTTGCCTCAAACTTCACTGAAAACAGAGAGGCCATATGCCAAAAGATCCCTCTGATCCCTTCCTCAACTTTCATTTTCCAAGATTTTGGCAATCTCTGCCTTCACTCATTCCTCCATGATGAGTTTGTGCTTCTCCTTGAAAAGGTTAAACCTTTATAAATGCACACATGATCTCATTCCATTCCATTTTTACAGCAGTTTCTTCCCTCTGCCATTCTCATGCTCTAATTTTTCTCCCATCTTTCCTTGTTTATGAATTGTTCTCCTCCCTGCATGTCCGTGGCCCCATCCTTTACAAACCCTACCTTGATATGTCCAGAATCTCTGTAAAACATGCCATGTTTTCTGCCTTCTGTGGCAAAACTTCTTGAGGCCTTCTACAGTTGAGAAATATTTCAATCATTGTGAGTGACTACCCCTCTGTTGGTTCAAGGAACAAGGAAGTGTACATTCAGTCTCAGTGGAGTGGGAAGAAAAGCTGATGAGATTTGGGTTCTGATGTGCAAACAGTTCAAGGGGATAAAGTTGTGACAAACCTGATGGGGCAGTGAATGGGTTGGATCCAGTACTGGCTCCTTCACCCCTACCTGGGGAAGCAGGGACAGCTTAATGCAAAGTGAGTTGACAGCAAGTAACTTGTTGGAACAAGGCAGAGAGTTGAGGCAGTTCCTAAAGTCTCAGTAGTTGGTGAAAATGAGGAGATAATTTCAAAGGCTCAACACTTTCTTTTATACTTGTTCTGCTTCCAATGCTAATGGTATTATCATCCTTTAGGACCCCAGATACTTAACTCCTTGGCCTAATCCATTCCTAGACTTGGAAAGTGAGAGGGTGTGATTGATGTTTGTATATAAACGGAGGAAGATCACTTGAATTATCAGGAGTGGCATGGAGGTAAAAGCCAACAACATACTTTTATTTTTTTGTAGTAAATTTTCCTAAGTAATAAAGATTTACACAGAGTTAAAATGAAAAGCTGGAGAAATATCTATTACATGTTAGCTGAATCCAAAATAATGACAACTTCAGAAAGTGCAATAATAAACATAAAGTTAAGAAAGATACAGGATGAGACTATGACAATTTTAATATTGTGGAGCCTGAGTTAGGATGACACAGAATTTAGCAGCTTCTTAAAACAATGAACCAGAGGACTTGGAATATGCTTTTCCAGGAGGCAAAGGAGCTAGGATCACAACCAAGAATCACCTTCACAGTAAAACTGAGTATAAACTCTTGGAGAGAAATGGCTATGTAATTAATTAGGGAAATTTCTATACTATACTAGAATAAACAAAAATTATCTTCAAATACAAAACTCAAAAGAAGAATGAAAAATTAAGCAGGAAAAACAAGAGATTCAATATGGTAAAACTGATAGATTATCAATTTCACATACAATTTATTGATTTGCAACCAACTGTACTGCTTCTCGGAACTCTGGGTACTGTGATTCATGCCAGAGAGGCAAAATAGCCTTGACAATGATTTTGATTGTGTCTGAAGATATGAGCAATCTAACTTCTACTTTATTTTTCCAGAGGGTGGGAAAGAGTGAAATGACCTCAGGAGCTAAAGCCAGATTTAAAAGAACTGGTCCATGGCCCTCTAGAATACTTCTCCATACAATTTGTACAAGTGGGGATCAGGGCACTCATATCTCTTCCCTCAATATCCATATCAGAAAGATCATTTGATGATAATCTTTTGTTTTAGATTTTTTTTTCAAGGCAATGGGGTTAAGTGGCTTGCCCAAGGCCACACAGCTAGTTAATTATTAAGTGTCTGAGGTCGCATTTGAACCCAGGTACTCCTGACTCCAAGGCCGGTGCTCTATTCACTGTGCCACCTAGCCGCCCCAGATGATAATCTTTTCAAAGAAGTCAGTATGGAGTTCATGGAGCCAGTATCCACAGTAGAGTCATCCACAAAACTTCCTATTTTTATGGGAAAGATCAGTTCATCAGATAAGGTTATGGAGGTTATAGAAAAAGGAGGTTATAAAAAAGCAACCTTGAATTACCACACCCTATTGTCAGCAACCTAACACTGATCAGCTGGAGACAATCAGGACTGGGTTAACTAGATGGTGTGGTCTGAGGATTTGGAGCAATATCCTTATGTCTGACTGGGCAGTCTCTTTTCCATTTTTCCCATTACTTAGGATAGACATCCCATCACCAGAAAAGGAATTTGACTTTGATCCTGGGGATAAGAAATTTTTCTCCAGTCTCATTCTCTTATTCCTGAGGTAGGAATATTTGTGAGCCCTACTGTCCCACCTCTGACCAAGGACTCAAACTGGGTTACCTACTGCTGCCAGCACCCCAGATTGTACAGTCACCTACTTCATAGTTTCCTTGTATTTAGCCTTGCTCTTCTTTTCATCTTGCCATTTGGAAACAAAGATCATAGGAGACACGATCTTGGGATGAATTTTAGCATCACATCCCAGAGTTTGAATGAAATTTCAGAAATGTTTGCTATGATAATTCTTCAGTGAAAATTGAATGGGTAGCGAAAGAACAGATCTTTTTCCCAGTGATATATAGCACTTACACATAAATTGACCATGAGTTAGGGCATACAAAACAAAAAATCAAATATAGAAAGACAAAAATATTAACTGGATCATTTTCAGATCACAATACAACAAAAAATACATTCATAAAGAACAGTGGAAAGATAACTTATAATTGATTGGAAACTAAATATCCTAATCTGAAAGAAAAAGTGGATCCATTATTCAATCATAGAAACAATCAATAATTTCATTCAAGAAAATGAGAAAAGAAGAAAATATATCCAAAAGCCAAAGCAGTACTTAGGGGACATTTATCTATCTATCTATCTATCTATCTATCTATCTATATACACATATATGTATGTGTGCGTATAAACACATATATATTTATCTTTTTGTATTCATATAATTCACTAATCTCCTCTTTCTTCATTTCCTTGTTGTTTATAAATAAAGAAAATGGATCAAGAGGAGATTAGTGAATTGGGCATGCAGCTAATATTAAATAAATAATATTAAATAAAGCATTACTTAATTTTATTTTAAGAAGTATAGTAGAAAACTAAATGACCAGCATAAAAAATGCAAGGGGTGAATTCACTCCAACTGAATGGGAACTATTTTCATGAAGTGACTCTTCTTCCTCCCAGGATAGGGGAGAGTGTGGAGGATAACCATCTCTGGTAGGAGCCCAGTCTTAGTTCTGGAGCCTCAAGAAGCAGAACATCTATACCATGGAGTAGAATTTCTTTCCTTCTCATGTTGGTCACTGTCTGCAAAATTTATACTCATGTGGATTGATGAAGGAAGACTTACATATGAAATACGTTTCATGGTGCTGTCGCTCTCTTCAGTACTGACTCTTGCTTCTGTCTTGTTGGATTTAGAGCTCAGTTCTCTCTCATTGAGGGCACTTAGGAGACATCTGTGACTGGGATCCCAGGATTAACAGTCACCATGACCTGCAGTTCGAATACAGGAAGGTCACCCCGGTCACTATCCTTCATGGGACCAGTAGAAATCCAGCCAAGATCCCAGAGAATTCATTTATAGTTCAGCTATATTGTATCAGGGTTCTGGTTCTGTATTTGGTTCTCAGGGTCTATCCTTGGGGCCAAATCTGTTCTCACCATGAAGGGCCCCAGACTGGAGATGAAGCTGATTATTAGGCCTTGTGGCACAATGATCATTAGCACAGTGAGAGATTCAGATGGTGAACTGAGACAAAGACCTCAGGCCAAGATGTTTCCTAGTTGCTGGGATCACCTGAGATCAGTGAATGTCTTAAGGAACTTATGTTTCAATCAAAAGCAATGCCAACTATTGGAGGGTAGAGGTTTAATAGACTATTTAAATAAAATTGAGAAATCCAAAGGATAGTGGGTGACAGCACTCAGACTACTGAGTTCCTCAGCATTCAATGAAATGTTCATTAAATTAATGTTGGAACTAAAGCAGGGAGCAGAGGGTGGAGTTTCGTGGGGAAGCTGAAACACAACTAGGGTTGCAAGATGGTGTGGTTTGCTGAAAAATTCAACCTAGTAAAACAGTATTTTAAAATTAATCAAACCATTCTTGCTTCTGGGTTTCTTGGGGAAAACTAGGCCCCATTTAACTTAATGGGGTGATGAAGGGGATGCTTCATCAATCTTTGGAACAGGTTTATACAGGTTATTGATTGCCCAATCAAGAAAATGCTGTATGTTCTCCCACTGTGAAACTGTCCTTTAGCTAGCCCTAGATGCTTGCCTTGCTTCAGACAAAGCCCCTCAAATGGCATTCCACCAGTCATTCACACCAAAGACCACCCTTCCCCTCCCTCCACATCCAACCATAGAGCTAATTAAATTGAAAAAAAATAATCTTTTGCATTTTCCAAATTAAATATTTGAGTTAGGAGATGTTTAATGTTTTTTATTTTCCCTTGTCACCCAGTAAACAGATTAAAAAGTATTACATCACACAGATCTATTAAGGCATTTTGGACATTCTCTTTCTAAATGGTAGATATTTCTGAAGTTCTTAAAATTTATAGTACAATGTCTAGATTTAGAGAGACTACTGAAGGGATAATATATATTTTATAAATTGATCTGTGGCAAAATGTGTAAGTGAATATAAAAAATATGCTTTTATTTGATCAAAATTATTTGATTTATTTGATTTGAGCTTCAAGTTCTTGAGTTATACGAAATATAACAGACCATGATAGGTTTGTTTTTTTGCAAGGCAATGGGGTTAAGTGGCTTGCCCAAGGCCACACAGCTAGGTCATTATTAAGTGTCTGAGGCCGGATTTGAACTCAGGGACTCCCGACTCCAGGGCCGATGTTCTATCCACTGCGCCACCCAGCTGCCCCCAACAGGGATGTTTTTAACAATTATACATCCCAAGGAACCAATTTGTCTTATCTGAACCCTGGTCCTGCACTGATAAATTGGGGACAGGTGACTTAGTAGGTAAAATATTGATTCCAGAGTCAGAAAAAGAGTTAAGTTCAAATTCAGCCTCAGCTGCTTACTGCAAGGGTGAGACTGGCAAGGCCCTTAACTTTTTTGGCCTCAATTTCTCATCTATAAAATGACCTGCAGAAGGAACTGGCAAAATTGTACCCTTGTCAAGAAAACATCCAAAGTGTATGAAGACTCAGACATATCTGAAAAATGATTAAACAACAACTGTCCGATCAGTGATTATTTCCATTATCCTTTAATTGATTATAGAAACTTTGGGAAATGGGACAACTCCTTTGCTGAATTCAGGAAATTGCAGGTGTTCATTCTGTCAGACTTGAAAAGTGTCTAATATTTCATTCAATTAGAAATCATAGGAATTGGCTAGGTGGCGCAGTGGATAGAGCATCGGCCCTGGAGTCGGGAGTCCCTGAGTTCAAATCCGGCCTCAGACACTTAATAATGACCTAGCTGTGTGGCCTTGGGCAAGCCACCTTAAACCCCATTTGCCTTGCAAAAAAAAAACCCCTAAAAAGTAATTTAAAAAAGTCATCTTAGAAATCATAATTCCTAATGTTTTAATATTTCCTTTTTATTAATTGCCCTTCTTTGATTTTTAAAGCTTCAAAATCTGCTCCCCTTGTTTTTGAGGACTAGACCTAAGCTGGAGAGGGCTGATGCAGCCTTCTTCCCTAGGGCTGAGAAGATGGGATGCCCTTGCTTAAGGGAAGGTACCAAAGCAATCCCTTGCTGAGTTCCCCAAGTCCTACATGGAAATGGAGCATTCACAAGATCCTTTGCTATTTCCACAAAGAGTAAGATATTCATTTTGTCCATATTAAGGGAAAAATGACCAAATAAGGATGTACCAGGTGATCCATGTAACCCTGCTCTCTTGCAGCCCAATTCCTCATTTGACCACATCCAGATTAGAGGCTGACTTTCTAAGTCCAGTCACATGGCCATCCAGAAGGTCAACAACCCAGAAGGAGAAAGACCCAAAGCAAAAGACCACAGACCGCGGTCCAGCTGAGAGCCTGCAGGCCCACGGCCGGGTGTGCTCGCTTCCATTCAGGCATCTCTGCCTTCTCCGCCCCAATGGCCTCTCCTGGCCCTCGTCCTCATCCCTCCCCTCCCAGCCCCACGGGAAGGGCATCGTGTCTCCTGGGGGAGGGCCCACAGGACTGTGCCCACGGGAGGGCCCGGATGCACACTGCCAGGGCTCCCAAGATGCACCTGGGCCCCGCTCTGGGAGGGGGGAACCGGAGGGGAGGGGCTGTCTGAGAGGAGCAGCTTGGAGGGGGCGGGGTTTCAGCGTTAGGGGCGTGGTTTAGAGCAGAAGAAGGAAGAATGGGAGAGAAGACCTAGCACATGATAGAGGGCGGGGCTTCGGGAGGCGGGGCCGATTGGGCCCAGGAGTCCCGACCCTGGACGTGATTGGAGGATCCCGGGAGGAGGGGAGGTGGCAGGGGGCGGAGCTTTTGGGACTGGAGACACCCCCCCGCGGGGCTGCTGGGTAACAGGAAGTCTGTACTGCGCCTGCTCGGCCTCCCCGTAGCTGAGATCTCTCCGCCTCCTGGAGCCCGGGCGCGGCGGGCAGGTCCCGGGTAGGTAGCGGCGCCTCCACCCCCTCCCCATTTCCCAGAGTCCTCTGCGCTGCCCTAGACTGACCCTGGGCCCCCCTCCTCCCTGACCTCGGCCTCAGCCCCCAGGAGGCCCGGAGTCCGGAATGGCGCCCCCCCGCGGCCCGTCTCCCCGCCCCCTGCCCCCCGCAGAGCCCCGGGGGGTCCCCCAGTGCCCCCAGCTTCCCAGCAGAGCTTCGGTCTCGGGGCCCAGTGACTCGGTTTCCCCGGGCCCAGGGTCTCTCCTGTCGGAATGTCTTCTCCCCCAGACCCCCCTCCTGCCCCCCCCAGTGGATCAACTCCCAATGTTGTTAATGTGACGTCTTGGTTCCCTTCCCTTTGCGCAGCCTCAGCTCAAATACTTCTTTTCATGCCTCTCTAAAGTGCAGCCACTCAGATTGTCCTGTCGAACAGCAGGACTCCAGACTGTTCATACTCCTTAACTTGTCCCCCCATTCCCCATTGGAGGGGCATTCCCTCAATTTCCCATTCTTTGCCTCTACGTAAAAAGATTTCCTGCCCCTACGTCTTTCAGTCCCCTCGGGCTTGAATCCCAGACTGAACTTTGTTTCCCAGTCTGAGTTTCCCCTGGTCTTTTCCTTGTAGTTTCCTTCCAGAGTCTCTGCATCCTTCATTTTCCCTAGATTCAGTAGTTTAGCTCCTGCCTGAGTTACCTGGGGCCTGGAGATGTGGGGAGGCAGTGGACCAGCTGGAGGGAGGGCTGTGCCCCAGGAGTCACTGAGGTGCTGCCTGGTTCTCCCTCCTGGCACCCCAAGCTCCTTCTGCTTCTGTAGAAGCCTGAGGAGAGGAGTATGAAGAATAGCATGAAGTGGGAGAGGGATGTGGTCTTTGCTTCTCTTCTACTTCTTTTCTAAGGGCAGGGCCTGGGCCTTTGTAACTCCTGGAGGACCACAGCCTTTATAAATGCTTGGAGGCCAGTCTCCAAGTAGAGGAGGCAAAGCTGTCCCTGTTCTGACCCCTCCTGTAAGCCTTCTGCCTCCCCAGCTCAGTCTGCAGAGGCCCTAGGCCTGGCCCAAGCAGGTCTTGAGTCAAATCCAGCTTCAAAAGTTGGAGAAATGTTGGAAAAGTTTTATTGTTAAAGGTTGAGAAATATTAATCTTCCAGAGTATGATCCCCAGAATAATCAGTCTGGGACTAAGATTATGAGTTTTTCCTACGCAGAGGTAAAGAAAGGAGGGAGTTTCCAGCTGTCTCTATGTTGCCATTCCCTGTCCAGCAGGGGATCCTTTCAGCTCAGGAGGGAATAGGCTTGAGGGGGCCTCTACACTTTCCTCTTTTCTGTTTACACAACAAACTCACAATTGCCCAACCTGATGCTCAACCTGAGTAACAAGATCCTGAATTCTATTGATAGCATATATAGTGACTTTGGTTACAGAAAAAAATACTTTTTTTTTTTTTTGCAAGGCAAATGGGGTTAAGTGGCTTGCCCAAGGCCACACAGCTAGGTAATTATTATAGAAAAAAATACTTTGAAAAAACTTGATAAACAGCAAAGTAGAAACATCAAGAGAATCAATATAAGACATAATTGTATAATAGTTTGGGTCCAGTGCTCCTGAAACCATTTAATTATCTTATCAGCTGTCTTTTCAGGAATCAAAATCTCATTGGGAGGCTATTTGGATGTCTTTAGCCATTTTATACAAATCTTCAATACCAAAAGATAGCTTTTTTTTTAAATGAGAGACAAATGATCAATATAATAATTACAACAAAGCTGAAATTATTATTTCTATTTCTATAATAACATGTAACCATGTACCAGTTATGGTGGAGAATAAACTTCTTTACATACACATGCTCAAATAATGCAATTGTAACAGTTAATATTATTTCCTCTTTTTTCTTAGTAAAGATCATAAATTTCTCTATATAGGGTATGATATTAAGTCAGAAAAATTATACCTATCTTCTCAGCATGTCTTCTTTGATTTTTTTTGTAGTTTTTTGCAAGGCAATGGTAAGGTTAAGTGGCTTGCCCAAGGCCACAGAGGTAGGTATTTTCTTTGATATTTCCATTAGTAACTTTATTATATATCAAATAAATTTTCAACTTCCCTTATCAAAAGAACTTCAGTCACACTTTTCTCTCCATAGTATATTTATTACCCAAGGAGGGTTTTGCACATAAGTTCAATATGCAGTTCCTTTTGCAGTTCCCAAATTGACTTTCCTTTTGCATGGTCTGTCATTTCTTCTCTAATGCTTTCTTTTTCTATTTCTTAAATGTAAGTTGTTCATTTTCTGTATTACTTGATTCATCTGGTCTGCATGGTCTTATCTTTCTTTCTGACATCCACACAGTTTCTCCATCTTTGGACAAAACAGAAGCAAACCCTCGACCCCAGTTTAGTAATTAATCAAGTCTTTTCCAGTGTCCATCTTTTGTATCCTTCAGCAATACTCTATGAGTACTCTTGGGAATGTTTGTTATATTATTGACGGTAATTTTGTAACCAAAGTGTTTTTCAGCCAAGGTTTTATTCTTATCATCCAAAGTCAAATAATTAATGAATACAAAGCTTTATTTAGGCATAGTCTGGTATCTGCTTCTTCACATTCCCTCTTTTCTGTTTATATGGGAACATTTTTAATGAACTATAGGCTTGATCCAATGGATTATAATGAATGCCTATAATATGTTTTATATTATATAGACAGAAGTGTTTAAATGCCATAGAAATATATCCAGGGCCATTATCTGTTTTTTATAAATTTTGATATTGTTGCAAACTGATAAAACGAATGATCAATCACACCTAGAGTAGCCTCTGAACTTTGTGCTGTTGCCATTGTATATGAACTAAATGTATCTACAGTAACATGAATAGATTTCACTTTTCTAAAAGGTGCATAATAAGTCACATCCATCTGCCATAACTTATTAGGAGTCTGGCCTCTAGGATTCTTAAAATAATTTGGAGGGGTAGGTAACTACCCCTTTGTGGACAGGATTTTCCTATATTCCTAGCTCTCTCTAGTGATTTTCAATTCTTTCCTTCGTAAAGAGACATTCTGATGAAATTTTCTGTGAAACAGTTTAGCTTCCTCTTCTACTAAGCTTATAAGGAGTGGAAGGGTTAATTGATAGGTCCTATGATTACCTTCATATATATAAGTTCAGGTAATCCAGAGTGGGATTTTATATGTTCAATAAAAAAGGAATTATATCCATTTCTAATAACTCAGGTCCTCCTGACTCCAGGGCTGGTGCTCTATCTACTGAGCCACCTAGCCACCCCCTAGTAATTCTTTAAAGAGTTGATATAATACAACATCAGTGCCATGATTAATAAAGGCTGTTCTTATGCATCTGATGACACAATAATCATACTTACTATCTGCAAAAATATTAAGGAGTTGTAGCCATTCTCTTTATACCAACAATATAGCATATAAATTTTCTTTATAGATGTAAAAGTATATAATTTCTTTTCTGTTATTGCAATATGCTTGGACCTACAGGTTTAGAATAAGGTTCATTAAATTGTTTAAAAATTTCAGGGAACCCAGAGGGTCATAACTTCTGGTATTGTCCCTCATTATCTCCACAGAGCAATACAATTATTAATTCTAGGCTTAGATATTATTAACTCTTAAACTATGTGAAACATAAGATTCCCAGGCTGACATTTCATTCTGTTAAAGAAAAAACAAAACAAGTTCTCTTAAAGTTAACCTTAGATCTGAATATCTTTTATGCAAATTTCTTTCTTCTTTATGTATTATAAGTTTATTTTCCTCTTATTCCAAATACATTCCTGTTTTCAAAAAGAAAATAAGATTATAAATTTAGTTTTAAATGTATATGTATATATTTATATTAATTTCAAAAATCCCATTGTAAAATTTTTTTTACTAAAGCTAGTGTTACAAGATGCATATATATAATTTTTAATAGATATAATTTCATAAACATGAGATGGAAAAACTTTTCACAAACTCTGGACCAAAAAGACCTTGAGAGATATAATCTGTTGGCATGGATTTTTCTAATTTTCTTATAACAAATCTTTACAAATGTGATGGATGATACTTTAATTCATTCATATTTTATAATGTGACCATTTTAAATTTTCAAAAAAATTGAATCTGTTCTTATAGTTTATTAATTACATATAATCACATTTTCAATTTGACGTGTATTTGCTTTACTCCCTAAAACTTAGAAATAAAAATTCTTTAGACCAGATTTTTTTAAATTTTATGATTACAAGATTTTATTTATAGTTCTCTTAATAATCTTATAAATTCCAAAACTCATGTTCAAAATTACCTTAAATCATTTTTTTCAAAATATAAAAGTTTGCAAATTTTTCTTATCTGTATCAGTGCTATTCTAATTTCTCTAACTCTGTGCTAAACAAAAGTTTGACAGAGTCCCAACCTCTGTCAAGGCCGTTCTGACCCTAACATCCCCAATAGTTCTTTTTCCTCCTGTGACTCTGGGGGAGTCAAAAAATATTATGTCCAAAAAATTATTATTTTTTTACAAATCCCTTAATTCAATTACATATATTTTCAGATAACTTTGTTCACTGGATTATACATTATAGATTTAACCAATTTGAAGAAACAGTTAACATTTACTTAGCAATTGCTTTCAAATCAAAACTTTCACTTTATGGGGATTATTACTTTTCCAATCAATTCACTTCCAGATATTGCAGAAGTGTTGATTTAATGCAATTTTCAGATTATCCCAATCTCATTTAAACACATATCTACATTTATTTTATTCTCTTACTACATTGATTTGTAGATTACTTTTCAAAATTCCCAAAATCTCTTTATACAATGTCAAACCTGCTCAGACCTTCTTTCTACATGCTTGAACCAACTTCCATACTTAACAAATGCTTAAAAAACCCCAACAGTCTCTATATGCCTTTTTGTATTTCCTTGCAACCTTATTTTCTCTATCCAAACTTTTCAGAACCCATTACTCAGACTGAACTACTTATATATTCCTTTAATATACTGTTCCATTCTTTCCCATAAATTCTTTTAAGACCAGCCAAAAAATAATTTTAAGGACAATTTTAATTTCTACTAGATCTCTTAGAAGTATAATTTGCCAAATCAGTAGGTACAACTCTGTTAGACAATCAGATCAGAAAACAAACAATAGAAAATAAGACACATTAATAGAACCCCTTCTTTCCCCCCAAAAAACATGATTTCCAGGAAAATCTGTGGGTCTGAATCATAGTTTTTTTGAAAAAGAAAAAGATCCAAACTTGAAAAGAGAGAAAGGAAAGAGGATTGGCCAATCAGAACATAAAGATATGACAGCAAGTCTGACCATGCAGAAAGAGCTAAGAGCTTTCCTCTGCCTGGATTTTAAAACAAACACATAGAAAACACATAAACAGTATCAGAGCACATTGAATCAGAGAGGCCCCCAAACTCTCTCTGGAGAAAACCCCACCTAGTTCTCACAGTAGAGAAAATACATAGAACATTTAATATATCACAATACATTTTTTAATACTTACAGATTATAACTAGTATAATTTTTGAGAGGGCAAAACAGTCATTTAAAAATCTCTCAGCCTAATTGGAATATCCTCTGACCCCCTTCTTATTTTAGAGTAAACCAAATAACTTCTTTCTAAGGGGACAAGTGTTAAGTCTTTTCTGGGCTGGGTGGGGGGTAGTGGAATCTTCCCTTCTTAAATCCTCCTTTGGCCCATAATTTTCTGTAATACCTAGCATTATCAGAATCTATATTGCTAAACTCCTGAAGCTATAACGTGACGATATCATCTTGGTAAAAGTTTAACTATTTAGTTTCCCTTATTTCTTTTATTAATTTATTTTTGTTATTACTTAGTACCCAAATTATATAATTTAGAATTAACCTGACTCTCTCATCTTTTTGGAATATTTATTTCCCCCCCAAACTTTATCAAATTAAAAATAATATTTCTTTATATAATATAACATACTTGGTAATATACACTGTCTTTTCTGATTCTTTTAACTCTAAATAAGTTTTCTTTTTTGATACTTGTTTATCCAAATCTTCATGAAGTAATTCTCTCTCTCTCTCTCTCTCTCTCTCTCTCTCTCTCTCTCTCTCTCTGGCTAGTAACTCCAAGGTCAAAAGAGAAGAGTGTGTGGGGGGGAACATTCTGGCATTCTTCACTTTTTCATTCTGCCAGAATAAGTGGGGAAGAGAAAAATTCAACAGCATTTAATCATATTAATATTCATTTATCTGTTTGATTCAAAGTACCTTTTAAACTCAATTCTCCTTTCCTTGGGAACCATGGAGAATATCGTAAACAGTCTGTAAAAACTTATCTGTTTGTTTTTAGATAATTTCTAAGCTCTTTAGACAATTTCTTTAAGATTTTTACATCCTGTCCTGCCTTTTTTAGTTACTTGGAAAGTTCCTTCCCTTTTACACCCATGTTCCTGCTTGGAAAAAAAAAAGGCACAGCTGCAGATTGGCTCAATCCTAGGATTCCTCACAGCTTTACCAGGGAGTTTTCTTCTCCTGAAGGACTCTCTCAGTCTCTGGATGACTTCAAGTCCCTCACCTACCCCATGTAAGGAAGCCAAATGTTGCGATCCTCTGTACAGCAGGAGATCCATTCAGCTCAGGAGCGAACAGAAACACGTATGCACCGGGATGGGGAATACGAGCAGGATAAGTGGCAGAGCTGTTTATTGAAAACATCAAACAGTTCTTATAGAAGAAAACCATAAAATTAGCATACAGGATGAAAACAATGATGTAACTTTGTTATGGGCAGGAACTGACCCATCAGGATATGACCTAGGTCAAGAAGTTTGGAAACAGGGCTTATATTATAGTACAGTGAGGCGACTAATGACACAGTTGTGTTATCAGATCAGAGTTTTGTGGAAGCTTTCAGCTCAAGGGTCACCAGAGCTCGGGTTATTTTGGCTATAACTGGCCTCTTGACCCCAAACTCGTTTGAGTGTTCTTTATCTGCATCTTTAGACTGCCTCCTGGGTATCAGAAAGGCTTAGAACTAGGAACCTTTTCTTGTTAGGAGTAACATTTGATAGCAGAGCTTTGGCTGTTGTTACATTTGGGGATCTATCAAGAGTGGAAGAGTTTCATTATTTTGGAGGGGCAGAGCCAAGATGTTGATAAGAAAGGATCGTGTCTTAGGAGCTCTCTCATAAAACTCATAAGCTAAGGACTCTAACTAAATTTTCGAGAGACAGAACCCACAGAGGGACCCAGTGAGGCAGTTCTTCCACTCAAGGTAACCTGGAAAAGAGCAGAAAGGCTCTGCTCCCTGGGGTCAGAGGGGCGGCATGCCAGAGGGGTGGCCCGCTAGAGCCAAAGAACTTCAGCCTCCCGGAGGCAGCCCCAGGGCGTTGGGATCTGCAGCTCACAGCAGCAGAGGAGTCTCCTGAGCTGCACCCCGGGGAGCACCAGGCACAAAGTGGGGGAACAGCAGGGGACCTTTGCCAGAGTGAGCCCATGGAGCCCAGCCCTCAGGGCACACAGCCAGCAACTTGGTCTTTTGGCAGCCCGGATCCAGGAAACAGAAGCAGGCAGAGCCGGTAAGCAGGATCCCCCAGGGTATGAGCCCATTGAACCTAGGGAGGGGAGTGAAGAGAGACTGCAGAGCTCTGTCCTCTGCCCCTGCAACAGGACTCTGGGGCTCTGACCACATTCAGATCCTGATAGCAGTCTAGGCCCCCCCATAGAAGAGCATGCCCCCCCACCTCAGCCCCGTGGCAGAGGGGGGCGCATATGGTCATTCACAGACCAGGAGGGAGGACAGAGTCTCACACACTGAGACCCTTGTGGGAGTGTCCCAAAAGCTCAGGAAGCACTCCAAAACTAGTCTCAGGCTGAGAAAATGAGCAAGTGGAGAAAAAAGAGGAACACTATTGAGAAATATTTTGCAAATGAGCCCAAGAAGGATCAAAATACTCAGGCTGAAGATGAGGAAGCAGAAACTCCTGCATCTAAAGACTCCAAGAAAAACAGAAATTGGGCTAAGGCTATGACAGAGCTCAGAAAAGACTTTGAAAATCAAATGATGGAGTTAGAAGAAAAACTGGGAAAAGAAATGAGAGAGATGCAGGAAAAACATGAAAATGAAGTTAGCAGCTTAGTCAAGGAAATCCAAAAAAATGCTGAAGAAAATAGCATGCTAAAAAACAGCTTAGGTCAAATGGATAAAACAGTTCAAAAAGTTATGGAGGAGAAGAATGCATTAAAAAGCAAAATTGGCCAGATGGAAAAAGAGATAAGAAAACTCTCTGAGGAGAACAAATCCTTCAGACAGAATAGAATTCAGGGAAATTGATGAATTTACTAGAAATCAGGAATCAATACTTCAAAACCAAAAAAATGAAAAATTAGAAGAAAATGTGAAATATCTCATTGAAAAAACAACTGATATGGAAAACAGACTTAGGAAAGATAATTTAAAAATTATTGGAATACCTGAAAGTCATGATCAGGAAAAGAGCCTTGACATCATTTTCAAAGAATTACTACAGGAAAATTGCCCTGATATTCTAGAAACAGAGGGCAAAATAGAAATGGAGAGAATCCACCAAGCCCCCCGAGAAAGAGATCCAAAAAACCAACCCCCAGGAATATTATAGCCAAGTTCCAGAACTCCCAAGTCAAAGAGAAAATGTTACAAGCAGCCAGAAGGACATAGTTCAAATATCATGGAGCTGCAGTCAGGATCACACAGGACTTAGCAGCAACTACATTGGAAGCTTGTAGGGCTTGGAATATAACATACCGGAAGGCAAAAGAGCTTTGAATGCAGCCAAGAATGAACTACCCAGCAAGGCTGAATGTCCTCTTTCAGGGAAAAAGATGAACTTTCAATGAACCAGGGGAATTTCAGATGTTCCTGTTGGAATGGCCAGAGCTGAACAGAAGGTTTGATCTTCAGATACAGGACTCAGGTGAAGCATAGAGTGGAGGAGAAGGGGAAAATATGAGGGACTTAATGATGATGCACTGCATGTATTCCTGCATAGAAAAATGACACTGATAATATTAACCTCAGTTAATAGAGCAGGTAGAGGGAGCTTTTATAGTTGAAGCACAGGAGAAAGCTGAATTCGAAGATAAAATATGGTGTAAAAATGGAGTCAATAGAAAAAAAGGGAAAAGTAATGGGAGAAAGAAAGGGGGGGGAATAGGCTAAGATATTTCATATAATAAGATTTTTCTTTATTACAATGAGCTATTACAATGATATGGAAGGGGGGGGAGGCAAGGGGGAATGAGGGAATCTTTGCTCTCATCAGAGGTGGCTAGGAGAGGAAACAGCATATGTACCCAATGGGGTATAGACATCTAGAGTAAGAATGAGAGAAGGGGGACAGGGGGAAGAGGGGGATGTGAATGATGGAGGAGAGGATGGACCATGGAGGGAGAGTGGTCAGATATAAAACATTTTCTTTTTTTACTTGCAAGGGGCTGGGATTGGATAGCCTGTCCGGGACCATAGGGCCAGATGGAGGCTGGGCCTAAGGGGTGGTATGGAGGCTCAGGGCCTCTTGGCCCCAGGACCAGGGATCTGTCTGCTGCGCCACTCAGCTACCCTACAGCAGAGTCAGAGTGAAAGGGGAGAGAAAATATAGTACATGGTAATGGAGAAATACGAAAGGAGGGAGTTGCGATCAGCAATGGCAATGGTGGAAAAATATGGAAGTAACTTTTGTGATGGACTTATCATAAAGAATGTGATCCACCCACGACAGAATTGTTGGTGTTGGAACAAAGACTGAAGCACATTTTTTATTATTATTTGGGGGCGGTGCAGGGCAAATGGGGCTGGGTGGCTTGCCTGGAGACGCATAGCAGGGTGATTGTTGGTTGTCTGAGGCCGGATTTGGACCTGGGTGCTCCTGGCTTAAGGGCCAATGCTCTGTCTGCCACCCAGCCACCCCTACTATTATTACTATTTTATTTTATTTTGGGTCTTTTTTTTTTTTTTGGTTTTTGCAGGGCAGTGGGGTTGGGGTGGCTTGCATGTCACACGGCTGGGTGATTGTTGGGTCTACGGGGCCGGATGTGGGCTCGGGTGCTCGTGGCTTCAGGGCTGGTGCTCCATCCATTGCGCCACCTCGCCATACCTATAATTATTACTATTATTTTTTTTATTTTAATTTTTTTCTCTCCTGTTTATTGCTCAAGCAAGTCTGTATTTATGGGGGGTGTTTTATTTACTCTTAGACAATAATATTTTATTAATGTAAAAAATTATTTGTACAAAATGAGAATAAATATTAAAAAAAAAGAGTGGAAGAAGCAGGACCCCAATGTAGATAAAGACCAGAAAAAAGATGGAGGAACTTGACCAAATGGAATCACATTGGTCCTTGCTCCCTTTGCAGGAATCCTGGATTCATGGCAATGGACCCTGGGAGTCTCAGACCCAAATTTCAGGTGAGTACATTCTATTACCATTCTGATTCATATCTAGCCACTGGACTCAAATAGCTCTGGAGTATTAAGGGAGGCTGATGATTTAGCACATTGCCACCGCCCCCCCCCCCCCCTCAAATCCAATTCACTCCTTGTCATGGCATTATCTCCCTGATGTCATGGTCTTCTTCGAGAATGAAAGAGAAACATCAGACCAACATGAGTAACCAAATCTATTTCTATAGACCTAGAGGAGGGTTCATGAAACTGGCAATGCCTTCTTATGGATCATTACCCTACCAAAAAATAGGTTTGAAGTTGAACTTCTTAGTAACCACACTTCCCTATTCACTTCTGTATTTTAAACTTATTCATGGGACCCTTGAGGTCTTGAGCCCCTCCCACCCCAAACTGGTATCCTCCCTGTTCCTTTGTTCTTTTAGTTTTTTGTTTTTTGTTTTTTGTTTTTTTTTTTGCCAGGCAGTGGGGTTAAGTGGCTTGCCCAAGGCCGCACAGCTAGGTAATAAGTATTAAGTGTCTGAGGCCTGATTTGAATTCAGGTACTCCTGACTCCAGGTCCAGTGTTCTATCTACTGCGCCACCTAGCCACCCTCTCCTTGTTTGTTTTTAAGCTCTCCCTCATTGCAGTCAACTTTCAAGAACCACCTCAGTTGTGAATTGATTCTTAATTCATGCCTAGCATTGTGTACACACACACATAAGCTCACATACACACACCTCCCCTCATTCCATGTGATTATAAGCAGTTTAATAGAGTTTATACACATGCAACAGTGCAAACTATTTCCAAATCAGGCTTTTTCTCCCTATGCCATCCTGCTTGTCACAATATTCCATCCCAATCTCACAACAGCTTGTTTGACCATTCCCCTATTGATGGGCATCCTCTTGCTTTCTCAGGAACAAGAAAAAGAGATCTTATAAATATTTTTGTATAATTTGATCTTTTTTCCCTTTTTTAAAAATACTGTCTTTAGACTCTAGAGCTGGCAATGTTATTGGTAGATCAGCAGATATGCAGAGCTCTATAGCCCTTTGGGGAACATTCCAAATTGGTTTTTAAATGGTTGGATCAGTCCACAACTTCAACAGTGTCCCAGTCTTCCCACTTTACTTCCAACATTTGTCATTTTCCCTTTCTGTTGTATCTAATACATATGAGATGGTACCTCAAAGTTGTTTTAATTTGCATTTTTCTAATCAATAGGGATTTAGAGCATTTTTCACATGACTAGAGATAGTTTTGATTTCTTTTGTCTGAAAACTGTCTATTCACATTCTTTGATGCTTTATCAAAGAATGAGTTGTGTTTTTGCTTATTGCATTTCTCTCTGTAGTTGAGAAATAAGGACTTTACTAGAAATATCTGTTACAAATGCTTTCCTTAGTTTTTTTTTGTTTTTGTTTTTTTAGGTTTTTGCTCTATCCACTTGTGCCACCTAGCTGCCCCCTTTCCCTAGTTTTCTCCTCTCCTTTTGATTTTATTTTGTCTAAAAGCTTTTTAATTTTATATAATTTATATAATTGAAATTGTCTATGTTTAATTGCCTCTTGGCAGTGTGCCACCTTTGTCTGGGACTCCTTAAAAGTCCCTAACATTGGCCAAACCCTGGGAGTTTCACCCATAGAAAGGATGCTTTGCCTGGGGTATTTCCCAGTCATGACTCTGAAGGCTTACTCCGGAACTTCCCAGCCACTGTTGATTCAGATGTTGGTGCCCCCCCCCCCCGCCAATTGGTGATGTTTTCTTTTAATATCTATCTTCATATAGGCTTTGCTCTTCTTTTTATTATATTAGGACTTATGGGTTACTTTTGCTGTAAAACTGATTTATTTCTACCTGCTTTATAATCACTTTATTAAATATACTCTTTTTTAGTTTTATTGGTGTGAATGTGTCATTTTTCTAGTAGCAAATCAAAACCAAAACTCCTTAATCAAACACCAGAGTAGTAACTCAGAAGCTTTTTCATCCAAACCTATCATTCCTTCCCACCTCCACTCCCAGCTGTCCTTCAAGGATCCTATGAAAATTCACCAAAACCTAATTGATAAAGGAACCTATTTCTTGGAATACTATATTACATAGAGCAAAAGAACTGAGGTAATGACTTAAGGGTAACTTATTCAGCAACATATAATCTTCAACATATACATGCATATATATATATATATATATATATACACACACACACACATGTGTATAAATAAAAGGAAATTTAATATCCTCAATGACTTTAACATTGTTGTGAAAAGTACATGCATGACCATGTGAAGAGTACATGTATGACTATTTGTGGCCAAGGTTCTGAAATTAAACGTTGAACCTCTGGGTGGGTAGCCAACCCTCCCAAGATTCAAACTTCAGGAATGGATAGTTCCTAAAGGGAGTATCTGGGCATATGCAGAGACAATCAAGTTCATGCAAAGGTGATGGGGGACCTTGAGTGGGGGAACCAGCATATGGCCTTGCCCAGGATCAGAATGGGTATTAACCCTTCATCTGGGTAAGTGGTTAGAGGAGAAAGCAGTAACCAGTCCTATAGCTTGGCACTTATTTCTCTTTTGATCTATTAAAAAAATGTTAGGCTGGTGAGCTTTCTCAGGGTATTTGTTTAATTTAGTAGATTTTTGGAGAGATCCTGATTGCATAAGAGACTGTTACTCCAAATGTATTCATGATATTTGGGATAGGAAATAGTTGGTTTGAAAATCTGGCATTTGTAGGTGGGGTAAATAAGAAGAGAATATATTTGAATTGATGCTTCTCTCTTTCACCTCTGTGGCTCCTAAGTATTTGTAACTATTCCTCTTGCATTGTACTAGAATAGAAGAGATATCCTATTTAAAAAAACAAAACAAAACAAAACAAAATAGGGTCCTTCAATGTAATAGATGTTGCATCTTATCTAAAACTTATTGTGGCTTCAAGATATTTAAATTGTTTTTTTCTTGTTGCCTCCCAAATTTTTTCCTTTGACTGGGAGCTTGGCAAATCTAGAACTTTAGAACAATTTTCCCTTGTTAATTTCTTGCAATATTGTATCAAGATTCTTTTTCTTTCATCATTACTATCAGGTGGTCTAAGTCTTTTTATATTATTTCTCCTCTATCTGTTTTCTGGAACAGTTGCTTTTCTGATGAAATGATTCACAGTCTCTTGCTATTATTATTTTTCTTATTTTTGACTTTTTTTAGTTTTTGATCTTTTAGAATGTCATTAGTTTCCCCTTTTCCAATTCTATTTTTCAAGGAATTATTTTCTTCCTTAAGTTTTTGATTCTTTATTTCCAATTATCTGACTTTATTTTCATCATTTTCTTGATTATTTAGGATTGGTCTTAATTTTTCCTCATTTTCCCATGATCTCTCTTAATTGATTTCTAGAGGTCTTAACTTTTTCTAAAAATTCTTTTTTTATTTGTGACATTTGACATTTGTCATAGTATGACATGGATGCAACTCCAACTCCTTAGCTCTTTGCAGTGCGATATTCTAAGGTTTACAGTGTTTTTAATATAGAAGCTGTCAGGTTTTATGAAATCATGATTTTATTTTTATACAGTATTTATTTTTTCTCTTTGTTTTTAAAATATTTTTTCTTTAACCCAGGAATTTTGAAACTTAGCTCTGACATTCAAATACATGTTCCTCTTCCCATTGGTCTGATCAACCACTGTTGAACATATTGTAATTTGTCTCCAAAAATAGAGATGTCACTTTATTCTTCTTTAATAATGAAAGATAACCAACCAAATGTTCTTCCCAGGATTTTTTGCAGGTAGTGATCAGTAGAATCTTGGTTTCTACCTTGCTTCTTGGTCTAGAACTTTAGGGCAATTTTCCTTAATAATTTCTGGTAACATTGTATCCAGCTACTTCTTTTGATCATAATTTTCATGTAGCTCAGCAATTTTTATATTGTTTCTTCTTAATCTGTTCTCCAGTTGGTTGTTTTCTATTGAGCTGTTTCAGATTCTCTTGTTTTTTTCTGCATTTTTTATATCTTGGTGTTTTATAATGTCATTCAATCCTTCTTGCTCAGTTGTAGTTTTCAAGGAATTGTTTTCTTTAAGATTTTATATCTTTCGGGGGCAGCTAGGTGGCGTAGTGGATAAAGCACTGGCCTTGGAGTCAGGAGTACCTGGGTTCAAATGTGATCTAAGACAATAATTACCTAGCTGTGTGGCCTTGGGCAAGTCACTTAACCCCATTTTCCTTGCAAAAACCTAAAAAAAAATTTTATGTCTTTCTAAATGGATAAAATTTTTTCAACTTTTTTGATTGCTTTTTTGCTATTTTGTCCTTTTTATTAGATTTCAAAATTCTATTTATTTCCCTCCTAACTATTTTCTTTCTCTTTTTTGCAAATGAGTAAGTTTTTTCATTATTTTCTTAAAATGTTTTTATTTTTTTCTAATTTTTTCTCATTCACTCTTGATTTGATTTTTGAATTCTTTTTTACTTTCATCCAATATTCCTTTTTGTATTTGTGTCCATTGTCCATTATGCTTTAGGGTAGGAGTGGCTTTTTTTTTGAACCTCACACTCCTCTGAAAATGATCCCAAATTTTCTTTTACGCCAAAGTAAATATGAATGATTGGGTTCTTTTTTCTTTGCTCATTTATTTTATCTTGATTTGATGTGATTTGATTTTTAACAGCTCAATATTATTATTAAGTTTTGATTCTGAGCTATGAATATTGTTGTCCTAGTCCTCAGCAATTCTTACTATTGCTTACTGAATTCTGTCTGGGGGCTCAATGTCAGGGTCTCCTTTTTTCCTCCAGTGAGTCCCAGCTTCAGTGTCCCCAAAATGTTCTTGCTTTCTATGGTAGTGTCTTCTCCTTCCCCACAGCCATATCTGGGTTCACATCTGGTCAGCACTGTTAGACTTGACTTCCAGATACACTTTGGGGTCCTTCAGTCATCTCCTACTCAGTCTATTTTGCTTTAGAAGCAAGTTTGTGAGGGAAGAGTGACAGAAGTGAGTGACTTGAGGTCCCCACTGCTTCTGAAATGGCCTCCAGTTGGATGATTCATTGGGGTGTCAGTGCTTCCCTCAGGTCATACCTCAGCCCCACATTGCTCTCTGAATCCTCTCAAGTTGTCCTCCTAGGACTTTACCCCCTATATTTTTGTTACTCTTTCTTCAATTCATGATGATTTTCTGTCAGTTTGTGGAGGGTATCTGAAAAGCCTGCACATTACTGACCTATACTGTCATCTTTTCAGGATTCCCCTCCTGTCAGGTGTGATGAGGAAGAATTTCCCCGTCACCTCTTTCTCCTGCACATATCCACTTCCCACGTAAACCACACACCTCCCAGATGCCCCGTGTAATGCATTATATTCCAAGGGACTTCTCAGATTTGTTGCCACTGACATTTAACATCTATTTCTCAGAATTACCTCAGACTCTTAATAACCTTGGATTCTAGAGCTGACTCTGACTCTCATAGAGAGTATGAGCTCTGGGCAGATCCCTTCTCTGTACTTCAGCTGTCATCTAGATTTGGATAGGGTTGGACTCTACTTCTCATGTCTTTCATTTCTTCATCTGATGACTTTTCATGGTCTAGGAATTGGTGACATTCAAGGATGTGGCTGTGGACTTTACCCAGGAGGAGTGGACCCTCTTGGACCCTTGTCAGAAGCAGTTATACAAGGAGGTCATGCTGGAGAATGCTCAGAACTTGTTCTTTGTGGGTAAGGACCCTTCCCCTGGTAACACTGAGTCTACTGTCAGTGGAAATATCCTCATTCCCTACTGTGGAGGGTTTGGAGCAATTTAGAGAGGAAAGGGCTGGTCTCCTGCAATTCTGTCTTTGATCTTCCTTCCTCTTGCCCTAAAATTCTCTCCAACATGATGGGAAAGGAAGGGAAGGGAATAAGCATTTGCTTTCACCTGCTGCTTGCCAGGTGCTATAATGAGGACTTTCTTTACCATATCATGTTACTTCATCCTGATAATAACCTTCCAATTTAGGTGAATATTATAATCCCCATTTGGCAGTTGAAGAAACTGAGGCAAATGGATGTTAAGTGATTAGGCACAGAGCTAGTCATTATCTGAGACTGGATATTGATTCTGACATTACTCAGACTAGGCCCAGGATTCTCTCTACTCTACTCACTAGATTTCTAGAATATGGGAATGTGTGCCAAGTTCATCCTTCTATGAAGAAGTTGTATCAAGGCCAAATTCCCTCATCCCTACCTGGTTCCATTACCTTCTCCCCCTACCTCTCCCCATAACCCCCATCAATAACTGCTCTGAGACTCTTCTTTAGGAGGCCTGGGACCCACCCTCTCTTCCTTTCCTGTATGGCTCTGGCATTGCTAGGACAACAGACTGTCCAAGAAAAAGCATTTGGCACAACTATGGAGTTTGCCAGTAGAGAATCTCCCCCAAATGAGCAACACATAAGGCTTCTATATGGTTCAGGGACTGAGGAACATGGGAGAAGAACTGGGCAAAATGTTCATGCTCCTTGGGCTTGAGGCTAGTCTTGCATCTTAACCCTTTATACCCTATTTTGGAAGAAGGTGTTTCATCAGAATGGAACCTATTTGCATGTGGGTGCTATGGGGAGGGGAGATGATTGGACCATTCTGCATAACAACCCCTCCTCTTTTGGGTAACTTGCATTACAAGTACTAACAGGTGAGTCCAAGCTCTTACATGTGAGCTTTATGAACTGATCTTCAAAATGCAGCAGCTCTGTGTATATGACCCTTTCCAAAGGAGAACTAAGTTCCAACTTTCTCTCCATCTTCATCCCTGATTTCCCTGCCCAGGTCTTCCAGATCCCAGGCAAGATGTGATCTCTTATTTTGAGCAAAGAGAAGCTCCATGGATGCTGGAGCAGGAAGGCCTGAGGAGTCACAGTCTAGGTGAGTGAGGTGAAAACAGATATATGACAGTGATGATGGCCAGGGTTCTATGTGTCACAGGGAAGCAAGGCCTGGATTTGGGGGCTGAAACACCTGTCTTGGGATTCTTTTTCACATATTTCCTGAAAGTACCTTCCTGGGTCAGTCATTGAACTACTGAGTCCCACTTTCTCCATATGTAAAATAAAAAAGTTGGATTCCATAGTTTTTCAACTCCCTTTTAGGAATCAATCTTTGATCCTAAAAGAAAGACCTTGCTTGGGATTTTGCAATTGAGAATTCTTTTGAAAATTTGAAGAGGGGATAGGCTGATTTCTTTGGGTTCTTTCCTAGGCCTTTTTCAAGTCAAGGAACATGTAAGTGCCCATAATGTCTCAGACCCTGCTTAAAGCACCCAACACATTAATAGATGTCAGGGGCTTTCCCTGCTCCCATATTACTTAAATTCTGGTAGAACAGAGAAGAGAGCAACAATTAATTAAGAGAGGGTAGATGCCAAATTTAAGGACTGTAAAAGGCTTATTGTAGATGTGGTCTCTGGTTGATCATCAGGGAAGCCAGGGAGAATATTCTGGAAACAGGGATGGCAAGGTAATAGCCGTGGATTCTAGTGGTGGACATCATATCCTCAGAACAGAAAGGAGGTCCCCACCACTGGATTCTAGCATATATAGGGGAAATAGGGTGAAAGAAGTCTAGAGGAAGGGCTGGAGATCAAGTGCTTTAATATCTGTAGATAGGATTTTGTTTTGAATCCATTTTCTGGGAATCACTGGGACTTGGCGAGAATGTTGTATTAAGGCCAGGTGAGAATTTTAGGAAGAATTTGTCAACTGAATAGAGGAATAATTAGACTAGTGGTTAAGTTGAGGTAGCCAAACCAACCAGCAACCTCTTACAAAATCACAGATGTGAAGTCAGAAAGAGGGAATCAGGGGGACTTGGCAAAGAGTTTTAAGATGTGGTTCAGGATGGAATGTGTGAGAGTTGATGGGTACTTCATTGCATTAGACTATTGGGAGATATCTTGGGATAGCATTAGGAATATAAGAAGATAGGAGGGTTGGAGCAAAGAGAATTGAGTTTCCTTTTGGAAAATGGAGAAGTAGAAACAGAAGAGAATAATGTCACTAAAATCTTGAAAGGAGAATATTAAGAAAATTGGAGATATTGAAAGTGTCAAAGCCCGTAGAGAAGTCTGCAAGGAACAAAATTAAGAATAGCCATTGAATTTTGGTTTTGAGAAATTTTGAGAAATAAATAATTTTCTTTTTTTGTTTGACTATTAAAAATTCAGGATAAATGAAGAAGGATACTATCTGTACATAGAGAAAGTACTGAGAATTAGAAATATGTCTAGAATATTTTCCCATAGATATACCAGTTTGTGTCTAAATGTGGTCATTTTTTGGACAGGTACCTTAGAAGAGGACTAAGGGGGGAAAAAGAAAAAAAAAGAAATGTAAGGGGAAGGAGTTGAATACAATTTGGAAAAGGTTTATGACTCTCTGTTTAGCCATGAAATGGAGGAAAGATATTAGACAGCCTCTCATGGGGGTGCATGGATCAAATGAGTGTTTTAAAGATTAGATTGAACTGATGTTATTTGTGATAATAAGAAAATAATCAGTGTGGAAGAGAGTAAAATATATGTTTTAATCTTTTTTAAGGTTTTTGCAAGACAAATGGGGTTAAGTGGCTTGCCCAAGGCCACAAGCTAGGTAATTATTAAGTGTCTGAGATCAGATTTGAACTCAAAGTACTCCTGACTCCAGAACCATTGCTCTATCCACTGTGCCACCTAGCCTTCCCAAGAGTGAAACTTAATTTAAAAAAATGGAGATACCAGTTGAGGATTTGCCAAGAAAGTTGAGTGGTGGAATGAGATTATTTGTACATATGGTAGCAGGGTGACAAAATAGATTAGAATCCCTGACCTAGAAACAGGAGGACTGGAGTTCAAATTCAACCTCAGATGCTTGACAGGTCATAACTGTGTGACCATGAGAAAGTCACTTAACCCTGCTTGTCTCATATCCAGGGCCATCTCCAGGCTTCTTGATTTATATATAACCACTGGTCTCAGATGGCTTTGAAAGGCTACTGATTTGACAATAATATGTCAAATCCCATTCCATTGCTTGTCATGATATCTCCTCTCTGATGTTGTCTTAGAGAAGAAAGGGAAAAAAAGGACAATGACAACAATTTTCATTTGTAAAGAGATTTTCTTTAGCAATTTTAAGAATAATCTTTTCATCTGTTATGATATTAAAAAGGAGAAGCATGTTTCTGATTTATAGGAGATGAAGTATATAAGATAGTTCGTGAAAACTGCAGTTTTTTAAAAATTCTATTTCATTTTCTTTTTTTAAATTATATGTTATGAAATTTTTTCACCAATCATCTACATGCATGTTTGTGTCAGATGATTTTCTTCCACTGTCCCTTCCCATCTCCCTCCCCTCATCAGTGAACAATCTGGTGAACATTGTATATGTAGATTTGTGTTTAAAATATTTACATATTAGTCATTTTCCATATGAGGAATTATGTTTCTCCTTGTCCTTCATTTTGGAAGAAGACCATGATAGCAGGGAGCATGACAAGCCTGTGAATTGCATTTCAGTGAGGGAGTGAGATGCTAAGTCACCAGCCTCACTTTTTCTTCCAGATTCAACTAGCTCTAAGCTCATGGCTTACCTTGTGAATATTGTGAAAATGTCATGAGAATGCCTGTGTCAAAGTGTGGAAACGTCATAGGTGTTGTGGATATTTGTTTTTAGGATCCAATGGGCTTATATGTGCAACTCTTTATAAAGTAGATAATCCTTAGGGTATAAGTTAGTGCCATTTTGAGCTGATTGGTTCTCTCTATGAAAGATTAAAGTTTGAGGGTTTTTTTGGGGGAGGATAAATATTAAATTAATTTAGGTTCTACCAATGTTGGAAAGGGAAAATAAACATATGCAAATAAGTGTAGTATTTGTGTTTATGTGTTTTGTTTAGTTCTTTCAGAAGAAAATATCAGACTTGAAATGAAGGAGAATGTTGGAAAACGAAGCTTTTCTGTGAAAGAAACTCACAAACAAAACATCATGATTGACACTGCTTGTGACTTCATGAGGAGAGAACTTGACATTACACAAGGGAGAATCCCAAGTGGAGAGAAAGCTCATGATTTTAATCAATGGGGAAATATTTTTTTATTGAAGGACTCTCTTGTTAAACATCAGAGAATCCACACTAGAAAGAAGTCTTATGAATGTAATCAGGGTGGAAAGGCTTTTACTACCAAGAAAAGTCACACTGGAGGGAAATCTTATCAATGTAGTCAATGTGGAAAGACTTTTACAAGCAAGTCATATCTTGCTACACATCTGAGAATCCACAGTGGAGAGAAACCATATGAATGTAATCAGTGTGGAAAGTCTTTTACACAGAAATGCAATCTTACTGCTCATCAGAGCATCCACACTAGAGAGAAACCTTATGAATGTAATCAGTGTGGAAAGTCTTTTCCACAAAGGGCCCGTCTTACTGAACATCAGAGCATTCACACTGGAGAGAAACTTTATGAATGTAATCAATGTGGAAAGGCTTTTTCATTTAAGTCTGGTCTTCGTAGACATAAGAGAAGCCACACTGAAGATAAACCTTATGAATGTAATCAATGTGGAAAAAATTTTACAGAAAGGGCCTGTCTTACTAAACATCAGAGAATCCACACTGGAGAGAAACCTTATGAATGTAATCAATGTGGAAAGTCTTTTACAACCAAGTCATATCTTACTACACATCAGAGGATTCATACTGGAGAGAAACCTTATGAATGTAATCAGTGTGGAAAAGCTTTTTCGTTGAAGGACTCTCTTATTAAACATCAGAGAATCCATAATGGAGAGAAACCTTATGAATGTACTCAGTGTGGAAAGACTTTTACAAGCAGGTCATATTTTCCTATACATCAGAGGATCCACACTGGAGAGAAACCTCATGAATGTAATCAATGTGGAAAGTCTTTTACAAGCAAGTCAACTCTTACTACACATCAGAGGATTCACACTGGAGAGAAACCTTATGAATGTAATCAGTGTGGAAAGGCTTTTTTATTGAAGGGTACTCTTATTATACACCAGAAAATCCACACTGGAAAGAAACCTTATATAGGTAATCAGGGTGAAAAGGCTACCAAGAAAAGTCTTCCTGTACATCAGAAAATTCACACTGGAGGGAAATCTTATGAATGTAGTCAATGTGGAAAGACTTTTACAAGCAAGTCATATCTTACTACACATCAGAGGATCCACACTGGAGAGAAACCTTATGAATGTAATCAGTGTGGAAAGGCTTTTTCATTGAAGAACTCTCTTATTAAACATCAGAGAATCCATACTGGAGAAAAACCTTATGAATGCAATCAGTGTGGGAAGGCTTTTACAAGTAGGTCATATTTTCCTGTACATCAGAGGATCCACACTGGAGAGAAACCTTATGAATGTAATCAATGTGGAAAAGCTTTTACACAAAGATCCCATCTTACTGAACATCAGAAAATCCACACTGGAGAGAAACCTTATGAATGTAATCAATGCGGAAAGACTTTTTCATTGAAGGATACACTTATTAAACATGAGAGAATCCACAGTGGAGAGAAACTCCTTAAATGTAATCAATGTGAAAAGACCTTTATGAGCAAGTCACATCTTACCACACATCAGAGCATCCACACTGTAGAGGTACCTTATGAATGTAATAAATGTGGAAAGGCTTTTTCATTGAAGAAGACTCTTGTAAAACATCAGAGAATCCACACTGGAAAGAAACCTTATGAATGTAATCAATGCGGAAAGGCTTTTACGTGGAAGGAGAGACTTGTTGTACATCAGAGAATCCACACTGGAGAGAAACTTTAGGAATGTGATCTGAGTTTCCTAAACTTTTTATTGTGATAAAGCATAACTTGCTATTCTCAAAAACACGTCTTTGGAATAAGAAAAAAAAACTTAGTGCTATGGCAATTGGAGGAAAACACTTAAGAGAAGAATCCAGAGTTTGCAAAATGGAGTACAATTGTAGGCAAATTAAGGGTAATTTTACATCTCCCACAGGCCACTTATGAGCTCTTTTTCAGCCTACATTGAGACCACTGCAGGTGACCATGAAGAACCTTCTCTTTCATAAGTCTTGCATTCTGTCCCCTGTTTGTTGGGACTTAATGATCATTTCTTTTTTTAGTTTTTTGCAAGGCAAATGGGGTTAGTGGCTTGCCCAAGGTCACACAGCTAGGTAATTATTAAGTGTCTGAGACCGGATTGGAACCCAGGTACTCCTGACTCCAGGGCCGGTGCTTTATCCACTGCACCACCTGGCCGCCCCCTGGGACTTAATGATCATGGTGATGAAGAAGAAATTCCAATAAACTTGAAGCAGAGCAGAACACTTGTGGAAAAAGAAAAGCAGCCACTATTTTATTGGTAAGGGGTTTTGCAATTTCCTTCTAAAATGCTTCCCTTGCATGATCCTTCATAATTTTGTAAAGTCAAAGCAGAGTTCATTGACTCCTAGAGAACGTAGTTTGGGATCCTGGTACAACCAAAGTGACCTTTCCTTTGGCCTGTTCACCTAAAGCTGAAAGCTACTAAGTGAATGAAAACTTTTCTAGGGTCTTTGAAAGAGTTTAAGAAGTTACAGTCTGTTAGGGCATCTAGGTGGTGCGCTAACTACAGCATGGGCCCTGTAGGTAGCAGGACATGGGTTCAAATTTGTCTTCAGACACTTAATTTCCTAGTTGTGCAACCTTGGGCAATTCCATTGCCTTGCCAAAAAGAACTAAGATATAGTCTGTGTTTTTCTAACTCTGGTCAAGTTGGTAGGGAGACGATGCAAACAAGTGAAATGGCAATCTTCAGTCTCCAGAAATTGATAATATTGTAAACTAAGGTGTGAATTTGTCTCTTTATTAAGAAAGGTAGTAAGATATCACTGACTTTTCCTATTCTTATGCTATTTTCATAACCCATTCTGGGGATCTGCTTGTTGTCAGCACTTCCCAACTGGAGTGATCCAGAGGGAGGTCTACTCACTCCTTTCCTAGTTTGAATTCAGCATGACCCTGATCTAAGTTTGATTCTCTTAGTTGAGTTTCAGTAGGTTGCTATTGGATTCTCTCACTGTTTGGCTACTTACAGATTCTCTGTCTTTAAACGTTTTGACCTGCTGGCTCCTCTGGCTCCCCTTTGATTTTGATTGACTAGATGACTTCATGCTAGTTTATGTACAGAGTTGAGGTGGAAACTTTGTCTACATCCTATTCTCGGCCACATTGCTAAAAAGTCTAAGTTTCTGAAGCCTCTTCCTTGTTCAGTACAAAGCTGCTGCCCTCTCTTTCTCATAACCCCTCTTTTCTATACTAGAGCTGTGATCAGATAATAGGTGACAGATTTGTGAGCTGTATTCCATTCCTTCTTCCAGTACTGGTTTGAGGGTCATCTGAGATGTCCTTTTGCTATGGTATTACTTGTTCAGTCATAGAAGTCTTCATATTCCTGGTCATAGAAATGTGCCCCCAATACTCCAGTGGCTGCTAATAGCTCTGCCATTGGATTTCCTTCTTGGCCAGTCTCTATCCCTGTCTACCCAGACTTTGCTGTTTATCACCCTAAAGGTATGATAGGTATAAAAAAAGGGCTAATTGTAATGTTTTTCTTTTCTGATTAGAATTTGCTCTCTTAATTTTTTTTTTTTTTTTTTAGGATTTTGTAAGGCAAATGGGGTTGAGTGGCTTGCCCGAGGCCACACAGCTAGGTAATTATTAAATGTCTGAGACCGAATTTGAATTCAGGTACTCCTGACTCCAGGGCTGGTGCTCTATCCACTGCACCACCTAGCTGCCCACTCTCATACATTTTCTAGAATCTTGTTGAGGTTTTTAGGGTAAGGCTTAGTAAGTCAGTCAGAATGGGTGAGCTGGATAAAAATGTTAAAAATCTACCCAGTTAGGGGCGGCTAGGTGGCGCAGTGGATAAAGCACCAGCCCTAGAGTCAGGACTACCTGGGTTCAAATCCGGTCTCAGACACTTAATAATTACCTAGCTGTGTGGCCTCGGGCAAGCCACTCAACCCCATTTGCCTTACAAAAAAAAAAAAACCTAAAAAAAATCCACCTAGTTATTTTGAATCTATCTTTGAACAGCTGTTTTTTGGGCTTTTGCTAATCTCTAGGTTTAGGAAAAATCACTTTAATGAGACGCCAGTGGAAAGACTTCCTTTTGAGCACAGAAATTGGAATTGATCAGGAAATAATGATAAAAATCTCACATATTGAATTGCTTTGGGAAAAGAGCTATTTGAAAAAAAAAAAGCCCTATTCTAAAATAACTCCCCACATATTAAAGTGATCTTGCCTGAAGCCCTTGTTGGTCATGAAATCAGCACCCTGAGAGAGACAGTTTATTACTTACTACCTTCTTCCAGAACATCCACTTCACTTAACCCAGGGTCAAGAAGGTCAGGGAAAGAATGCCAGCTTGTCAGGATTCACAAATTCCTGGCTGTTTTGTTCTCTGAATCCCAGACCAGAGCCTTCCTGAGAAAAGGATCTCTAGGAGTTCTGAACATTTTTCTCCTGGAATTCTGCATCCAGTTGAGTATATTTTTCCATTTTTCCTTTCCCTTTCCTTTTCTTTCTTAGCTATTTCCAGGGTCACATCAGATAGCTCTATTTCTTTCTGGTTCTTTTCTTTGGAAAGTTTCTTTTTTGTTGTTGCTGCTTCCTGTACTATATTGTGAACCTCTGTCCATATTCTTCAGGAAAATCTGATCAGGTAGATCTTGTTACTCTTAGACTTCTTGTCTCTTCCTTAAGGATATGATTTCTCTCTCATCACACTCAATTTGGACCAATGTACAACATGGAAACAAAGTAAAGACTGACAGATTGCTTTCTGTGGGGGGGTGAGGGGAGGGAAGTAAGATTGGGGGGAAAATTATAAAACTTAAATAATACCTTTAATAAAAAAATTAAAAAACAAAGAAAATTTGATCAATTAAATGTCTCCATCACAATCATATGCTTATTTATAAGGCATTTTGTTTAGGTGATACATAGGTGGCGTTACAGTTTCTCCAATTTATAGAACACTGTCATGGAAAAATCCTGGCAATAACATCTTTGGAACATAAAATATCATTTTGTGAATTTATTTAATATCATTCTCTCAATTGTCAGTTGACCATATGAATTCTGTTCAAGAAAGGAGTCCCTGGGCGGCTTGGTGGTGCAGTGGATAGAAGACCCACCCTGGAGTCAGGAGTACTTGGGTTCAAATCAGGCCTCAGACACTTAATAATTACCTAGCTGTGTGGCCTTGGGCAAGCCACTCAACCTCATTGCCTTGCAAAAACCTAGAAAACAAAAGAAAAAGAAAGGAGTCCCACTTTCAATCAAAGCCAGTGGCTTTGAAACTAAGGTGGGTCAGAGGTTTAGCATTCCTCCATAATCTTCCAGTTCAGTTTTGTAATTTTTATCATCATTGGTCAATCAGACTAATCATTTCTATTTGAGAAATAAACTTCATAACAGCACCAGTCCCTTGGATACTGAAAGATCTTAGGTTTTAAAAACTCCTTCCCCAGGGATCAAAAGCTTTTAAGACCATTTTCAAAGAGAAGATACCAAAGACTCTATTAAGTCTCCAAAGGATGTCACCTAGAAGAAAATTTTTAGTCTTTTATATTTCCCTGAAACAGTAAGTTATCATTTTTTGTTTTAAAACAAAGCATGGGGGCGGCTAGGTGGTATAGTGGATAAAGTACCGGCCCTGGAGTCAGGAGTACCTGGGTTCCAATCCGGTCTCAGACACTTAATAATTACCTAGCTGTGTGGCCTTGGGCAAGCCACTTAACTCCGTTTGCCTTGCAAAAACCTAAAAAAAAAAACAAAACCAAAAAAAAAAGCATGGGGACAGTGAGTTCAAATTCTGCCTCAAACCTGTTCTGATTTCCTAGCTATATGACCTTTAGCAAGGCATTTAACCCCATTGTAAGTTTGTGAAGTCAGGTAAAATGGGTCCTTGATTAGACACCCAGAATTCTGTCTACTGCAACAAGAGATGTATTCTGTGTTTTACACAGAATACACTGAAAATACTCACACCTATTTGATATGGAAAATCAAAGAGAATTGGACAAGCTCCCTTGATTAGAGATTGGAATTCATTATTTTAGTCTCTTTAACTTTGTCAAAATTAAATATTAGTTACTATTAAAAACTTTATTTTTTTATTCTCATTATACATATATGAAATGATAAATATACTTGAAGATCAATTACATATTAAAATTTTTAAGCATTTATTTCCAAGATGAGAATTTCTTCAGAAATGACACTTTTATCTATACTAGCAAAGTGGCAGCATTCTGTGTATCTGCTGACTGACTAACCCAGGTTGCTAGTCAACTCCTTTAAGAATCTGCCAGATAGAATGATAAGTTTAGGATCCATTCACACGAGAAAACCTGTCACCCACCAGTGGCAGTGTTAGGTCTGCTTTGGTAGGATGGTTATGTTGGTCCATTATGGTTTCATGAGGGTCTCCACTGTGCCTTTCTGAGGACCACAGTTTCCAAAGTGTTAGTTTTCTCTGCTGCAGGAATTGAAACCCAAGGAATATCTTGGTCTGGTGATTATATTTTTTGAGGCAGTGTTATTCAAAGGAAGTCTGGAATCAGGCCACGACTCTAAAGCTCTGTTAAACCAACAGTGAGGTCGATAATTTCCATCTGAATGAACAATCTTTATGGAAGTTTGAAATCACTGTGAACAAGATTGAAAAACAGAACTTATCAATTCTTACATTGCATTTATACAATTCATTTTGTGCAATCACTGATCGTGATGGTGTGAAATCTGCAGGAAAAAGCCTACTTTGGCTCTGTGTCATCCCTTGTCCTTCCAGTGTTGTCCATGGCTTCCACAAAACTTACCCCAAATTCCCATTTTTATTTTTTATGCCAACCCTGCTGTATTGAAATCTTGATAGGGAAATGTTAGTTCTGATTTGGTAGAATGGTTGTATTGGTCCATGATGGTTTTATAAGGATCTTGGATCTCTGTGTGAAAACCATGGTTTTCAAAGAGCTTGTTCTCTCTGCTGCAGGAATGCAAAGCCAAGTGGCATCTTGGCCTTTTGATTTCAACATTATGGCAGTATAATGACACATGGAGACTGAAATGGAGGATTTCAAAACATTGGGACACGAATCATCAGTCTTCACAAAAGTTTGATAACAATTTGAGTGAAATTGAAAAACGTACTTATAGTTTCTTATATTGCACTTATAAGCATTTGGAGTTTTATATAATCATTGCTTGATCTCCCAAAGCAACATAGACCTGATTATGACAGCTTGGAATCTCCACAAAAACCCTGCTATGGTTAAAATATCACATGTTTGTTATCCCAGAGGATAAATATCCTTGACATTGAATTAGGCCATTGTTTACTGTTAAAGAGGCCATTTAAAAAATTTTAGCTCATAGCCTTTGGACCATGATCTCTATCATTCAAAGGCTGTGAACCTCTAAGAAGGGGTGGAAGAGGAACAAGAGTGAGTCATGTTGTCAACTTCCTTTCAAAATGATGGTGAACTCAAATAAGTATAAGATCGTTTTCAGACATGAGATGGCATTTCCTTTTTTTGGCATGTACTTTTAAAAATTCTTTTTTGTTTTGATGAATCTTATTTTAGTGAGCAGAGTCATTTAAAGATAACTTTTTTTTAGGTTTTTTTGCAAGGCAAATGGGGTTAAGTGGCTTGCCCAAGGCCACACAGCTAGGTAATTATTGTCTGAGACCGGATTTGAACCTAGGTACTCCTGACTCCAGGGCCAGTGCTTTATCACTGCACCACCTAGCCGCCTCTAAAGATAACTTTTAAAAAATTAAGTATTGTCTAGCTTCCTGTTTTGTGATTTTAATGAGGTTCGGATTTGTTCCTGCAAATGATGCTCTCACTCAGTTAAAAATGAAAGTATTTTAATTATACAATACAAGGAATAGATTGCTTACAGTAGCATCCAATACAGCAGATAATACATAAAAGACAAAGGATTATTAATACTATAATCAAAATGGAAGAGAAAGATAAAGAAAACATCACCAATTCAGGGAGCACTAACTCTTGAGATGTCAGGTCGGGGAACCCCAGTTTTCATTGACCCTCGAGGTCCGAATGGGAGACCACGTACCCCAGGCAGGACGTCTCCTCCATGGGTGAGATTCCAAAGAGGAGAGGAGGCTTACAACTTTTATACCTTTGAGGACAAAGAAGGCTCAGAGCCATTTAAGTTGAATGGGATCCAATTCCCTTTTGGCTTCAGGTATAGATTGAATCAATATGTTATTTTTTAAGGAAATGCCATTATGGGGCTGTAAGGTTTATTTTTTATTAAATATCAGTATTGGGAGAATAGCCAGTTCCTCCCAATCCTGTTTTATCTTTCCCAGGGATGGCTAGTTCCTGGGATGTCAGAAATACAGCCAAATCACATAAGGCATACTCCAAATGGTGAGTTCATATACCGGTCATTGCCTCAATTATGGCCTTCATACATATTGAAGAGGCCTTACACTAATAATTTGGTAATTATTAATTAGGATTTAGGGATTATAAATTCACTTCCCTAAAGGTAATGTATGAGAATCAAATCTCATGCTCTGGTAAATACAAAAATCACCGTTGGCAATCTTCATGGGACCTCTGGTACAGCAGTAGCAACAAAATAAGATGGGGATCACTAGACAAATTGTATTATGTTTACAGGTAGGATAGGTCATGAAATAATTTGAATACTTACCATATAAGCACCAAATGGTTACAATGTCTAAGAATAAAAAATTCAATGAAAGGGTAAGAGAAATGGAAAGACTGAAATTGTGAACTGTCTAGTACCATGGACAAAACAAATCCAGTCTCTTTTGTCTATATTGTTTGTATTCTATTCTCAGTTTCTATGTTTTTGGTCAAGTCACTCAATCTAAGTTTATGGCCTGAGAGAGGAATGTGATGAAAATGATAGCCCTGTGATTGTGTTCTTACAGTTTCTGGGTTTGTCTTAGGAATTGATTGTTGTCTGCAGTAACTTTAAGTGGAATTTGCCTTTCTATTTCTTGCTCTTGGGCCTTGTTGTTCATATATGGAAATACTGATGGTTTATGAACTACTACTACTTTGCTGCATACCAAACCCCTCTCACACAAATAAAGTCAGATCTAAACAATTGGAAAAATGTCAGTTAACTTATGGTTAGGTCAAGCTGAAGACAATTTTACCCAAATTAAATTACTTATTCAGACCAATAGCAATCAAACTACAAATTAACAATATAATCAAGCTAGCAAAAATCACAACAAAATTCGTTTGGACCAACTAAACATGAAGGATAACAAGGGGGCTGATGAAAAAAAATGTAAAGGAAGGTGGCCTTCTTCTACCAGTCAAAACAGCAGTTGTCAGAGCTACCTGGTACTGGTTAAGAAATAGAGGGGACTGAGTGGCTAGGTGGCACAGTGGATAAAGCACCGGCCCTGGAGTCAGGAGTACTTGGGTTCAAATCCGGTCTCAGACACTTAATAATTACCTAGCTGTGTGGCCTTGGGCAAGCCACTTAACCCCGTTTGCCTTGCAAAAACCTAAAAAAAAAAATAGAGGGGCTAGATCAATGGAATAGGATAGATTCAAAATAAACAACAGGAACTGACTCCAATAATCTGGACAACAAACCCAAAGATTAGCTTCTCACTATTTGACAAAATTGTTGGGAAAACCAGAAAATTGTATGGCAAAAACTAGGCAGAGACCCACATCTCACACCTTATACCAAAATAAGGTCAAAATGGGTACTGGATTTAGACATAAAGGGGGATACCATAGACCAATTAACAGGTCAAAAAGCACTCTGTAAAATGATGGGGGGTGGGGGGGGGGAAGAATTTTATGACCAAGCAAGAAATAGAGTATGCTATAAATTGCAAAATGAATGATTTTGACTATTTCAAATTAAAAAGGATTTCACTAATAAAACCAATGCTGTTAAAATTAGAAACAAACCTGGATAACAATTTTCATAGCTTGGAATTCTCGTAAAGTTCTCTTTTTTATTTTTTATTTATTTTTTTTAGGTTTTTGCAAGGCAAATGGGGTTAAGTGGCTTGCCCAAGGCCACACAGCTAGGTAATTAAGTGTCTGAGACTGGATTTGAACCCAGGTACTCCTGACTCCAGGGCCGGTGCTTTATCCATTGCGCCACCTAGCCACCCCCCCCCCCTTTCTAAAATACATAGAGAATTGCACCAAATTTCTAAGGTTAAAAATCATTCCCCAGCTGATAAATGGTCGAAGTTCATAAAGTTTTCAAGTGAAGAAATTAAAGCTTTATGTAATTATATGAAAAAATGCTCCAAATCATCACTGATCAGAGAAATGCAAATTAAAGTAACTGAGATTCCACTTCATACTCTTAGATTGGCTAAGATGACAAAAAAGCAACAATGACCAATGTTGGAGAAGTTGTGGGAGTTTGGGGTTCGGAATGTACTGTTGGAGCTGTGAACAGATCCAACTATTCTGGAAAGCAATATGGAATTATCCCCAAAGAAGAAAAGTCCCAGGTGTTACAAAATATCCATAGCAGGTCTTTTTATAATGGTAGAGAATTGGAAATTCAAGGACTCCCCATCAATTGGTGAGTGCTTGAATAAGTTATGGTATATGAATGTTATGGATCACTATTAGTCTATAAAAAAAAATATCTTCCCCTATTTTTTTTTAGGTTTTTGCTAGACAGTGGGGTTAAGTGGCTTGCCCAAGGCCACACAGCTAGGTAATTATTAAGTGTCTAAGACCAGGTTTGAACCCAGCTACTCCTGACTCCAGGGCCAGTGCTTTATCCACTGCGCCACCTAGCCACCCCAAAAATAAAATATTAATTGATAATTTAATCAAAAACAAAAGAAAGAAAATGATAACCCAGCCTTTGTCTCAGGTTTCTGGTCAGGGTCCAGGGAGAGCTTGTTCTAAACTCTTTGTAAATGAAATCGTTATTGGAAAGTGAAATACCAATATTTAAAAAGAAAGTAAATGAGTTTTTGTATTGCAGTTAGAAGGAAAGTGTCAGTGTGGGTCTATGTGTTTTTAGGTGTAACTATTTGTGTGTGTGTGTGTGTGTTTGTGTGTGTGTGTAGTATCAAGTCTTTGTATGCTTTGTAATTTGTTTTAGAAAGATGAGACTTAAAGTGAAAGAAAAAACTAGAGGGCTATGCTTTTTTTGTGAAAGGAACTCCTCATCATCCTCACCCCCCCCCAACCACCACCATCTTCCAGTGAAGAAGGAAATGGGAGAGATTGCCAAAAAGGTTCTTATAAACAATATTTCAAGTGAGAAAACTTCCAGTTTTGCTTGTGGATTGTTTCTGAGTAAAACAGTACTCCCATAAGGTGATCTGCTCATTCTAGATCTTGCCATATATTAGCTAATTGCATTTGAGCCCACAGAATCATTCACTCTACTTGCTCTGAAGACTGAAAGTGATGGATTGGGGGAACTTTCCATTAAGTCCCTACTGTGTGGACAAATCTTTGAGTATTAGTAACTGTCCATAGGGTTACCAGGTTGATTTCAATAAGCAGAAGGGGACAAATTAGGTAATGATTTCTTTGATAGGAATTTTTCTCACTTCTTTAGCTCTAACCCTGCTGTCTGAAAATACTTCAGACCTCCCACTGAGCTGCTTCTTCCAGGATCAAAAGAGATTTAGATCCTTTGCCTTTGAGCACATGCAAAAATCTACCTGACGTCAAGGGAAAAGGGAAAATACTCAGGAATGACCTCCTTGGAACCAGAGGATTCTCTCTTCTGTTTGTTTTGAAGACATAAGAAACCCAATCCCAATTCTCCTTTGATCTCTTGAAACACAGCAGAAGAAAATTCTTCATTTAACAGTAGACACAGTAGCAAAGTGAAAATAGTCTCTTCAAAAAGCCCTTAAGGGTATGTCAAGGCAGGTCCAGACACTTTTCAATACCCAAAACCTTTGAAGGACCAGTGCTTCCTGCTTTAACACAAGTTTAGAGGGAGAAAATGAGATGTAAAGGGACCTGTGCATGGGGATGCTCAAGTGTGTAAAAGATTGAGAAGTGGGGGGGGAACAGGGCAGTGGTTATAGGGCAGCTACCTTGCCACTTGGCTCCCTCTCTTAATGAATCACAAGTAGAGGCAGAAGCAGCTAACAAGCATTAGGGAGGGAGATAAGCAATCCACTATCAACAGGGGGTTAGTAACTCCTATTTTTTCTGCAGTTCTCTGTAGGAGAAGAAATTCCAAAAGCATATTTAGAGCCAGTGTAAAAGTTAACAAAGATCTTTTATCCAAGTAACAGACACCAGGAAGGGCCACTGGGTCACTAACTAAAGATAGATGGGCTAAGCTTCTATTCCTTTAAAGGCAGATACCAGTGTTTCAGTTCTGGACCACATAGAAAAGTGCTGGGTCTTATCCAATGGGATGTCAGAAAGGACCAGTCTGACAACTTCAACCTAGGGGGCTACCTGTGTCAGTCAATTTCATAAACCAAGGCTAAGACAGTCACAATTTTTTTTTATGTTTTTTTTTGCAAGGCAAATGGAGTTAAGTGGCTTGTCCAAGGCCACACAGCTAGGTAATTGTTAAGTGTCTGAGGCTGGATTTGAACTCGGGTACTCCTGACTCCAGGGCCAGTGCTCTATCCACTGCGCCACCTAGCTGCCCCTTAGATAGTCACAATTTAAAAAATTAGAACATTTGCTGTGAGTATTCTCAGATAAAACTAAATTGAATTTAAGATGTGTAAGGATTTGGATGGACAAAATGTTTATTTTTCCTTTAGCAATAAAGCAATTGCAGTGAGTAAGGCCTTAGATAAGTCTTTGTTCCCCTAAGACTAAGTTCTCAGCTTTTTCACCTAACAAAGCAGCTTCAGTGCTTGCCCAGAAACATCTCACTGGAAGGAAGCCCTGAGATCCAGTTAACCTGCAGAGTAGGCAACAGGATAGAGGGCAAAGCCAAAGTGCTGATCCAGGACTTCAGAGCCTATGCCCTTACAGTGATGATCAATAGTCCAATGTGGGGGGCAGCTAAATACTGGTCCAAGAGTCAGGAGAACCTGAGTTCAAATCTGATCTCAGACCTTTAATAATTACCTTAGCTGTGTGACCTTGGGCAGGTCACTTAATTCCCACTGGCTTCCAAAAAAACAAAATAGAAACAATAACCCAATATTTGCATTAATCTGGTTGATTGAAGGGAGAAGCAGAAACTAGGCTTGCAGAATGACGTATGAAAGTTTTTATTCCATTTCATTGGATCCAGTGAATCTTTGATAAGAGTTTAAAAAGGGTGAGCAACTTCCCTCTCCTTGAGGAGCCAGCTGCACCATGGACATCTTGATTCTGCTATTTTATTGTAAGTTTGGGCCTATTCAAAAGGACCTGGATCCATCTAGGGGAGAATAATCATTATACTTCTTATAAAATAGGTCTGAGGTATTCTATCCATGGCTGACAAAATTGAAATTTCACAAGGGAGGCATTGTGTCCTTTCTCTGAGAAAGCTGGAAAATTTCTCATAGGACAGTGATGGGTGAAGGAATTCATCGATTATTAATGTAATATTGAGAATGAGAGGGGCCTATTCTGAGTGTCCTGGTGTCGAAGTTAAGAAACTGGAGAGGACAACTTGACATAAATTTGTGGGAGCCTGGTCCGTTTGGATTGTGAGGCCTCTATCCAAATTGGAGAGTTGGAGTTTGTCCAAGTGAAAAATCCACTGAACACATCAATAAAAATATAACATTTGGAATCAGCTGGCAGAGGTGAAAATGGTTGCTGGAACAGGAACCAAAGAATGATGGGATAAGCCTTAAGCAATCCCTAGATTTGTCTGTAAACTTGACTGTCTTCAGATTTGTTCTAGGGAGACTCAATTTCACAATCAAGTTGATACTGGGATGCAAACTCTGCCCCATCTCTAGGGACTGTGGAGATTGATACATGAAGGGAAAGTCAATTAGTCCTGGTCAGCAGGTTTTGGTGGGGTCAGCAGATTTAAACAACATCTCTTAAACTTCTTTAGTTCCCAGACGATAGAATTGACTGAAACAAATTGTGGAGGTCGAGTCCTCTTAGAGAGGCAGGAAGGCTGGCTTCCATCCTCAATCAGTGGGATATCCCCTGATTCCCATCCCATTGACCCTACCTGTCCCACCTTTACATAGCTTTCCATCAACTGTAGCCCCAGATATGTGGGACAAGGTGGCTCCTTCCTTCCCACCCCAGCTCCCTCCCTTTCTCTCACAATAATATCCTCCCCTCTTGAGAAAAAGAATTACAGAGAAAGAAACACAGAGACACTGAGACAGAGAGCATACTCTCATTGAAAGAGAGAGAAAGACAGAGAAATAAGGACAAAACTACCACTACCACTACCACAGAGGAGAACATGGGGAAAGCCCTACCTATGGAGTTGTCTGGAGGACTCAGATGTGAATTGTGCTGCTTCCTAGTTGTAGGAAGAAGTTATTTGAGAATTTGAAAAAAGAACAGAGGGGTGGCTAGGTGGTACAGTGGATAGAGCACTGACCCTGGAGTCAGGAGTACCTGAGTTCAAACCTGGCCTCAGACACATAATAATTACCTAGCTGTGTGGCCTTGGGCAAGCCACTTAACCCCACTGCCTTGCAAAAAAAAATCTAAAAAAAAGAAAAGAATTTGAAAATCTAAGTGTCTCATTTTCCACATCTGTTCACAATCTCAGGGTTTACAGAGTTTACAATCCCATCTACCTCTAGCTCTAGGATCTTATGGTAGGAGCATGAAGGTCATTGAGTAGGGGTGGAGCCCTGCTCTGCATCACTCATTGTTCAATAGCTATTGGGACTTTGACCTAAATCTCTTACTCTGAGCCCACACCATCCCACATGTTCTGCAAAAGATCTTGCTTTAGAGAGTCATGTTTGAGGGCAACAGAGATAATCCTCCCTTGTACCTCTTTCTCTCTCTGTCTCTGTCTCCCAAGTAGAAATGTCTGGATAATAAATTAAATATATGTTTTTTGTCCTTCATTCTTATTTTATTATTCCTTTTTTAAAACATTTTTTAAATTTTAATTTACATTTTGTATTTATGCATTACTAAAATAGTCTTGGAGTAAGAGTAAACATAATTCCCCCTCCTCCACCAAAATAAAAAAACCTCATGAGAGATAAAGTGAAAGAAAGAAAAAAATGTGCTTCAGTCTGTGTTCTGATACCATCAGCTCTGTCTCTGTGGTGGATGGCATTCTTTATCAGAAATCCATCAGAGAAGATACTTCCACAATTGATGTTGCCGATTGTAATTCCCTCCATTCTTTTCTCCCCACTACTCTCCTTTCATTCTCTCTCATCAAAAATGTTTTGTGGGACAACTCAGTGGCACAGTGGACAGAGCTCTGACCCTGAGGCTAAGAGGCCAAGTTTACATTCCAGTTCAGAGGCTCAGCACCCACCCATTCCACTGGTCCTGGACAATCCATCCAATCCCACCACCCTGATCCTCTCCCATAATCTACCCTATCCTCTATCCTCTATCCTCTACCTCCCCCCTCCCTTCACCCATCCACTTTCTCTCCTTTTTCTTCTAAACTTCTATGCCCTATTAATTGTATATGTTGTTTCTTTTCTGAGTCATTTCTGATGAGAATGAAGGCTCCCTCAATTCCCCCCTTCCCCCCTTCCATACCTTGCAAAAGCTATTTCTTGTCTCTTGTACATGAAATATCTTAGTCTATTTTACCTCTCCTTTCCTTTCTCCCAGGACATTACCTTTTTACCCATTGACTCCATTTAAAAATATATTACCTTTAAATTAGGCTCCCTCCTATGTCTTGACTGTAAATGCTCCTTCTAACTACTCTAATAAATGAGGTCATATGAGAATTATCTGTGTCATCTTCCCATGCAAGTATACATGCAGTTAATCATCATTAAATTCCTCATTGTTTACCCTTTTCATTCACCCTCTCTATGCTTCTCCTGAGTCCTCTACTTGAAGATCAATGTTTCTGTTCAGCTCTGGTCATTTCAACAGGAACATTTGAAATTCCCTTGTTTCATTGAAAGTCCATCTTTTCTCCTAGAAGAGGATGTTCAGTGTTGCTGGGTGGTTGATTCTCAGTTGCATTCCAAGATCTTTTGCCTTCCAGAATATTATATTTCAAGCCCTACCAGACATTAATGTAGATGCTGCTAAGTCCTTGGTAATTCTGACTGCACCACCATAATATTTGAATTATTTTGTTCTGGCTGCTTGTAGTATTTTCTCTTTGACTTGGGTGTCCTGGAACTTGGCTATAATATTCCTAGGGGTTATGGTTTTTTGGATCTCTTTCAGTAGGAGATTGGTGGATTCTCTTAATTTCTAGTTTGTCCTCTGCTTCTAGGATATCAGGCCAATTTTATCGTAGAAATTCTTTAAAAATGAAGTCAAAGCTCTTTTCCTGATAATGTCTTTCAGGGAGCCCAATGTTTAAATTATATCTTCTGGATCTGTTTTCCAGATCTGTTCTTTTTTTCATTTATTTATTTATTTTTAGGTTTTTGTAAGGCAATGAGGTTAAGTGGCTTGCCCAAGGCCACACAGCTAGGTAATTATTGTCTGAGGCTGGATTTGAACTCAGTTACTCCTAACTCCAGGGCCAGTGCTCTATCCACTGTGCCACCTAGACACCCCTTTGTTCTTTTTTCAATGAGATATTTCATGTTTTCTTATAGTTTTTTCATTCTTTTTATATCTTTTTTTGTGCTTTGATTCCTCCCAAAGTCATCAGCTTCCTTTAGCTCCATTCTACATTTGAAGGATTTGTTTTTTTTCAGAGAACTTTCTTATCTCCTTTTCCATCTGGCCAATTCTGCTATTTAAGGTATTTTTCTCCTCATTAACTTTTTGAACTGTTTTTTCCATTTGACCTGAACTAGTTTTTAATATAGTATTTTCTTCAGCACTTTTTGGATCTCCTTGACTAAGCATGTTTTTCCTGTATCTTCCTCATTTAACTTCCCAATTTTTCATCTACCTCCCTTATTCAATTTTCAAAATCTTTTTTTGAGCTCTGAAATAGCCTGAGAGTAACTTCTATATTTCTTGTAGAATTGATATGCAGAAGCTGAAACCTTCTCATCTTCTGATTGTGTTATTTGGTCCTCCATGGGACCAAAGTAATTGTCTATGGTTAAGTTCCCTTTTTCTCTGTTAACTGATTTCCCCAGCCTGTGCCTGGTTTGGGGTGCTTCCTGAGATTTTGAGTATTATTGAGTTAAGGAAATGTCTTTAGTTCATTCAAAATCTCATGAGAAACTCTGACTGCTTTCCTGCCTGTGCTTTGGTCTGTGCATGGCTATAGGGGGCCCCCAGACTGAGACCAGGGTCTGAATATGGACATAACACAAAGTCCTGTCCCAGGGCCAGAGGAGAGTCCTTGACAGTCCTCCCCACCCCCTAACCTTCTGTGGGCTGAGCACTCTGGGAGCAGTTGCTGGGTGACTCTGTGCTCCTGCTTCTGTTTTCTGTGATCTGGGCTGCACTGAGGGCCATAGCTTCCGGTGGCTGTGGCTGCATTGAGGGCCATGTTGGCTCCCACTCATTTCTGGCAGAGGTTTCCCAGCTGATATTCCAAGTTGTGTTTGGCAATCTCTGAGTTGCCAGGTTGGGAAACTGCTTCTACTGCCAGGATCTGGAGCTCTCTGTAACACAGGCATCTAGGTGCCCAGTGGGCTGTTCCCAGAAGACTGGAGCTTCTTATTTCTGGGCTGCTGCCCCCTCCATCCCTGTGGAACAGAGCTTTCTCATGATTTTCCAGGTTATCTTGGGCTGGAGAATTCCCTCACTGGATCTTTCTGTGGGTTCTCTCGAAAATTTAGTTAGAATCATAATTTTAAGGTTTTGGAATATTTTTGAGAGAGCTTCAAGGAAAGGGTGTTCTTATACCACCATCGTCATTCTACCTCTTTAAATATAATTTAAATGAAGTCGTTTCCCATGAAATAGAATCAACAAAGTAGGGGACAACATCGCTATTAACATTTTTTTACTTTTGACATTCAAGTAACCTCGAAATGGTTGGTCCCTAGCAACACCTGATCTAATGACCTACAGACCAATTTTCTTCTATTTTTGATTAGGGCAGTCCCTAAGTCCCTTCTCACTCTAAGGGACCCCCACCTAACAGGATCTTTGTGAGGATTAAAGGAGGCCAATTAAGTCAAATGTATTGCAAAGGTAAAAGTTGGATATAAATATTAACTATTAATATAGTGGGAAGTTTATAGTTGAATGTAGAGGAATGGACTTTGTGACTGGTCAGCCAATTGACTAGTTGACTGTTCTTGAAAATTGTCACAAGAAGAGTTGATGGAAGTCCAAGTAGATGGTATATGACCCCATGATGATTTAGGTCTCCTCACTGGGTGAGTACCTTTGATGTTACCTAATTGGTCAGATGGAAAAGGAGATAAGAAAACTCTCTGAGGAAAACAAATCCTTCAAAGAATGGAACTGAAGAAGGTTGCTGATTTTGCAAGAAATCAGGACACAATACTTCAAAACCAAAAGAATGAAAAATTAGAAGAAAATATGAAACATGTCATTGAAAAACCAACAGATATGGAAAACAGATTTAGGAAAGATAATTTAAAAATTATTGGAATACCTGAAAGTTATGATCAGGAAAAGTGCCTTGACATCATTTTCAAAGATTTACTACAGGAAAATTGCCCTGATATCCTAAAAGCAGAGGGCAAAATAGAAAAGGAGGGAATCCACTGATCTCCCGGAGAAAGAGATCCAAAAAAACAACCCCCAGGGATATTATAGCCAAGTTCCAGAACTCCCAAGTCAAAGAGAAAATATTACAAGCATCCAGAAGGACACAATTCAAATATCGTTGAGCTGCAGTCAGGATCACACAAGACTTAGCAACAACTACATTAAAAACTCATAGGGCTTGGAATATAATATACCGGAAGGCAAAAGAGCTTAGAATGCAACCAAGAATCAAGTACTCATCAAAACTGAATGTCCTCTTCCAGGGAAAAAGATGGACTTTCAATGAACCAGGGGAATTTCAAATGTTCCTGTTGGAATGGCCAGAGCTGAACAGAAGGTTTGATCTTCAAATACAGGACTCAGGTGAAGCATAGAGATTGGAGGAGAAGGGGAAAATATGAAGCACTTAATGATAATGAACTGCATGTATCCCTGTATAGAAAAGTGACACTGATAATACTCATAAGAAGCTTCTCATTTAATAGAACAGGTAGAAGTTGTTTTTATAGATGGAGCACAAGAGAAAGCTGAATTTGAAGATATAATGTGGTGTAAAAATGGAGTCAATAGATAAAAGGGAAATGTAATGAGAGAAAGAAAAAGGAGAGGAGGAATAGGCTAAGATATTTTATATAATAAGATTTTTCTTTATTACAATGAGCTATCACAATGATATGGAATGGGGAAGGCAAGGGGGAATGAGGGAATCTTTGCTGTCATCAGAGGTGGCTAGGAGAGGAAACAGCATATAGACTCAATGGGGTATAGGCATCTGGAGTAAGAAGGGGGGACAGGGGGAAGGGTTGGGGATGTGAATGAAGGAGGAGAGGATGGACCATGGGGGAAGTGTGGTCAGATATAACACATTTTCTTTTTTACTTCTTGCAAGGGGCTGGGATTGAATGGCCTGTCCGGGACCATAGGGCCAGGTGGATTCTGGGCCTAAGGGGTGGTATGTGGGATTGGGGCCTCTTGGCCCCAGGGCCGGGGATCTGTCTGCTGCGCCACTCAGCTACCCTACAGCAGAGACAGAGTGAAAGGACAGAGAAAATATAGTACATGGTAGTGGAGAAGTACAAATCGAAGGAGTTGCGATCAGCAATGGCAACAGTGGAAAAATATGGAAGTAACTTTTGTGATGGACTTATCAGAAAGAATGTGATCCACCCACGACAGAGCTGGTGGTGTTGGAACACACACATACAAAAAAATTGACTGAGGCCAAACTATTCACCCTGTTATTTTACTATTATAAGAAGCCCCGCCCCCATTCCTTGTTTATGTTCCCTTCTCTTCTCCGTTCTCCATGATTCTATCCTGCCAGAGTGTTTCCCTCTCCCTCCCATGTTTAGAAAAAGGACTAAGAGAGAGTTACTTCAGGAAGAATTAATAAAGTAAGTGTTAAAAGGGACTTTATTTTGAAGTTAAAGAAACAGGAAAGAGCCAATATTTACCAAATATGCAAATGAAGAAATCAAAGAAAGGAATGCTATTTTGATTTGAAAAAGTTATGGGAAAATAAAGTTTCAGAAAGACAAAACAGTCAGGTTAATCCTAAAGTATATAATGTGGTTACCAAGATATGCCAGTGTAGGGGAAACTAAATAGTTAATCTTTTTCCAGAATGCTATGGCATCATTAGAGCTTCAGGAGTTTATCAATATAGAGTCAGATATTGTTAGTTAATACGGAAAATTATGGGACATGTAAGGGTTTAAGAATAGAAGACCCCCTCCCCCCGAAAGGATCTAGGGCAGTCTCTCTATAAAAGTTATTCAGTTTACTCTATTTGAAGAAGGGGGCAGGAAATACTCTAATTAGGCTAAGAGAATTTTGAATGACTGTTTACCTTCTCCAGGATTTTAGCAGTTATAATCCAGAAATGTTAAATATTAAAACCTTGGAATGGAAAATGTATTGTGAAAAGTGGAATCATATTTGTGGTTTATATAGCTGCATAAGCTATGTGATTCTAGTTCAGAATAGTATGAATTAAAGTCAAAAAGAGCTGGTGGAAATGTGGGGAAATGTGAGATGTATGGTCTGAGTAAGAGGTTCTGAAAGTACTGGAAAGAAAATCCAGACATAGAGACAATTGGGATTTTTGAATCATCTGTTAAGTATGGAAATTGGTAAAAGCATGTGGACAGAAGTTTTGAGCAGGGTTGACACTGTACACCAAAGATGGATTTTGGGAACTTTGGAAAATGGTTTACAAATCATTGTAAGAAAAGAAGAAAGTATAGAACTGTAAGTCTATAGGGAGATATGTGTTTATATGAGGTTGGGATGATTTTAAAAATGTCATTAAATTGGTACTTTGCAATATTTGGCAATGAATTGATTGGAAAAGTAATAAACCCCATAAAGTGAAAATTTTGATATGAAAGCAATTGTTAGGTTAATTTTATTATGTTTTTATTGATTCTATATTGTGCTAATCTAAAGATACATGTAAATTGAATTAAGGGGTCTGTAAAAACAAAAAAAAATGTCTTCTGATGTTTTATGGCCCCTCCAGAGTTATGGGAGTCAGGACAGACTTGTGAGTTAGCTTTAGAATAACTAACTAAACAAGGGGAAGTTAATATTTGACACTGATTGGGATGTAGTTTATGTCTTTGGGAAAAATCTGTAGTGAGTGAGTAGTGATAAACAGTAAAGGTAAAGAATTAGTACATATCACTTTGATATCTCAAATTGTGGGGAATCTCCAATTCCCAGAACATAGAATGTTCTAATAAAAATGTTGGACAGTGAGGATAGAAAGCTCTTCTAAGTGAGAGCATTGAGAAGTTAGAATTGCACTAATAAAGATCAGAATTTGCAAACTTTTTAGGCTTTTGAAAGGAAAATGATGTAAGGCTAATTTGAATATGCATTTTGGAATTTAAAAGAAATATAAAGAAAATCTTGTAGTTAAAAGAAGGGATTTTTTTTAGCAACAATTGGTCTTAAGAATATGCTGTGCATAATTAGTAAACTTTTTATAAGAACAATTTAAGCTCTACTTTTTGAGACTTTAAAATTGTTTTGTAATAAGAAACTGTGAATGAATTAAAGTTTCATCTATCACATTTGTAAAGATTTGCTATGAAGAAAAGAAATAGAGAACACCTTACCAAAGGTTATATCTCTCAAGGTCTTTTTTGGCCCCCCCCCCCCAAATTTGTGAAAGGCTTTGTTTTTTACCTCATGTTTATGAAAGGGAATATAGCTATGTGAGATCATTGTAGCTTATTTATTATCTGTTAAAAAGAGGAAATTATATATATATAACTGTAACACCGTCATGGGTAGTAAATGTACATTGGGCTTTGAAATTATTGTGTAAAACTAACATTGAGAGAGGATCTTATTTTCTTTGAAAATAGAGGTGTAGTTGGAAGAAGAGATAAAATAAGTTATAAAGCAAAAATTCAGAAGTTCGCGTGTAAAAGATACTTAATTATAAGGTTAGCTTTAAGAGAACCTGTTATTTTATGTTGCTTTAAGAGAATGAGATGTTAACATCTTATATTTCATGTAGGTTAAGAATTTAATGTTTACAGTATATCTTAACTGCAAGATACCCATTCCAATAATGTTGAATAAATGTGAGGGGCTTTGGAAAATGATTGGGAAATTAAAAATTCTGTAACCCTAATTAGATGACTTATCAATAAGTAAGATTGAAGGGTGTTATCAAACATGTGATCTGCTTTTGGAAATGTAAATTATTTTACTGTAATGATGTCAAAGCTGGAATTAATGATTGTTGCTTTAATGAGGAAAATTATCAAAGGTCATGACCCTCTGGGTTCCCTGAAATTTTAAATGATGTGTTAGAGCTTGCTCTAGATCTGTAGGTCCAGGTATAGATGCAATAATGGAAAGATTATTCTGTGAAATCTAGTTCTTCATGTGTTACACTTATACTGTTTAGTTAAATTTAGAGATCTCAGCCCTGAATTCTCAAACCCTATCCCCCCACCCCTGTCACCAGGTCCTGTCTATTCCCCCTTGGAAGATCCCTTTGCTAGATCAAAAGGGGAGGAGAAGGCAGCAGGAAAATTCTTACGTCAGAAACAATAGAAAGAGAAACAGTAAAAATGCCTGCAACAGGTTTTGAGTATTTCTTGATTTTTGTTGACACACTTTCAGAATGGGGAGAAGCTAATGAAACAGCCTTGGAAGTAGTTTAAAAAAAAATTCTGACTGAGCCCCTCCTTGATTTGACTTCTTGCTAGGAATCAGGTCAGACAATGGCCCTGCCTTTACAGCTAAAATCTCTCAAGGAATACTCCAGATGCTGGGGAACTTGACTGCTTTTTGAATGTTTAGAAAGTAATCCTATTTAATGTATTCTAATGACAGGGATAATCAGAGCAGATATAGGTGATATATGTGTAAGGAAGGGAGCTGATTGATTATGACCCCCCCCCATCCAGATTGTGAAGTGGATTCACTTGGAGATCTAATTAGATAAAACAACTATTTTTAGATCATGGGACTTTAAATCCATTTTCTTTTTATATCAAATACCAGGATGGTCAGCAAAAGGAAATGCTACTGGGTAAATGTCATGTTCTTGGAGCCAAGGAAGCCGAGATGGCAGGTGACAGGGATGTGCAGCCAAAGGGGCAGCTTCTCAGTATGGATGAGGTTGAACCCTTTTGACTTGATTTCCCCAAAGTGACATTTGGATAATGTCTCACCTGGAAGAATAAATCTTGCCTAAGACATTTGACTACCCATATGACCTCTGCCTGGACACTGATATTCAATACCTATAAGGGAATTTCCCCTTGATGTCCTGGATCTTTATAGCTAATAAGCAAATCAGAAAAAGAAGTTTTAGGTGACTTGGATCTAACAGCCAGAAATAGGTTAGGTATGTTAGGTGTGTGGCTCTGACACCTGCTAACAGCTACATGCTAAGATAGGAATTAAGTTTCTTTAATTTTTAGAAGGGATATTTAGGTAAGAAGAAGAAGAAGAAGAAGAAAAAGAAAAAGAAGAAGAAGAAGAAGAATGGGAAATTCTTAGCTTAAATACAGTTTTAAGGCCTAACTTAAGAAAAAGAATTTGAGTCAGATAAGTATAACAGAAAAGGAAAATCAATGGTATGTTTGGGAATATTTTTTTAAACTTTCTTTTCGTTAAGGTTGTTTTAGCCATTATTGTAATAAGAGCAAAGGCTAAGATTGTTTTACCACATGCTGGGTACTCTGGACTAAGATGATTGTTGAACGTATGTTACAAGCTTAAGTCAGGATGACAATTCTCATCGGGAGTTTGCTCATATAGTAAAACTCCAATGAAAGGTTTTTGTGTTAAAGTGAAGTATGTGCATCAATATGGCAATAAGGTAAAATGTAAATTGCAATAAGCTCCAAAATCTCATTGTTTTGTGATGAAAACATGTTTTTTGATCTGAGTAAAATGTTAAGCATTCTCTTTACCAGAAGACAAAGTCTCAATTAGTCACCTGAGCTGGAGAGGACTTTTTGGAACAGATTCAGAAGATGCAGAAGGACATTGAATATCTCCAGGGGAGAAGAGAAGAGAGAAGAGACATTGAACCAGTTCATCTTCACCATTTCTTGCCTATGTGTACATTGTTTATCTGAAACTTCCCTTTGACTCTGGAAAATGTGGCCAGTTAAAAGTTTCAAGGGGTTGAGCAAACATGAAAGAATTCACTTAGAAAATCAATTCTGAGCCAGAGGAGAGAAACACCAGTGGTATATGGCTAAGTCAGTTCAGGGTGTGTTGAGTCTGCTAGGAGGGAACTCAGACACACACCAATGTGATGCATAAGCTGGTTCGTTTATTGATCACAGGATACATACTTTTATACTCTACATTTATGTAACCAATTACATAAGCGTTTTAGCAAGCATTTTTTCACATGCATACCATACATTTCCTTGTGTTTGTCTTAGGTGAATATTTTGAGAACCAAACAGTGTTTTGGGAACCAAAGTGCAGAATGTTTTGAGAGTAGCGCAGAAGGTATTTTCTCAGAATGTGCTTTCTTATCTGAGCCTGGGAATACATCTTGTTAGCTCAGACATGTAGCTACTCCCTTATTTAGGCTCTGAAGTACATCTTGCTTGTTAAGGCACATAGCTATTTCTGTGTTAACCCTTCATAGCCCTTAGCCTGGAGCACATAGAACACCACAAGGGTGACTATTTTTTTTTGTTGTTGTTTTTTTAGTTTTTGCAAGGCAATGGGGTTAAGTGGCTTGCCCAAGGCCACAGAGCTAGGTAATTATAAAGTGTCTGAGGCCGGATTTGAACTCAGGTACACCTGACTCCAGGGCCAGTACTCTATCCACTGCTCCACCTAGCCGTCTAGGGTGACTATTGTTGATAACTGACTGGCCAGGATATTTGCCTGGGGAGTAGCAAATATCTAGACATGTTCCAAAGCAGGGTACATATATTCTGGACTGTACAACTTAGAGATAGGTAACTTCAGATGCATGTGAGATTAATGATGATAGTTGGATACCTTGTAAAGATAAAGAAAAAGGGGACTTGTTAAGGGAAACAATGACTACAAGTTAATGTGGACTTGCAAGGAAAATGAGGATGATGACCAGATAGACCAGCAATGTGAGTTTATATTACAGAAATTTGAAGAAATCTCATCAAAATAAAGAGGGATTGAATGGGATAAAGTCTGAGATTTCTTGAGTAGAATATTATAGATTAGAAATAGTTGAGCTGTGTGTTATGTCTCTCCTGCCCCTCCTCTCCTGACCAGCAACTTAATGTTACCTTGACCAAAATGTAAAGTGTAAACTGATTCTGTCTTATCTGGATTGAAGTCCAGATGTTTCTACATTCCTTGTCCTGGAGAGGGAGAACCTATCTCTGTTTGAATCATATGCTTTTTCTTTAGAGTAATTTTTATGTCTAGATTGTGAAGACCACATTCCTCACTAATGAGCATGGGTCAGTGGGGGGGGGGGGAGGGAAATTGCTTTAAGGATAAATTGTAGATTGTAGATTGTAGATTCCTTGTTCCATACCTCCTCTCTCTCAGAGTATGGTCCCATTCTCAGGAATTGAATAAAACTTTTCTCTTCATACCTTGAAAGATCTCCAAGTTTTATTTAAGTGGGTAAATTCATCACACAGTCTGAACTTCAAGTTCTTGAATTATAGGATATGAAATTTAACAGACTATGTTAGGATTTTTTTTTAACAATTATACATATCAAGGAACCCATTTGTCCTATCTAAACCCTGGTTCTATACTGATAAATTGGGGCCTTAGATGACTTAGTAGATAGAATACTGATTTCAGAGTCAGAAAAAGCTCAGTTCAAATCCAGCCTCAGCCACTTAATACAAATGTGAGCCTGGCAAATCCCTTACATTTGCTTGCCTCAGATCCTTGTCTATAAAATGGTCTGCTGAGGGAACTGGAAAAACTGTATCTTTGTCAAGAAAACACCCAAAGTGCATGAAGACTCAGACATACCTGAAAAATGATTCAGCTACAACTGTAATCAACGATTATTTTCATTATCCTTTTATTGTTTAAAGAAACTTTGGGAAATGGAAGAACCCATTTGCTGAATTCAGCAAATTGAAAGTGTTCATTCACTCTGAGACTTGAAAAGTCTCTAATCTTTCATGCAATTAGAAATCAGATTTCCTAAAGTCTTAATATTTCCTTTTCATTAATTGTCCTTCTTTGAGTTTTAAAGCTTGAAAGTCTGCTCCCCCTGATTTTGAAGACTAGACCTAAGCTGGAGAGGGCTGATGCAGGTTTGTTGGGTACTGACCATCGTTTACTTAATAAACTGACAGCCTTCTTCCCTAGGGCTGAGAAGATGGGATGCCCTTGCTTAAGGGAAGGTACCAAAGCAATGACTTGCTGAGTTCCCCAAGTCCTACATGGAAATGGAGCATTTACAAGATCCTTTGCTATTTCCACAAAGAGTAAGATATTCATTTTGTCCATAATAAGGGAAAAATGACCAAATAAAGGTGATCCATGTAACCACGCTCTCTTGCAGCCCAATTCCTCATTTGACCACATCCAGATTAGAGGCTGACTTTCTAAGTCCAGTCACATGGCCATCCAGAAGGCCAACAACCCAGAAGGAGAAAGACCCAAAGCAAAAGACCACAGACCGCGGTCCAGCTGAGAGCCTGCAGGCCCACGGCCGGGTGTGCTCGCTTCCATTCAGGCATCTCTGCCTTCTCCGCCCCAATGGCCTCTCCTGCCCCTCGTCCTCATCCCTCCCCTCCCAGCCCCACGGGAAGGGCATCGTGTCTCCTGGGGGAGGGCCCACAGGACAGTGCCCACGGGAGAGCCCGGATGCACACTGCCAGGGCTCCCAAGATGCACCTGGGCCCCGCTCTGGGAGGGGGGAACCGGAGGGGAGGGTCTGTCTGAGAGGAGCAGCTTGGAGGGGGGCGGGGCTTCCGCCCTGGGAGTGGGGTTTGTGGTGGGGGCGGAGCATGGGAGTGGAGAAGGCTTGGCACGTGACCGAGGGCGGTGCTCCGGGAGGCGGGGCCGATTGGGCCCCGGAGTCCCGGCCCTGTACGTGATTGGAGGGGCCTGGGAGCCGGGGAGGTGGCAGGGGGCGGAGCTTTGGGGACTGAGACCCGCCCCGCGGGGCTGCTAGGTAACGGGAAGCTGCACTGCGCATGCTCGGCCTCCCCGGAGCTGACCTCTCTCCTCCCGGAGCCCGGGCGCGGCGGGCAGGTCCCGGGTAGGTAGCGGCGCCCCCGCCCCCACAGCCCGGCCCTGGAGGAGCCCCCCACCCCCCCCACTTCCCAGAGTGCTCTGCGCCGCCCCCAGGCCCCCCTCGGCCCCGGCCCCTCCTCTGGCCCCGCGCCCTGGCTTCGGGCCGCTCCCAGTTGGCGCCCGTGTTCCCCCACATTCAGGTTTGAGTCGTGTTTCCGAGGAATGAGCGCGAACCCGGGGGCGTCTGTGCCCAGGTGGCAGTGTTTGCCCCTGATTCCGGGGAGACCCCCCAGCTGTGCTGGCCGCGTCCGTGAGGGGCCTCCCGGGCTGTCCTGGAGCCCCCGCGGCCCTCCTGGAGGATCTGCCCGGGCTCAGCCTCAGTCCGTCCAGTTTTCTTCCTTCTTCCCCAACTCCCTGTCCCTCGGATTGTCCTGTAGAACAGCAGGACCCCAGACCGTTTGTGCTCCGTGACTTGTCCCCCATAGCCTCAGTTTCCCATTCTTTGCCTCTGCAAAAAGATGTCCCGCCTCAACGCCTTTCAGCCCCCTCGGGCTTGAATCCCCGACTGAGTTGTGTTTCCCAGTCAGTTTTCTCGTCTTTTCCTTGTCGTTTCCTTCCCGAGCCTCTGCAGCCTCCACCTGCCTGAGTTACCTGGGGCCTGGAGATGTGGGGAGGCAGTGGACCAGCTGGAGGGAGGGCTGTGCCCCGGGAGTCACTGAGGTGCTGCCTGGCTCTCCCTCCTGGCACCCCAAGCTCCTTCTGCCTCTAGAAGCCTGAGGAGAGGAGTATGAAGAACAGCATGAAGTGGGAGAGGGATGTGGTCTTTGTCTTCCCTTCTACTTCTTTTCTAAGGGCAGGACCTGGGCCTTTGTAACTCCAGGAGGAACTCACCCTTTATAAATGCCTGGAGGCCAGTCTCCTGCCTCAGTTCAGGAGGCAAAGCTGTCCCTGTTCCCACCCCTCCTGTGATCCTTCTGCCTCCCCAGCTCAGTCTGCCGAGGCCCTAGGCCTGGCCCTTGAAGCAGGTCCTGACTCAAATCCAGCTGCCAGAGTTGGAGAGATGTTGGAACAGTTTTATTGCTAAAGGTTGACAAATACCAGTCTTCCAGAGTATGAGCCCCAAAGTAGTCAGTCTGGGACTAAGATTTTGGGTTTTTCTAAGATGAGGGACTTTCCAGGTGTCTCTAGACTTCCTCCTGGGGATCTGAAAGGCTTAGAATGAGAAACCTGGTTAGGAATAAGCTCTGATAGTAGAGCTTTGGCTGTTATATTTGGGGATCTATTGGGAGAAGCAGGATTCCAACATAGATAAAGACCAGAACAAAGATGGAGGAATTTGAACAAATGGATTCACATTGGTCCTTGCTCCCTTTGCAGGAATTCTGGATTCATGGCAATGGAGCCTGGGAGTCTCAGACCCAAATTTCAGGTGAGTACAGCCTTTCCCTAGACTGGTACAAGGAGGGGCATCTGGGTGGTGCAGGGGATAGAACATTGACCTTGAAGTCAGGATGACAGTCTCAGAATTCAGTCTCAGACATTTGCCACTTAACTAGCTGTATGACCTTGGGCAAGCCACTTAACCCTGACTGCCTTGGATCCATCTCCAATCATCCTGATTCCTCTCTGGCCACTGGATCCAGATGGCCCTGGAGGAGAAAGTGAGGCTGGTTACTTAACACAGTGCCCCCCTCCCCAATCCAATTTAGGTTCTTGTCATAGCATCACCTCCCTCATGTCATGGTCTTCTTTACGAATGAAGGAGAAACATCACACTACCATGAATAACCAAATTAATTTCTATAGGCATAAAGGAGGGTTCAGGAATCTGGCAATGCCTTCTCATGGATAATTTCCTTACTAAAAATGGGTTTGGGGCGGCTAGGTGGCATAAAGCATCAGCCCTGGAGTCAGGAGTACCTGGGTTCAAATCTGGTCTCAGACACTTAATAACTACCTAGCTGTGTGGCCTTGGGCAGGCCACTTTAACCCCGTTTGCCTTGTTAAAACCTAAAAAAAAAAAATGGGTTTGAAATTGAACCTCTCAGTAACCACACTGCTCTGTTCACTTCTTCTGTGTTTTAAATGGATTCATTGGGCCCTTGGGGTCCCCCCCCCATTTGTTTTTAAGTTCTCCCTCCTTACAGTCAACTTTCAAGGACCACTGCAGTTGAGAATTGCCTCTTAATGCCTGCCTAGCATACACAAAACTCAGACACAGACACCTCACCTGTGATTATAAGCAGTTTGATATAGCTTATACAATTGGCAATGTTGCAAACCATTTCCAAATTAGGCTTTTTCACAACATTCCATCACAATCTCATACCAGCTTCTTTGGCCATTCTCCAATTAATGGGCATCCTCTTGCTTTTTCAGGCACAAGAAAAAGAGATCCTATAAATATTTTTGTACAATTTGATTTTTTCCCCTTTTTTAAAAAAACTGTCTTTAGACTCTAGAGCTGGCAAGGTAGATCAACAGATATGCAAAGCTCTATACCTCTTTGGGGAACATTCAAAATTGGTCTCCTGAATGCTTGGATCTGTCCACAAATTCAACAGTGTCCTAGTCTTCCCACTTCATTCATTTGTCATTTTCCCTTTCTGTTGTATCTAAAACATGTGAGATAGTACCTAAGAGTTGTTTTAATTTGTATTTTTTAAATCAATAGGAATTTAGAGCATTTTTTTCACATGACTAGAGATAGTTTTGATTTCTTTTGTCTGAAAACTATTCATATCCTTTGATGATTTATCAATTGATGAATGAATTGTATTTTTGCTTATTTCACTTCTCTCTATAGTTTTTTTTTTGGGGGGGAGGTTGCCCAAGGACACACAGCTAGGTAATTATTAAGTGTCTGAGGCCAGATTTGAACTCCAATACTCCTGATTCCAGGGCTGGTGTGCTATCCACTGTACCACCTAGCCACTTCATTTCTCTCTATAGTTGAGAAATATCTGTTACAAGTGGTTTCCTAATTTTCTCCTTTACTTTTGATTTTATTTTGTTTTAAAGCTTCTTAATTTTATATAATCAAAATTGTCTATGTTTGATTTTTGTATTGTTCTTTTTTTCATTGGCCTTAAATTTTTCATCTGCCCATAGACTGATAAATAAAGAACTGGAGGCATGCCTCCTTTTCTCAGTAGCATGCTTTATGAGCAAACCATGTTCCCATTTTGACCTTGTCTTGGTATGGGGTGTGACATGTTGTTGATCCCTAATTTCTGTTCAGCTGTTTTCAAATGTCAAATGATGAGTTTTTGTTTTAAAGGTTTGAATCTTTGTCAATCAGGGATTGTTTTTGAAAATTATCATTTTATAATACAAGTTGAGACACCTCATATGTTCATTGATTACCTTGATATCCTTGACATTTAGTAAATCCAAATGATTGTGGTTATTATCATTCCTGATTCAGTAAGATAATTTATTAGTATTTAATTGTGATGACATTGAATAAATAGATTAGGTAAAATTCTCAATTTTCATTATATTGGTTTTTCTTTCCTATGAATGAAAAATATGATTTCAATCATTTACTATGAAATTGTTTTCATAAAAAGGATTTTATAAAAATTTTCAATGAGTTTCTTTGTCTCTTTTGTCAGGCGTACCCTCAGGAATTTTAGGTTGGCTAGTTATTTTAAATGATCTATAATAATATAGAACAATATTGCTGACACATAGTGTAGTTTCCCTAATTTTCTCTTTTGATTAAATCAGTTTCACATTATGATTTGTCTTAGATCATGATTACTGCTTCTGGCTATTTTTTTTAACTTGATAAAATTCTACTTCTGCTCATTATTTTCTGGGGTTGAATCTCTCATTTTGTAGGTCAATTCATTTCAGTCACCTTGTGACCTAAAATTAATTGTATATTTTCCTCCTTCCAATTTTTACCTCACTATCCCTCTCACACTTTCCCCCAATCCTCCTCTTTACTCTTCTTTTCTTTTCTTTTCTTTTTTTTTTTTGCAAGGCAAATGGGGTTAAGTGGCTTGCCCAAGGCCACACAGTTAGGTAATTATTAAGTGTCTGAGACTGGATTTGAACCCAGGTACTCCTGACTCCAGGGCTGGTGCTTTATCCACTATGCCACCTAGCCGCCCCTTTGCTCTTCTTTTCTTGTCCCTGTTACCTTGCCCAATCTTTAACCTTCATCCTTTCAGAAAAACTGATGCCTTTCATCCATTTCCAAAGAGAGCAAGGAAACAGGTCTACCCACCCTCCCCATTAGTTTCTTCTATATCAGTTTTCCTTTTATGCTTCATTTTCATGAGATAATTACTCCTTTTTATATCTCCGTACATAGTTTTATTTTTTAGAATCACTCCATCATATTCAGGTTAGCTCAAGCTCATCTTTCAAATTATTCAAGTAGTGATTATTGTCATAATAGTTTTGATAATATTTTTATACTTTACAAGTAAATAAGTGGATCTTATAACCCATATAATTGGTCTTAAGATTTACCTTCTTTTTCTTCCAGATTTCATATGTCAGATTTCCCTTAAGTTCTAGAGTTGTTTTCACAACAACCTTAAAGTCATTGAGAATGTTAAATTTCCTTTTACATATACATATATATGTGTGTATATATATATATATATATATATATATATATATATATCTATCTATCTCTATCTCTATCTCTATATCTATCTATCTATACATTATGTTGCTGAATAAGTGACCCTTGGTCAGTTCTTTTGCTCTATGTCATATTGTATTCCAGAACTAGGGTCCTTCAATGTAATATATGCTGCATCTTATCTAAAACTTATTGTGGCTTCAAGATACTTAAATTGGCTTTTGTTGCTTCCCAGATGTTTTCCTTGACTTGGGACCTTGGAAAATATAACATCCAGTTTTCAAAATTCCCTTGGATTGTAGAGGTGACTCTGAATCTCATGAAGTGTATGAGCTCTGGGCAGATCCCTTCTCTGTGGTTCAGTGTTCATCTAGAATTGAATAGGGGTGGACTCTTTACTTCTCACATCTTTCATCATCTTTTGATAATCTAGGACTTGGTAACATTCAAGGATGTGGCTGTGGACTTCACCCGGGAGGAGTGGAGTCTCTTGGACCCGTATCAGAAGCAGATGTACAAGGAGGTCATGATGGAGAATGCCCAGAACCTGCTCTCTGTGGGTAAGGACCCTTCCCCCGGTAACACTGAGTCTACTGTCAGTGGAAAATCATCATTCCCTACTGTGGAGGGTTTGGAGCAGTTTAGAGATAGGAAAGGGCTGGTCTACTGCAATTCTGTCCTTAATCTTCCTTCCTTTTGCCCCCAAATTTTCACTGAGATGATGGGACAGGAAGGGAAGGGAATAAGCATTTGCTTTCACCTGCTGCTTGCCAGATGTTATGATGAGAGCTTTCTTTACCATATCATGTTGCTTCATCTTCATAATAACCTTCCAAGTAAGATGAATATTATTATCTCCATTTGATAGTTGAAGAAACTGAGCCAAATTGTGGTTAAGTGATTAGGAACATAGCTAGTCAGTGAAACTGGATTTTGATTCTGACATTCCTCAGACAAGGCCCAGGGTTCTCTCCACTGCACTGACTAGATTTCTAGATGTTTGAAAGTGTGTGCCAAGTCCATCCTTCTATGAGGAAGTTGTACCAAGATCAAATTTGCTCATCCCAACCTGGTTCCATTAACTTCTCCCCCATTAATAACTGTTTTCAGACTTTTTTTTCAGGAGACTTGGGACCCACCGTGTCTTTCTTTCCTATATGGCTCTGGCATTGGTAGGAGAACAGACTGGCCAAGAAAAAGCATTTGACACAATTAAGGGGTTTGCCAGTAGAGAATCTTCCCTGAGGAGGCAATAACTCCCAAAATGAGCAACATACAAGGCTTCTATATGGTTCAGGGACTGAGGAACAGGGAAGAGAAACTGGGTAAAATGTTCATGCTCCCCGGGCTTGAGGCTGGTATTGGACCTTAACCCTTTTTAATCTGTTTTGGAATTAGTGTTTCATCAGAATGGAACCTATTTGAATGTGGGTGTTAAGGGGAGGGGAGAGGATTGGACCATTCTGCATAGCAGCCATCCTCTTCCTCTTTTGGGTTCCTTGCATTAGAAGTCCAAGCTTGTACATGTGAGCTTTATGTAGTGATATTCAAAATGCAGTAGCTCTGTGTATACGGCCCTTTCCAAAGGAGAACTGAATTTCAATTTTCTCTCTATCTTCATCCCCAACTGATTTCCCTGTTCAGGTCTTCTAGGTCCCAGACAAGATTTTGAGCAAAGAGAAGCTCCATGTATGTTGGAGCAGGAAGGCCTGGGAAGCCACTTTCCAGGTGAGTGAGGTGAAAGCAGGTATAGGACAGTGATGATTGCCAGGGTTCTGTGTGTCACAAGGAAGCAAGGACTAGCTTTGGGGGCTGGAACACCTGTCTTGGGATTCTTTTTCCCAGTCCCTGACAGTACTTTCCTGAGTCACTTATTGAACCACTGAGTCTCACTTTCTCCACGTGTAAAATAAGAAAGTTGGATTCCATGGTATTTCAACTCCTTTTTAAGCATCAATCTATGATCCTAAAAGAAAGACCTTGCTAGGGTTTGGTAATGGAGAATTCTTTGAAAATGCCAAAAGTGGATAGTGATTTCTTAGGGCTCTTTCTTAGGCCTTTTTTTCAAGTCAATGAACATCTAAGTGCCTGTCATATCCCAGACCCTGCATAAAGTACCCAACACATCAATAGATGTAAGGGGCTTTCCTTGCTCTGGTGTTACTTGAATTCTGGTGGAACAGAGAAGAGGGCAACAGTTCTTTTTTTTTTTTTTTTTTAAGGTTTTTTGCAAGGCAAATGGGGTTAAGTGGCTTGCCTAAGGTCACACAGCTAGGTAATTATTAATTGTCTGAGACCAGATTTGAACTCGGGTACTCCTGACTCCAAGGCTGGTGCTTTATCCACTATGCCACCTAGCCGCCCCTGAGGGCAACAATTAATTAAGAGAGAGACAACCCCCAATTTAAGGAGGACTGTGAAAGGCTTATTGACGATGTGGTCTCTTGTTGATCATCAGGGAAGCCAGGGAGAGTATTCTAGGAAGAGGGATGGCATGGTAATAGCCATGGATTCTTGTGGTGAAACATCCTGTCCTTAGCACAGAAAGGAGGCCCATACTACTGGATTCTAGCATGTATAGGGGAAATAGGTTGAAAGAAGACTGAAAGCCTAGAGGAAGGGCTGGAGATCAAGGGCTTTAATAGCTCTAGATAGGATTTTGTATTGAATCCATTTGCTGGGTAGTCACTAGGACTTGGTGAGAATGTGGTGTTATGGTCAGGTAAGAATTTTAGGAAGAATTTGACAACTGGATATAGGAATAATTAGATTGGGTGTTAAGTTGAGGTAGCCAGACCAACCAGCAGCCTCTTAGAATATCACAGATGTGACGTGACTATGCTCAGACACAAAAAAGTGAGAGGATTGAGAGAAAGGATTGTATGTGAAAGATGTCAGAGAGAGAGAATCAAGAGGACTTTAAAAGAGTTTGAAGATGTGCCTCAGGAGTGGGATGTGTGAGAGTTGATGGGTGCTGCATTGTATTGGACTACTGGGAGATTCCTTTGTATAGCATTTGGAAAGATGGGAGGGATGGCACAAAGAGAATTGTGTTTCCTTTTGGAAATGGAGAAGTAGAAATGGAAAAGAATAATGTCACCAAAATCTAGAAAGGAGAATATTGAGAATAGGGGGAGATTGTCAGCATCAAAGCTTGCAGAGAAGCAAGGATCAGAATTCAAATTAACCATTGAATTTTGGCACTTAGTTTGGGTAAAAATACCCAAACTAAGTGTACAGAATAAATGAAGAAGGATACTATCTGTATGTAAAGAAAGAACTGAGAATTAGAAATATGTTTAGAATATTTTCCCATAGATGTACCAGTTTGTGTCTAAATGTGGTCCTATGTTTGGCAGGCACCTCAAAAGAGGACTTAAGGGTGGGGGGGAAGAAAAAGAAACTCAAGGGCAAGGAGTTTAGTATAATTTGGAAAATGTTTATTATCTCTATCTGTTAAGCCATGAAATGTAGGAAAGATATTGTACAGAATCTCATAGGAGTGCATGGATCAAGTAAGAGTGTTTTAAAGATTAGACTGAACTGATGAATTATTTGTGATAATAAAAAAAATAGTTTGGAAGAGTGTGAAACATTTAAAAAATGAGGATACCAGCTGAGGATTTTTACCAAGGAAATTGAGTGGTGGAATGAGATTATTTGCACATGGGGCAGCAGGGTTTCAAAATAGGAATGGAGTTCAAATTCAGCCTCAGATGCTTGACAGTTCATAGCTGTGTGACCCTGAGAAAGTCACTTAGCGCCCTACTTGTCTCACATCCAGGGCTGTCTCCATGCTTTATGATTTATATGTGACCACTGGTCTCAGATGACTGTAGAGGTGAAAGTCAGGCTACTGATTTGGCATAGTACCCTCTCAGTCAAATCGCATTCCATTGCTTGTCATAACATCCCCTCCCTGATGTCTTCTTAGAGAAGAAAGGGGCAAAAAAGACAATGACAACAATTTTCACATGTAAAGAGATTTTCTTTAGCAACCTTAAGAATAATCTTTTCATCTGATGGGTGTTAAAAAGAAGCATGTTTTTGATTTGTGGGAGATAAAGTACATAAGATAGTTCGTGAAAACTATGCAGTTTTTAAAAATTATGTTTCATTTTCTCTTTTAAATTATGTTATGAAATTTTTTTCACCAATCATCCACATGCATATTAGTGTCAGATGATTTTTTTTCCACTCTCCCTTCCCATATCCCTCCCCTCATCAGTGAACAGTCTGGTGAACATTGTGCATGACAACACGGAGGTGATGCCATGACAGTCCCATGAATTGAATTTGAGTGAGGGGGTGAGATGCTAAGTCACCAGCCTTACTTTCTCCTTTGGTCATCTGGCTCTACGGTCATGGCTTACATTGTGAATATCATGAAAATGTCATGAGAATGTTTGTGTCAAAGGTGTAGTGGATATTTGTTGTTGGGATTTAATGGGCTTATATGTGCAACTTTTTATAAAGTAAATAATCCTTAGGGTATAAGGTAGTGCCATTTTAAACTGATTGGTTCTCTCCATGAAGGATTGAAGTTTGGTGGTTTTTTTGGGGGAGGGAATAAATAGTATATTAATTTAGGTTTTACCAGTCCTTGGAAGGGGGAAGTAAACATGTGAATAAATATAGTATTTGTGTTTATGTGTTCTGTTTAGTTCTTTCAGAAGAAGAGATCAGCCTTGAAATGAAGGAGAATATTGTAAAACTAAGCTTTTCTGTGAAAGAAACTCCCAAGCAAAGCATCATGAATGACAGTGCCTATGACTTCATCTGGAGAGAATTTGGTATCACACATGAGAGAATCCCAACTGGAGAGAAACCTCATGATTCTAGTCAATGGGGAACGGTTTTTTCATTGACGGACTCTCTTGTTAAACATCAGACAATCCACACTGAAGAGAAACCTTATGAATGTAATCAGGGTGGAAAGGCTTTTACTACTAAGAAAGGTCTTACTGTACATCAGAAAATTCATACTGGAAGGAAATCTTATAAATGTAGTCAATGTGGAAAGGCTTTTACAACCAAGTCCTATCTTACTACCCATCTGAGGATCCACACTGGAGAGAAGCCTTATGAATGTAATCAATGTGGGAAAGCATTTACACGAAGGGCCCGTCTTAGTGAACATCAGAGCATGCACACTGGACTGAAACTTTATAAATGTAATCAATGTGGAAAGGCTTTTTCATTTAAATCCAGTCTTCGTAGACATAAGAGAAGCCATACTAAAGGTAAACCCTATGAATGTAATCAATGTGGAAAAGCTTTTACAGAAAAGGCTTCTCTTAATGATCATCAGAGGATCCACACTGGAGAGAAACCTTTTGAATGTAATCAATGTGGAAAGTCTTTTTCAACCAAGTCACATTGTACTGCACACCAGAAGATTCACACTGGAGCAAAACCTTATGGTTGTAATCAGTGCGGAAAGACTTTTTCATTGAAGAGCAGTGTTATTAAACATCAGAGAATCCATACTGGAGAGAAACCTTATGAATGTAATGAGTGTGGAAAGGCTTTTGCAAGCAGATCATATCTTCCTATACATCAGAGGATCCATACTGGAGAGAAGCCTCATCAATGTAATCAATGTGGAAAGTCTTTTACAAGCAAGTCACATCTTACTACACATCAGGGGATCCACACTGGAGAGAAACCTTATGAATGTAATCAGTGTGGAAAGGCTTTTTTATTGAAGGGCACTCTTACAGTACACCAGAAAATCCACACTGGAAAGAACCCTAATGTAGGTAATCAGGGTGAAAAGGCTACTACGAGAAATCTTACTGTAAATCAGAAAATTCACTCTGGAGGGAATTCTTATGAATGTAGTCAGTGTGGAAAGTCTTTTACAACCAAGTCATATCTTACTACACATCAGAGAATCCACACCGGAGAGAAACCTTATGAATGTAATCAGTGTGGAAAAGGTTTTAAACAAAGGTCCCATCTTACTGAACACCAGAAAATCCACACTGGAGAGAAACCTTTTGAATGTAATCAGTGTGGAAAGGCTTTTGCATTTAAGTCTGGTCTTCGTAGACATAAGAGAAGCCATACTGAAGATAAACCTTATGAATGTAATCAATGTGGAAAAGCTTTTACAGAAAGGGCCTATCTTACTAAACATCAGAGAATCCACACTGGTGAGAAACCTTATGAATGTAATCAATGTAGAAAGACTTTTACAACCAAGTCATATCTTACTACACATCAGAAGATTCATACTGGAGAGAAACCTTATAAATGCAATCAGTGTGGAAAGGCTTTTACAAACAAGTCATATTTTCCTATACATCAGAAGATCCACACTGGAGAGAAACCTTATGAATGTAATCAGTGTGGAAAGGCTTTTTTGTTGAAGGGCACTCTTATTATACACCAGAAAATCCACACTGCAAAGAGATCTTATGTAAGTATTCGGAGTCAAAAGGCTACCAAGAAACTTCCTGTACATCAGAAAATTCACTCTGGAGGGAAATCTTATGATTGTAATCAATGTGGAAAGGCTTTCACAAGCAAGTCATATCTTACTACACATCAGAGAATCCACATTGGAAAGAAACCTTAGGAATGTGATCTGAGTTTCCTAAATTTTTGTTATGATGAAGGACATAATTTGCTATTCTTAAAAACACAATGTCTTCCGATTAAGAAAAAAAAACTTAGTATTGTGACAACTGGAGGAAAACATTTGATTAATAGACGAATCCAGAGTTTGCACAATGGAGTATAATTTCAGGCAAATTAAGGGGAATTTTATATTTACCATTAGCCACCTATGAACACTTTTTCAGCCTACATTGAGGTCACTGCAGGTGACCATGAGGAACCTTCTCTTTAAAATGACTTGCACTCTGTCCCCTGTTTGTTGGAACTTAATGATCATGGTAAGATGAAGAAGAGATTCCAATAAACTTGAGGCAGAGTGGAACAGTCGTGGAAAAAGAAAAGCAGCCACTATTTTGTTGGTAAGGGGCTTTGCAATTTCCTCCTAAAAAGCTTCCCTTGCATGATCCTTCATAATTTTGTAAAGTCAAAGCAGAGTTCATTGACTCCTAGAGAACATGGTTTGGGATCCTGGTACAACCAAAGTGACCTTTCCTTTGGCCTGTTCACTTAAAGTTGAAATGTATCAACTGAATGAAAAGTTTTCTAGGCACTTTGAAAGAGTTTAAGAAGTTAGAGTCTGTTAGGGCAGCTAGGTGGTGCACTAACTACAGCATGGGCCCTGAAGGCAGCAGGACATGGATTCAAATTTGTCTTCAGACACTTAATAATGTCCTAGTTGTACAACCCTGGGTAATTCCATTGCCTTGCCAAAAAGAACAAAGATATAGCCTGTGTTTTTCCAACTCTGGTCAAGTTGGTAGGGAGACGATGTAAACAAGTGAAATGGTAATCTTCAGTCTCCAGAAATTGATATTGTAAACTAAGGTGTGAATTTGTCTCTTTATTAAGAAAGGTAGTAAGATATCACTGACTTTTCCTATTCTTATGCTATTTTCATAACCCATTCTGGGGATCTGCTTGTTGTCAGCACTTTCCAACTGGAGTGATCCAGAGGGAGGTCTACTCACTTCCTTCCTGGTTTGAATTCAGCATGACCCTGATCTCAATTTGTTTCTCTTAGTTGAGTTTCAGTAAGTTGCTATTGGATTCTCTCATTGTTAGTCTACTTACGGATTCTCTGTCTTTAAAGGTTTTGACCTGCTGGCTCTTCTGGTTCCCCTTTGATCCTGATTGGCTAGATTACTTCATGCTATTTTATGTATAGAATTGAGGTGGGAACTTCTTCTGCATCCTATTCTAGGACACATTGTTAAAGTTTAAGTTTTTGAAGTCCCTTCCTTGCTCAGTACAAAGCTGCTGCCCTCGCTTTCTCATAAACCCCTCTTTTCCACACTAGAACTGTGATCAGATGATAGGTGACAGTTTTATGAGCTGGTCCCCATTCCTTCTTCCAGTGCTGGTTCAAGGGTCATCTGAGATGTCCTTTTGCTCTGGTATTACTTGCTCAGTTATAGAAGGCTTCATATCCCTTGCCATAGAAATGTGCCCCCAGTACTCCAATGACCTCGGGTAGCTCTGCCATTGGGTTTCCTTCTTGGCCAATCCCTATCCCTGTCTACACAGACTTTGCTGTTTATCATCCTAAAGCTATGATAAGGTGCAAAAAATGACTAATTGTAATGTTTGTATTTCCTGATTAGAATTTACTCTAGTATATTTTCTAGGATCTTGTTGAGGATTTTAGGGTAAGGCTTAGTAAGTCAGAGTCAGACTGGGTGAGTTGGGTTAAAAATGTTAAAAATCCACCTAGTTATTTTGAATCTAACTTTGAACAGCTATTTCTTGGGATTTTGCTAATCTCTAGTTTTAGTAAAAATCATTTTAATGAGATGCCAGTGGAAAACTTCTTTTTCAGCACACAAATTGGAATTGATCAGTAAATAATGAATTGATATGGGAAAAGAGCTAATTTAAAAAAAAACAAAACCCATATTCTAAAAGAACTTCCAACATAGTTGTACAGTGCACCAGTTACTTGAGTTCTCTGACCAGCAGAGGACTGTTCTCTGCTGCAGTGAACGAGAGAGGAGGCAGAGATGGTAAAGCACCCCAAATTTTATTAGGGTCATACAACAGCTTATATCCTAATCTACTTCCGTACTTATGGACAACTCATGCTACCAATTTAAGCACCAATCATATTAAAGATTATACATTGGTTAAACAGTTACACATTCTTATGCATACTTCATTGCTCTTGCTATAATGTGATTCTTCATCACTGTTAGGAGATACAAAGGAGCTGGGTCAAGCTGGTCTCCTGAGAAACTGAGCCAGTATTGCAAAACAACAACAGGCCAAGAGGCTCTAACAATTCCCCCTTTTTATTTTTCCATAATTGGACCTTCATTTGATCAAGATTATTCTGCAAAGGAGACCATGCACATTGAGCAAGAAATGATAGTATGATTAAAACCAGAAGGGTTGCTCCCATAGTGGTAGCAATGGTGTGTAAGGTGTGCAGTTCCCAAGAAGGAACTAAAATAATCAATGATTTTTGAGCTGTCTTATCTGGTTAAAGATCTTGTTTAGCAGCATCCTTAATTTATTGTGCTAAATCATATAAATCTCCAATTTACATAGAAATGTTACCATTATCTATAATTCCATTAAGATGTTTCTTAATTCTTTCCCATGTGTGATGAGACTCAATATTATTGTAATTTTGTCAAGCAAAAAGATGAATATTGATAATTACATGCCCAACTAGCCTTATATTCTATCATATCTACTTCATCCCCAACAGTCTCAGTAGTATCTCTTAATGCTTTCATTGCTTTATAAAATTCCTTATCTATAATTTGCTGTTCCTTGAATCCCAAAGAGACGTTCTTAGCTAACTCTTCTCAAAGTGGAGCCTGTATTCTTTCATTCTTTATAGTGCTTACAGACATTGCTAGAGAAATTGATAAAGTATTAATAGATATTAATAAAGATATTCCTAGAATAACACATGAAATGTATCTTTTTTCTCTTATAACTGTAGGATATTGAGAAATCCTTTTTTCTGTTTCAGAAAACACATGATCAGCCCTACTTTGATACCAACCCTGTCCTTTTATGGGTATCATCATGTACCTTGGCCTAGTAATGATAAATATTGTTCCTAGGGTTTTACTACCCCTACATTCAGTTACAGTACAATTTAGACAGGATACATTGTAATAACCATGCATTACTGATATATTTACAGTAGATCCATACATAAAGGCATAACTGTTCCCCAGATAAGCCCTCCCCATCAATGTCTCATGTGAAGTGATTCTATTGGAAGTATCTCTTCATGTGATGTTTCTTGGTCCCAAAATCGTAGCTATTTTCCTGCCTTCTACAGTTTTTCCCTCTCTATCCATATATAATGGAGTAGGGAATCCATAATCTATTACAGAAGGTAGCTTGTCTGCGGGAAAGGAATAATGTCATTGGGTATCTGTTAGATGATGAGTTACTGGAACTACTAGAATACACATGTGGTTATTTTTGAAAAACAGGAAATTTTTTAAAATTTATTTTTTATTCTCATTTTGTACAAATTTTTTTTACATTAATAAAATATTCTTGTTTACAAGTAAACAAAATACTCCTCCCCCCATGAATATAGATAGACTTGCTTGGGTGAAAAAAGTAAAGGGGAGAGAAAAAAATTAAAGTTAAAAAAAATAATAGTAATAATTGTAGGTATGGCCAGGTGGCACAATGGATCAAGCACCAGCCCTGGAGCCAGGAGCACCCGAGTCCATATCCAGCCTCGTAAACCCAATAATCACCCAGCCATGTGACATGCAAGCCACCCGATCCCCACTGCCCTGCAAAAACCAAAAAGAAGAAAAAGACCCCAAATAAAATAAAATAGTAATAATAGTAGAGGTGGCTGGGTGGCAGACAGAGCATTGGCCTTGAGCCAGGAGCATCTGGGTCCGAATCCAGCCCTAGACACCCAAAGATCACCCTGCTATGTGGCCCCAGGCAGGCTGCCCAGCCCCACTTGCCCTGCACCCTCCCCCAAATGATAATAAAAAATGTGCTTCAGTCTTTGTTCCAACACCAACAACTGTCATGGGTGGGTCCCATTCTTTATGATAAGTTCATCACAAAAATTACTTCCATATTTTTCCAACGTTGCCATTGCTGATCGCAACTCCCTCCTTTCTTATTTCTCCACTACCATGTACTCTTTTTTTCTCTCTCCTTTCACTATGACTGCTGTAGGGTAGCTGAGTGGTGCAGCAGACAGATCCCTGGTCCTGGGGCCCAGAAGCCCTGAGCCTCCATACCACCCCTTAGGCCCAGCATCCACCTGGCCCTATGGTCCTGGGCAGGCCATCCAATCCCAGCCCCTTGCAAGAAGTAAAAAAGAAAATGTGTTATATCTGGCCACTCTCCCTCCATGGTCCATCCTCTCCTTTATTCACATCCCCACCCCTTCCCCCTGCTCCCCCCTCCTTCTTACTCCAGATGTCTATACCCTATTGAGTATATTTGCTGTTTCCTCTCCTAGGTTCCCTCATTCCCCCTTGCCTCCCCCCCTTCCATATCATTGCAATAAGTCATTGTAATAAAAAAAAATCTTATTATGTGAAATATCTTGGACTATTCCCCCTCTCCTTTTTCTTTCTCCCATTACATTTCCCTTTTTTCTATTGACTCTATTTTTACACCATATTTTATCTTCAAATTCAGCTTTCTCCTGTGCTTCAACTATAAAAGCTCCCTCTGCCTGCTCTATTAGCTGAGAAGGTTGATATGAGTATTATCAGTGTCATTTTTCTATGCAGGAATACATGCAGTTCATCATCATTAAGTCCCTCATATTTTCCCCATCTCCTCCAATCTCCATGCTTCACCTGAGTCCTGTATCTGAAGATCAAACCTTCTGTTCAGCTCTGGCCATTCCAAAAGGAACATTTGAAATTCCCCTGGTTCATTGAAAGTCCATCTTTATCCCTGGAAGAGGACATTCAGCCTTGTTGGGTAGTTCATTCTTGGCAGCATTCTAAGCTCTTTTGCCTTCCAGTATATTGTATTCCAAGCCCTACGAGCTTCCACTGTAGTTGCTGCTAAGTCCTGTGTGATCCTGACTGCAGCTCCATGATATTTGAACTATGTCCTTCTGGCTGCTTGTAATATTTTCTCTTTGACTTGGGAGTTCTGGAACTTGACTATAATATTCCTGGGGGTTGGTTTTTTGGGATCTTTTTCTCGGGGGGCTTGGTGGATTCTCTCCATTTCTATTTTGCCCTCTGCTTCTAGAATATCAGGGCAATTTTCCTGTAGTAATTCTTTGAAAATGATGTCAAGGCTCTTTTCCTGATCATGACTTTCAGGTATTCCAATAATTTTTAAATTATCTTTCCTAAATCTGTTTTCCATATCAGTTGTTTTTTCAATGAGATATTTCACATTTTCTTCTAATTTTTCATTTTTTGGGTTTTGAAGTATTGATTCCTGATTTCTGGTAAATTCATCAATCTCCCTGAATTCTATTCTTTGTCTTAAGGATTTGTTCTCCTCAGAGAGTTTTCTTATCTTTTTCCATCTGGCCAATTTTGCTTTTTAAAGCATTCTTCTCCTCAATAACTTTTTGAACTGTTTTATCCATTTGACCTAAGTTGATTTTTAGCATGCTATTTTCTTCAGCATTTTTTTGGATTTCCTTGACTAAGCTGCTGATTTCATTTTCATGTTTTTCCTGCATCTCTCTCCTTTCTTTTCCCAGTTTTTCTTCCAACTCCCTCATTTAATTTTCAAAGTCTTTTTTGAGCTCTGTCATAGCCTGAGCCCAATTTCTGTTTTTCTTGGAGTCTTTAGATGCAGGAGCTTGTGCTTCCTCATCTTCAGACTGAGTATTTTGATCCTTCTTGGGCTCATTTGCAAAATATTTCTCCATAGTCTTCCTCTTGTTCCTTTGTTCATTTTCCCAGCCTAAGCCTGTTTTTTGGGGGTGCTTCCTGAGCTTTTGGGACACTCCCACAAGGGTCTCAGTGTGTGAGGTTCTGTCCTCCCTCCTGGTCTGTGAATGACCATAAGCGCCCCCCTCTGCCACAGGGCTGAGGTGGGGGGGCCCTGTTATTCTATGGGGGGGCCCAGACTGGGATCAGGATCTGAATGTGGTCAGAGCCCCAAAGTCCTGTTCCAGGGGCAGAGGACAGAGCTCTGCACTCTCTCTCTCTTCAGTCCCCTCCCTCAGCTCAGTGGGCTCATGCCCTGGGGGATCCTGCTTACCGGCTCCACCTCCTTCTATTTCTGGGTCTAGGCTGTGGAAAGACCATGCTGCTGGCTGTGTGCCCTGAGGCCTGGGCTCCACATGCTCTGGCAGAAGTCCCCAGCTGTTCCCCCACTTTGTGCCTGGTGCTCCCTGGGCTGCAGCTCAGGAGACTCCCCCGCTGCTGTGAGCTGGGGCTCCCAGCACCCTGGGGCTGCCTCCGGGAGGCTGAAGTTCTTTTGCTCTGGCGGGCCACCCCTCCGGCGGGTAGCCCCTCTGACCCCGGGCAGCAGAGCCTTTCTGCCCTTTTCCAGGTTACCTTGAGTAGGAGAACTGCCTCACTGGGTCCCTTTGTGGGTTCTGTCTCTCCAAAGTTTAGTTAGAGTCCTTAGTTTATGAGTTTTTATCAGAGAGCTCCTAAGACTCCATCCCTTCATGTTGCCATCTTGGCTCCGCCCCCCAAAAAACAGGAAATTTTGCTGATAAAACGATAAAATTAAATCCAACAGGGGGATTAGTGTGATTGTAAAGTGGATCACATCAAATTGTGGTTGAACTATTTGAAAGATTTAGGGGTCTTTTGTCCTTCCACAACTCAGATCTAAGGTGGTTGAGGATTAAAAAAAACCCATCTCTTTCCTTCCTCTGGGCATTCTGCGATGCTAGTCTACCTTTGACATAACAGCATCACAACAATCTATAGTTTTTGTATACTCTGCGTGTTTTTTTCTTTTACCCCTTTTATGAGATCTTCTTCAATGATAGATCTCACATTTCTTTGAGTTATCCAGCATTCACCTCCATCTGTAGAGATACAAAGAAAACATGGCCCTTTTGTTATAATACCTGTTAGGTCCTTTCCACATTTCATCCTGGTCTTTCCACATAACTTGTTCGTTGTGTACCTTTTGTACAAGTTTGTTTAGTTTAGATTTACTATTGCCATTTACTGGAGGATGGCAGTAGTATTTTATGGCTAGAGTTATATGTTGTTTATTAAATGTTAAATAATTGTATGTATAACACGCCATTCCTATACTAACTTTAGGTTTATTTCCAAAATTCCCCTTTTGTTTTTGGAGAAAAGTTTTCAGTGTCCTGTTTATGTGTTCCACGATAGCCTGGCTACGGGTGTTATAAGGTATTCTTGTTATATGTATAATGTTAAATTCCTTAAAAAAGATTCCAAAAGACCTGAAACCATATGCCAAACCAGCATCTGTTTTAATGTAAACTGGGAGAAATAGGAGATCAAATGACAGCAATTTTCATTTTATTCTAGGGGGCATTAATTTTTCTTTTCTTTGAGTGGCCCCTATGAAAAATCCATAGAGACAGTGAGTCCTGCTTGCATGAGCAAGTCTCTTCCCCATAAGATCATGGGAAGTCTTTGTACCACATATGGTCTAATTTTTCCCTGTTTATTTTCAAATTCCCAATATTATACAACCTTCTAAGTTTACCGTTTTTGCTTCTTTAAAATTAAACATTAAATTCTTAACCTACATGAAACATAATGTTTCCATGCTGACATCTCATTTTCTTAAAGTTAACCTCTTAACTAAATATCTGTCTATGAATTTAGTTTTATATAAAATAATTTCAAAAAATCCAATGTAAAAGTTTTACCAGTGCCAGGCTTACAGGGTACATATATACTTCTTAAATAATAGATATTAAGTAAGAAATATTCCCTTTAAGAAACACTGGGTGAAAGAACACAGCTTTTCATCATCTCTCTGAGCCAAAAAGCCTTGAGAGATATAACCTTGTTGGCAAGATATTCTCCAGTTTTTTTTTTTTATGCATAAGCCAGACATTTTATTTTAACTACAGTCACAACTTTATATGTTAACTTTTGAAGTTTAGTGATTTATTATCGACAATGAAAAGATATTTTATTAGGTGATCTCATCAGGACCCTTGGATTCATTTGTCATTTCTTTGTAGTTGATTCCCAGATGTCTAGATTCAAACCCTCTTCTCTCTTCTGAACAACAGTCCCATACCACCCTGAACGCGCCCGATCTCGTCTGATCTCTGAAGCTAAGCAGGGTCGGGCCTGGTTAGTACTTGGATGGGGGTCCAGTTTTCTTATAACAAATCTCTAGAAAGGTGATGGGTGATACTTCAATTCATTCATTGTTTGTTATTGTAACAATCTTGAAAGTTTCAAAAAATTGACTGAATCTGTTCTTATACAAAATTTACTAATTATACATAACACATTTCAATTTAATGTATATTCCCTTTACTCCCTAAAACTTCTGTAATATGTAAAAATTTCTTGAGACTGGGTGTTTCTAAAATCCTTTTTTATGGTATCAAGATTTTCTTTATAGTTCTCTTAATATACATTCCAAAGCCATATTCAAAATTAACTTAAATTAATTTCCTTTTCAAAATATAAAAGTTTGCAAATCCTTATCTGTATCAATGCTATTCTAACGTCTAATGATCTTATTTCGAAGAGGAAACCTCACTGACAAATGATGTTCTGGGAATTGGAGATTCCTCACATTTTGAGATATTGAGGTAGTATGCACTAATTATTTGAACATGCTCATTAAGACTGGTCCAAAAATAATTTTAGGGACAATTTCAATTTCTTCTAGGTCCCAATTTTCCCAATTCAGTAAATAAAATTCTATTAGTCTATCAGACCAGAAAAGAGACAATAGAAAATAATAGAACCCCTTCTCCAAAAAACAACATGATTCTCCGGAAAATATCCCTTTTTATTTTTGGCACCAATCATGAGTTTTTGAAAAAAAAATCTTATTTTAATAAGAGAGAATGGAAAGAAGATTGACCAATCAGAACAGAGGACAACAGGCTTGAGAGACAACTGAGATTTTTTCTCTGCCTGTAACTTGAACAGAGTCAGAGCATTTAGAACCAGAGAGGCCCCCAAAATCCTGGGAAACCCCACTCTGCTCTCACACTTGAGGGTCCCTTTAAATATTACACAAACAAAAAACGACAAGGGACCAGAAAACAAAAACTATTTTTTTTCTGTAAACATTCCCATTACTGGTGTGGAATCTTAATTTTCTAATATTCCTTATGGTACTATTTGGTTGACTGCAGTCTATATGATTTTGTAGGGTATTAAAAACTAAGATTTCATTCCGTTCTAATAGAGCAACCTGGATATGTAAGCCAGTATAGTCCATATTTGGTGTGCCACTAAACATTTATTACTATCTATTTTTGATTCTTGTAAAGGAAGAGTGACTGGTACCAGCTCTAATTAAATAATTTTCTCGGGAACAGAGATTAATTACAAATGCTGTCTGTGAGGGGCGGCTAGGTGGTGTAGTGTATAAAGCACTGGCCCTGGAGTCAGGAGTACCTGAGTTCAAATCCGGTCTCAAACACTTAATAATTACCTAGCTGTGTGGCCTTGGGCAAGCCACTTAACCCCGTTTGCCTTGCAAGAAAAAAAAAAGAATGCTGTCTATGAGAGGTTAACTGCTGATATTTCTTTTCTAATTCCTTTGTCCCTGAGCTAACCTCTTCCTCCATTCCTAGCATTCCCCATTTGTTTTCCTGGACCTGTGGGGCTTGGCCAACATCAGGTTTAAATGGCATTCACTTGCCCAATGTCCTGGTTTTTTTTCACTTTGGACAGTGAGTTATCAGCTGAGGACCCCCCCCCCCTTTATTTCTACAGTCCTTTTTTATATATGTTCAATTTTTCCACATTTAAAGCACTTTATACTATTTTTTTGAAAGCCTTGAGCCATGGTTTGTGCCATGATTTGTGCAGAATAGGCAGCAGAACCTATGCTGGCTAGTGAGGCATCCTGCCGACTCCCTATTAAGGCTTTTTTACAGTCAACATTTCAATTATTTCTTATTGTTTTAACATCAAGTCTATGCCTGGGAGATCCTTCATGCTTTTAGCCACTGCATCCTGCATTCCTGCGTTTAATGAGGCTGCCACAGTTCTGCAGCCTTCTGTAAATTCTGAGGTCCTATCTAAGACCCAGGGAGATGTTTCATAACTTCCAAATATTTCTTTATGCCTTTAATTTCTACTGTATATCCCTGCTTCTTCAAAGTCTTAAATAATAACCTTGTATGAGTTTCTTTATCTGAAACTCCTAGTACTTGTTCTATGATAAGATTTTTCTAACCTCACCAGTCCATATATAGTGGAGCTGCAGCTAGAGACCTTTTGCTTCTGGCACTGATTTCTCCCTGTGTTTGAAGTAATCTGCCCTAATCCCCTAGGGGGCCCCATATTGGGTGCCTCTTGTATGGTATGCTGGCTACTTGAGCTCTCTGACCAGCAGAGGACTGTTCTCAGCTGCAGTGAGTGAGAAAGGAGGCAGAGATGGTAAAGCACTCCAAATTTTATTAGGGTCATACAGCAGTTTATATCCTAATCTACTTCCGCACTCGTGGACAACTCATGCTACCAATTTAAGCACCAATCATATTAAAGATTACACATTGGTTAGATCATTACACATTGTTTAAACAGTTACACTTTTTTTTTTAGGTTTTTGCAAGGCAAATGGGGTTAAGCGGCTTGCCCAAGGCCACACAGCTAGGTAATTATTAAGTGTCTGAGACCTGATTTGAACCCAGGTACTCCTGACTCCAGGGCTGGTGCTTTATCTGCTGCACCACCTAGCCACCCCTACAGTTACACATGCTTATGCATACCTCATTGCTCTTGCTATATTGTGATTCTTCATCAGTGCCAGGAGATACAAAGGAGCTGGGTCATGCTGATCTTATGGGAAAGCAAAAGGGATTTGGGTCATGCTGCTCTCCTGAGAAACCAAGCCAGTATGTTTGCAAAATAACAAGAGGCCCAGAGGGTCTTTAAACCATTACCTTTGTCATTTCACAACTGTGGTCATGAAGGATCCCTAACACATAGTAAAATGATCTTTCCTGAAACCCTTGATGGTCATGAAGTCAGCACCCTGAGAGACAGCTCATTACCTACTACATTCTTCCAGAACATCCACTTCACTTACCACAGGGACACACAGGTCAGGGAATGAATGCCAGGATTCACGAATTTTTCCAGCCTGTTCTCTGATTCCCAGACCAGAGTCTGCCTGAAAAAAGGATTTCTAGGATTTCACTTCTTAGTTGATTGATTACACTGAACACTTTTCTCCTGAGAAGTTGGTATATTAATTTCATGGCAACACTCACCGTCTACAATTGATCTTTGAGCCCAAGGATATAAAATCTCAAACTACTTCCATTTCTTCTCTCTCTGTCAGAATATAATAAATCCAGTTGTCAATATTTCAGTTTTTTTAATATTAATCTTCAAAGCAGCTTTTCTACTTTGCTCTTTCACTCTCATCCAGAGGTTTCTTAGTTTCCCCTTCACTTTCTGGTGTTAGAGTAGTACCATCTACACCTCTGAGATGTTTTTTTAAAAATTATATTTATTTCATTTTTGTACAAATGATTTTTTTATACATTTCTCAAATATCCTTATTTAAGAGTAAACATATACCCCTCCCCCCAAAAATATAGACCCTCATGAGCAATAAAGGAAAGAGGAAAAATTAAAATTTAAAAAATAATAATAGGGGCAGCTTAGGTGGCACAGTGGACAGAGCACTGGCCCTGGAGCTAGGAGAACCTGAGCCCAAATCTGGCTCCAGACATCCAACAATCAACCAGCTATGTGACCCTGGGCAAGTCACCCTAACCCCATTGCCCAGCAAAAACCAAAAAAAAACCCAAACCAAAATAAGATGTAATAATAATGATGATGATGATGATGATGATGATGATGATGATAATAGGGGTGGCCAGGTGGCATAGTAGACAGAGCACCAGCCTTGGAGTCAGGAGCACCCTGGTCCTAATCCAGCCTCAGACATCCAACAATCACCCAACTGTGTGGTCCTGGGAAAGCCACTCAACCCCATTTGCCTGCAAATCCCCCCCCAATAACAATAATAATAAAAAATGTGCTTCAATCTGTATTCCAACACCACCAGCTCTGTTGCCGGTGAATTACATTCTTTAGGATAAGTCTGTCACAAAAGCTACTTCCATATTTTTCCACTGTTGCCATTGCTGATTGCAACTCCTTCCATTTGTAGTTCCCCACTACCATATACTATATTTTCTCTCTCCTTTCACTCTGTCCCTCTTCTTAAATGTGCTGTAGGGTAGCTGAGTGAGGCAGCAGACTGATCACCAGCCCTGGGGCCAAGAGGCCCTGAGCCCACATACCACCTTTAAGGCCCAGCAAACCACCTGAACCTGTGGTCTCAGGCCATCCAATCCCAGCCCCTTGCAAGAAGTGAAAAAGATAATGTGTTATATCTGACCACTCTTCCCCATGGTCCACCCTCTCCTGCATCACTCACATTCCCACTCCTCTCTCTTTTTTTTTTTAGGTTTTTTTTTTGCAAGGCAAACGGGGTTAAGTGGCTTGCCCAAGGCCACACAGCTAGGTAATTATTAAGTGTCTGAGACCGGATTTGAACCCAGGTACTCCTGACTCCAGGGCCGGTGCTTTATCCACTATACCACCTAGCTGCCCCAACCCCTTCTCTCTTTCTTACTCTAGATGTCTATACCCCATTGAGTATATATGCTGTTTCCTCTCAGAGTCACCTCTGATTAGAGCAAAGGTTCCCTCATTCCCCCTCACCTTCCCCCTTCCATATCATTGCAATAGCTCATTGTAATAAAAAAAATCTTATTATATGAAATATCTTAACCTATTTCAATTCTCCTTTCTCTTACTCCCATTACACTTCTGTTTTAGCCATTGACTCTATTTTTACAATATATTATATCTTCAAACTCAGCTCTCTCCTGTGCTTCATCTATAAAAGCTCCTTTTACCTGCTCTATTAAATGAGAAGTTTCCTATGAGTATTATCAGTATCATTTTTGATCATCAGTATCATGATGAATACATGTAGTTCATCATCATTAAGTCCCTAACATTTTACCCTTCTCCTCTACTCTCCATGTTTCACCTGAGTCCTGTATTTGAAGATCAACCTTTCTGTTCAACTTTGGTCATTTTAACAGGAACATTTGAAATTCCACTGGTTCATTGAAAGTCCATCTTTTTCCCTGGAAGAGAATGTTTAATTTTGCTGGGTAGTTGATTCTCGGTTGCATTCCAAGCTCTTTTGTCTAACCGGAATATGGTATCCCAAGTCCTACGAGTCCTTAATGTAGTTGCTACTAAGTCCTGTGTGATTCTGACTGCAGCTCCACAATATTTGAATTATGTCCTTCTGGCTGCTTGTAGCATTTTCTCTTTGATTTAGGAGTTCTGGAACTTAGCTATAATATTCCTGGAGGTTGTTTTTTTTGGATCTCTTTCTCGGGGTGATTGGTGGATTCTCTCAAGTTCTATTTTGCCCTCTGCTTCTAGGATATCTGGGCAATTTTCCTGTAGTAATTCTTTAAAAATGATGTCAAGGCTCTTTTCCTGATCATGACTTTCAGGTATCCCAATAATTTTAAAAGTATCTTTCCTGAAACTGTTTTCCAGATCAGTTGTTTTTCAATGAGATGTTTCACATTTTCTTCTAATTTTTCATTCTTTTGATTTTGAAGTATTGTGTTTTGACTTCTTGTAAAGTTAGCAGATTCCTTCAGTTCCATTCTAGATCTGAAGGATTTGTTTTCCTCAGAGAGCTTTCTTATCTCTTTTTCCATATGGCCAATTGTGCTTTTTAAAGTATTCTTCTCCTCAGTAACTTTTTGAACTGTTTTATCCATTTGACCTATGCTGGTTTTTAACATGTTCTTTTCTTCAGCATTCTTTTGAATCTCCTTGACTAAGCTGCTGACTTCTTTTTCATGTTTTTCCTGCATCTCATTTTTTCCCCAGTTTTTCTTCTATCTCCCTCACTTGATTTTCAAAATCTTTTTTGATCTCTGTCATAGCCTGAACCCAATGCAGGTGCTTGTACTTCCTCATCTTCAGACTTATTATTTTGATCCTTCTTGGGATCATAGACAATGTATTTCTCAATGGTGTTCCTCCTTTTTTTCTCTGTTTACTCATTTCCCCAGCCTATGCCTGGTCTTGGGGTGCTTCCTGAGCTTTTGAGCTTTATTGGGATCCCCCCACCTCACAAGGATCTCAGTGTGTCTTCCCTCCTGGTCTGTGAATGACCACAAGTGTACCCCTCTGCCATGGGGCTGAGGTGAGGGGGTCCTGCTGTTCTATGGGGGGCCTAGACTGTGATCAGGATCTGAATGTGGTCAGAGCCCCAGAGTCCTGTTCCAGGTACAGAGGACAGACCTTGGAAGTCTCTCTCCACTCCCCTCCCTTTGGTAAGCTGAGCACTCAAGCCTCAGTTGCCTGGGGGCTCCTGCTTATGAGCTCTGCCTGCTTCTGTTTCCTGAATCTGGGCTGCCATGCTGCTTGCTGAATGCCCTAAGGGCAGGGCTTCATGTTTTTGCTCTGGCAGAGGTCCCACTGCTGATCTTCCAAGTTGTGCCCAGTGTTTCCTGTCGTGTAGGTCAGGAAACTGCCCCCACTGCCGTGATCCATGGCTCCTATGAGCCCTGGGGCTGCCTTCAGGTGGCTGAAGTTCCTTCACTCTGGTGGGCCGCCTCTGTAACCCCGTGTAGCAGAGCCTTTCCTCTATTTTCCAGGTTACCTTGGACTGGAGAATTGCCTCACTGGATTCCTCTGTGGGTTCTGTCTCTCGAAAATTTAGTTAGAGTTTTTATTTTGAGTTTTGAGAGCACCTAGGGGAGACTTTTCTCCTGTCACCATCTAGGCTCCACCACCTCTGAGTTGTTGATATTACTCCCAGCTTCCTGAATTTGAACCATGATTCCTCCAGTCTTGCAGTTTACATGATGCAGTTTGTTTGCATGGTAAATAAATTGACAAGATGCAGTCATGTCAAACTCCTTTTCTAACTTTAAACTAATCAGCTGTTCAAGGTTCAGTACTGCTTCTTCATGGCCCCCATACACATTGTTTAGGATACAAGTAAAAAGATTTGGTACTGCCATCTTATTTAATTAAGGAGTTTTGGTTTTGATTTGCTCCTAGAAACTGACATGTTCACACCAACAAAACTAAAAAGAGTATATTTAATAAAGTGATTATAAAACAGGTAGAAATAAATCGGTTTTACAACAAAAGTTTCCAATGAATCCCAATATAATAAAAAGAAGAGCAAAGTCTACAAAAAGATATATATTAAAAGAAAACATCACCAATGGGGGAGCACCAACATCTGAATCAACAGCAGCTGGGGAGTTCTGGGGTACAGCCTTCAGAGTTACAATTGGGAAACACCCCAGGTAAAGTGTTATTTCCATGGGCAAAACTCCCAGGACCTGGCCAATGTTAGGGACTTTTAAAGGTGGTACATTGCCAATAGGCTTATATAAGCTTTTTTTGGCACTTAACCAGGACATGTGAAGAGTACGTGCATGACCTGGGAAGACTTGCAGCCAAGGTTCTGAAATTAATTAAATGTTGAACCTCTGGGCTGGTAGCCAACCTTCCCAGGATTCAACCTCCAGTAATGGCTGGTTCCTAGAGGGAGTATCTGGCAGATATAAAGACAACCAAGTTCATGCAAAGATGATGGGGGATCTTGGGTGGGGGAACCAGCACATGGCCTTGTACAGGATCAGAATGGGTATTAACCCTTTATTTGGCCTTGATACTGCAAAGGGCATATACAGTTCCCACTAATGGAGAAACATTATGAAAAATTCTTATCCTAAAATACATGTAGCAATTACATACAAACAAGAAAACTAATACTAATAACAAAAATATAGGAAGAGCTATAGCATTAAACTAGTGGCAGTAGGAGAGGAAAACAAGAAATCATATCAATGATATTTAATATCAGTAGTTACAAGATGAGAGGGGGTGGCTAGGTGGTGCAGTGGATAAAGCATCGGCCCTGGAGTCAGGTGTACCTAGGTTCAAATCCGGTATCAGACACTTAATAATTACCTAGCTGTGTGGCCTTGGGCAAGCCACTTAACCCCATTTGCCTTGCAAAAACCTAACCCCACCCCCCAAAAAAAACCAAGATGAGAGGTTTCAAGTAGTTTGCCAGTAACTATGTGGGTCTGTATTCAGTGTTCATTAAGAGCCCTTTCATTTTTCTCCAATAGTTGCTTTAGAGAATCAGAATCATTTAATATTTGTATAAGAGGTTCTAAAGACAAATATATATTTGAAAGAGGTAAAGATTTGGGTACCCAGTTAAGAGTTACTTCATCCACTTGGTCAGGGGAAAAGTAAAAAAATCATCACCCTACCAGTGGAGACATATACTTCATATAGAGAAATTAGATTGAAGTTATATTGTTAAATTACAGAGATTAGAGGAATGGTCCAAAAGACAGGGCTCCATCTGCCATGTAACTATTCTACACACTATTCCTGAATTATACACAATACAATCAGCTAGACTATGAATGCAAATCATATAGCACAAAAGGAATCACATGAAAATTACATATGTTTATAGGAGCATTGATCTTAAAATGAGTAATAGTGCCTATGCAGGAAGTATAAGTACGATGAGGAGAGGTGACAGATGTTACAATCCAATGATCTCTAGGGAGATAGCTCCTAGAACCATTTTCCCACAATTTGGCATTTTCTGATTGTAGTAATCACTGAGCATTTTCCTTTTGCCATAGCATACACAAGTTTTCCAGGGAACATCAAGTCCAGTTAAATAGGGTAGCGATATTAGCATCATTATGCAAGTTAGCTAAGGTAAAAGCACTAAAAACAGTGAAAAATTTTTTCACATCCCAGGGTTAGTTGGTGGGGTTGGACCATTGAGAATTAATTATTGAAGCCTGATCCTGTCCAGCACTGCGCAGTCTTCTGGCCAGGGCCTCAAGATCTACTGAATTTATTCAGCCCAAACCATTTCCAGCCCCACCAAGTAGGGTGTCATACCAAGCACATTTTTCCCTTTTGCTAGTATAAATCTTTAGTATGGGGAAAGTGATACTATAATGCACCAAAAATTTGGTGGAACTTTGAGATACATAACACAGCTACAGGGAACTCTAATAATTGAAGGAAGACTTTGTAATGGTTTTTGCCACCATAATAATTTTTTTTGCAAGGCAAATGGGGTTAAGTGGCTTGCCCAAGTCCACACAGCTAGGTAATTATTAAGTGTTTGAGACTGGATTTGAACCCAGGTATTCCTGACTCCAGGTCCGGTGCTTTATCCACTGCACCACCTAGCTGCCCCCACCATAATAATTTAACATATTCCACATACAGATATCAATTTATAATGTTGGTAGAATTACAAGATATTTGTCCTGGTCCTTGGTGAAACTGAATGATGAAATAGTTTCATGGGTAATTACCCATCTAGAACAGTTTTGTATGGTAGTATCAGTATGGGGAAACCTAGTCTGTGGGGTAGTAAATGGAATGGCCTTAAGGCAGCATGAGGTATTTACCTGAGAACATACCATAATATTCACTATGGGGTTATTACTTATCAGTACAGTTCATGCAGGGGAAGGTGCTTGCCAGAAAGTACAGTAGTCCATTTAACAATGTTGTATGGTTGGTTGGAAGGACAGGTGAAGTTATCTTGTTGTTTGGAAAATATGGAGTTCCTCCACCACAAATCTCAGGAGGGCTCCAGGAGTCCATGAGGCTGATCCATGCAGAAGAAATCACAACAGGAGGCACCCTCATAAACACTTCATTCATGTAAAAACACTTGAGTTAATAGAACAGTATACCATTTATCACTCCCTGAATAACAGATTACAAGAGTATTATCTTTGCCTTTAAAATGTGACCCATTATCACTCTGTATTTGCATAGGAGAACCATAATATAGAGTTATAACATCTAATGTTTTACAGGTGTTCTTTTGAGTAGCTCTTCTGTAGGAGCAGGCTATGGGTACTCCAGAGTAGGTGTCCACGCAGGTGCAGGCATATTGACCCTTGACTAAAAGGTAAAGGTCCAATAGAATCAATTTGCCACATTTAGGCAGGCAGAGTACCCCTTCCTATTTCCCCCAAAATAGTGTTGAGAATTGGTCTTTCTTTAAATGACATTGGGTACATTGATCAGTAACTTATCTTGACAGTGAAAGGGGAATTGATATGCCCCGAGCAAGGGCCCACCTGTGAGAGGCTTGGGGTCCTAGATGTCCTGCAGTTATGTGGAGCCATCTGGCCAAATTCAATATATCTTCAGGTGCCTCAGTTTCTTTAGGAGCAATTGCATGATTCCAATCTTTTCCAACCCATCTACATATACATTGTACTCACGTTCCAGAGTGTCCACACTGGCATAGGCATCTAAGTTGAAAGACTGAGAAATTAGTATACTGGACCCAACTACATATATCTTTCTACATTTCATGACCCCAAAGTTGTTTCCCATGAAAATTCCAATTTTTTGCATGTCACATGCGCATCTAAGTGGTTAGGCCATTTGCTACTGCCCAGGTGTCTGTAAAAAATATGGCATTGTCTCCCCTTCTCCTGTTTCAATACTTGATATACAACCATCAGTTCTGTCCACTGACTGCTTTCCTGTTTTTTTCTAAAACATTTGCTACAGCATTACAATGCCTAATTTGTCCTAAATATTTAGCAGAGCCATCTGTGAACCAAGTGTGTTTCTTTTGTTCATAACTCAAGGCATCAAATCCTTGATTCCATTTGACTGGTGAAACTGTCTTCTGAGGGGGGAGTGGTCGGTGGAGACTGCACTGAGGTTAATTCAGACACTTTCTCAAGCAGGGGAGAAACACCAGATTTTCCTGGTTTAGCTCTGTTCGGTATGTAGCATATCCATTTAATTATACTGGACTTATGTACGTTTCCTATCTTTTGAGAGGCCGGAGTCCCCATTTAACCAGCTCATAATAGGTATTTGGGGTCTTAACAGAGCTTCATGATTTAAAGGGAGCTGTTCAGTTTCTACTAATGCCCAATATGCAGCTAGCAATTGTTCAAAAGGAGTATAGTTCTCTCCTACAGGTAGCTGTCTAATGTTAATTTTTTTAAATTGCCCCAATCTCAATTTAGTACAAATCTGGGTTGCACAATCCCAGAAGAAATTCCATAACTTATTAGTTGATTCATAGCTCTCTATATTCTTTCCTATTTTACATTGATTTTTTTTTTGCTAGGCAATGGGGTTAAGTGGCTTGCCCAAGGCCACAAAGCTAGGTAATTATTAAGTGTCTGAGGCCAGATTTGAACTCAGGGACTCCTGACTCTAGGGTCTGTGCTCTATCCACTGCACCATCTAGCTGCCCCTTTACATTGATTTTAAATCAATTTTCAAAACTTCCAAAACCAATATCTTATTTATACAAAGTCAAACTTGCTCATATCTTCATTCTACATGCTTTAGCTTCCATAAATTTGATATGCTTCCAAAAAAAGCCTGTCTTCTCTATTCCTCTTCATTTTTTCCTTGCAACCCTTTCATTATTCTCTTCACAGATCCTTAAATCTAGTATTCAGACTGCACAACTTGCATTTTCTCTTAACATACTATTTAAATATATTTCAGACTTTATCACCCCCTTTCTTCTTTTATTTAACACATACTGTTCTTGACCAGAACCAATGACTTATTTCAAACCTTACTTTTACAACTAAATAGGTATAGTTCCATTTACAAGTTCTTGGGCAACATTTTTTCTGTCCCTGTTTCCATTGTATGCTTAAAATTTTACAGATTGTGATAGTCCTTCCACTTTGGCAACAATAATTTCTCATCTGATAAATTTAGAGTCATCCCTCTTAAAATGTACTAATATGTACTATGGGAGAAAGGGAACAATCATCACTGAATACTCCTTTTTGGGTAATAACTTGTTTTACCTACATTTATTTTCCTCTCAAGTCTGTAATTTTAACAGACATTCCATTTCTAAATATACTAGGATTGCCATACATCAAAGAGGTCTCGCTCCAGTATCAAAACAAAGTAAAACAACCAAACTTTAGTAACAGTTCATGTCCATTTTTCTAATTTATAGTTAATTAATCTTATGAGAAGCTGACAATTCCTCTGTCTGATCTTTCTTACTGGAGTTTGGTCCCTATCTACTATTTTCCTTTAAGATGGGTCAAATATGGGTAGAGGGAGGGTGCCGATGGAATGGCCCTCATTTTCTTATTTCCACTTTCTTGTCTGTTCTTCTCCTTATTCATCCTGAACAATCATGAGTAGGGAGTCCATCAATCTTATTCCTATTCACTCCTGCTCATAGCAGGGCAATAAAATCTTTTTGGGACACTCTATTTTTGTGCTTCTCTTGAGACTGATCAGCAGCATGTTCACCACTCCTATATTGAGATTTATTGCCATCAGTATACTCAAAGTTGCCTAAGTTCTGTAATTGGGAGATTTTGTTCAAAATTTCTGTCAGAGGCTTGCCTGCTTCACTAAGCAGCAATTTAATTATCAAAGTTTTGTATCCAGGGGGGCGCCCTCTGGCCTAAGGTATTATAGCAGACTGCTCCAACAAAAGCCAAATCTTGTGTATCTGCATTCCCCCACCATAGTATGAACTTTCTTTTTATCAATCTTCCCTGTCTTCCTCCTATATTTAAACTGTGACATTCTAATGGCAGCTTTTTCAGCTATACTCTGATAATTGCATATCTGATCTCCTAAAATAAAATTGTGATTTTGGAGAATTTCTTCCACAGCCTTATGTCTCTGATCCCACCCCCTTCTAGAGACTCCTGCTCATTCCTTTGCCTTTTCCCCATAGTTATTTGCTTCAAACATTCAGTTACTTCTGTGGGACACCCTTGTTTCATATGGCTTCCCCTGTCTTCACATGGCTCCGTGCCATATGCCTATTTTCTAGCAAGGGATGAATATCATAAATCTTCCCAACCCAGTATATACATATCGTTTTCTTTTTCTACATTTTTCAAAAAAACCCAGCATTTTATAGAGGAAATCCTGTTTGTGATTAAGGAGTTTTGATTTTGATTGGCTCCTTCAAAATGACACGTTCACACCAAAAAAAGTAAAAAGAGTATATTTAATAAGGTGATTACAAAACAGGTAGAAATAAATCAATTCTACAGTAAAAGTTACCAGTAAGTCCCAATATAATAAAAAAAGAGCAAAGTCTACGTAAAGATACATATTAAAAGAAAATATGACCAATCAGGGGAGCACCAACATCTGAATCAACAGTGACTGGGGAGTTCCGGGGTACAGCCTTCAGAGTTGCCATTGGGAAATACCCCAGGCAAAATGTCCTTTCCATGGGTGAAACTCCCAGGGCCTTGCCAACGTTAGGGACTTTTAAGGGGTCCCAGACAAAGGTGGTACAATGTCAATAAGCTTTTTTGGCACTTAGCCAGGACATGTGAAGACTATGTGCATGACCATATGAAGAGTACATGCATGACCATGTGAAGATTACATGCATGACCTGGGAAGACTTGCAGCCAAGGTTCTGAAATTAATTAATTGTTGAACCTCTGGGTGGGTAGTGAACCCTCCCAAGATTCAACCTCCACGAATGATTAGTTCCTAGAGGGAATATCTGGCAGATGCAAAGACAACCAAGTTCATGCAAAGGTGATGGGAGACCTTGGGTGGGGGAACCAGCATATGGCCTTGCCCAGGATCAGAATGGGTATTAACCCTTTATATCTCTTTGAGGATTTGTCACATATGGGATGAACACAGTCCAGGCCTATAGAGCAGAAGTAGAGTTTCTGTCTGGAACTCCCTTGATTTCTCAATAATTCCACAAATGTTCAAAATTTGGTTTCTACTTCTATCACTTTGAAAACCAACCTGTTCTTCCAGTAAGTCTTGGTTCACATATTCCTGAAACCTCCCTGCACAATCTTAAGCAGAACTTTACAGATATTCATGTTATCTCTACTATTCTTGAAGAGATCTCTTGTCTTTCCCATTCTATTGTTTTTCTGTTGCTTTTTTGAATTTCTCATTTAAGGTTCTATCTCTCCTCTCTTTTCTCTGGAATTCTGCTCCCAGTTGGGTATATTTTTCTATTTTTCTTTTCCCTTTCCTTTTCTTTCTTAGCTATTTCCAGGGTCACACCAGATAGCCCTATTTCTTTCTGGTTTTTTTTCTTTGGAATGTTTCTTTTTTTGTTGTTGTTATTGCTGCTTCCTGTACAGTATTGTGAACCTCTGTCCATATTCTTCTAGAAAATCTGATTAGTTAAATGTTTTCATCACATTCATAAGCTTATTGATAAAGTATTTTATTTAGGTGATTCATAGGTGGTGTTATGGTTTCTCCAATTTATAGAACATAGTCATGGAAAAATTCTGGCAATAATATCTTTGGAACATATAAAATATCATTTTGTTAATTTATTAAATATTATTCTCTTGATTGTCAATTGACTGTATCAATTCTGTTCAAGAAAGGAGTCCCACTTTGAATCAAAGTCAGGTGCTTTGAAATTAAGGTAGATCAGAGTCTTAACATTCCTCCATAATCTTCCAGTTCAATTTTCTCATTTTTATCATCATTGGTCAATCAGCGAATAATCATTTCTATTTGATAAATAAATTTTAAAGCAACACCAGTCTGTTAGATACTGAAAGATCTTGGGTTTTAAAAACTCTTTCCCCAGGGATCAAAGATTTTAAGACTATTTTCAAAGAGAAGATACCAAAGAATCTATTTTTTTTTTAGGTTTTTGCAAGGCAAACAGGGTTAAGTGGCTTGCCCAAGGCCACACAGCTAGGTAATTATTAAGTGTCTGAGACCGGATTTGAACCCAGGTACTCCTGACTCCAGGGCCGCTGCTTTATCCACTATGCCACCTAGCCGCCCCAACCAAAGAATCTATTAAGTCTCCAAATGATATCATAGAGAAGGAAAATTTGTTAGTCTTTTGTATTTCCCTCAAACAGTAAGTTGTCATTTTTTTGTTTGAAAACAAAGCATGGGGGCAGCTAGGTGGTACAGTGGATAGAATACTGGCCCTCAATTCAGTGAGTTCAAATTATGCCTCAGACCTGTTATAATTTTCTTACTGTATGACCTTGAGCAAGTGATTTAACCCCATTGTGTTATGAAGTATGTGGAGTAGGATAAAACAGGTCTTGATTAGAAACCCAGCATTCTGTCTCCTGCAACAAGAGATGCATTCTATATTTTATTTTTTTAATATTTAATATTTATTTATTCTCATTTGTACAAATGTTTTTTTATACATTAATAAAATATTCTTGTTTAAGAGTAAACAAAATAGCCCCTCCCCCCAAAAATATAGACTCACTTGAGCAATAAAGAAAAGGGGAGAGAAAAAAAATTAAAATTAAAAAAAAATAATAGTAATAATTATAGGTATGGCCAGGTGGTGCAATGGATGGAGTACCAGCCCTGGAGCCAGGAGCACCTGAGCCCATATCCAGCCCCATACACCAAAAAAATCACCCAGCTGTGTGACATGCAAGCCACCCCAACCCCACTGCCCTGCAAAAACCAAAAAAAAAAAAAATACCCCAAATAAAATAAAATAAAATAGTAATAATAGTAGGGGTGGCTGGGTGGTGAACAGAGCATTGGCCCTTGAGCCAGGAGCACCCGGGTCCAAATCTGGCCTCAGACACCCAATGATCACCCTGCTATGCGGCCCCACATAGGCCACCCAACCCCATTTGCCTTGCACCTCCCCCAAAATAATGATTATAAAAAATGTGCTTCAGTCTTTGTTCCAACACCAACAACTCTGTCTCAGGTGGATCACATTCTTTATGGTAAGTCCATCACAAAAGTTCTTTCCATATTTTTCCATTATTGCCATTGCTGATTGCAACTCCCTCCTTTCGTATTTCTCCATTATCATGTACTATATTTTCTCTCTCCTTTCACTCTGACTCTGCTGTAGGGTAGCTTAGTGGTGCAGCAGACAGATCCCTGGTCCTGGGGCCAAGAAGCCCTGAGCCCCCATACCACCCCTTAGGCCCAGAATCCACCTGGCCCAATGGTCCTGGACAGGACTTCCAATCCCAGCCCCTTGCAAAAAGTAAAAAAAGAAAATGTGTTATATCTGACCACTCTCCCCCCATGGTTCATCCTCTCCTCCATCACTCACATTCCCCCCCCCCCTTTCCCTTGTTGCTCTTCTCTCCTTCTTACTCCAGATGTCTATACCCTATTGAGTATATATGTTGTTTCCTCTCCTACTCCTAACCACCTCTGATGAGAATGAAGATTCCCTCATTCCCCCTTGCCTCCCCCCCTTCCATATCATTGCAATAGCTCATTGTAATAAAAAAAATCTTATTATATGAAATATCTTGGCCTATCCCACCCTCTACTTTTTCTTTCTCCCATTACATTTCCCTTTTATCTATTGACTCCATTTTATACCATATTTTATCTTCAAATTCAGCTTTCTTCTGTGCTTCAACTATAAAAGCTCCTTCTACCTTCTCTATTAACTGAGAAGTTTCATATGAGTATTATCAGTGTCAGTTTTCTATGCAGGAACACATGCAGTTCATCATCATTAAGTCCCTCATATTTTCCCCTTCTCCTCCAATCTCTATGCTTCACCTGAGTCCTGTATCTGAAGATCAAACCTTCTGTTCATCTCTGGCCATTCCAACAGGAACATTTGAAATTCCCCTGGTTCATTAAAAGTCCATCTTTTCCCCTGGAAGAGGACATTCATTTTTGCTGGGTAGTTGATTCTTGGTTTCATTCCAAGCTCTTTTGCCTTCCGGTATATTATATTCCAAGCCCTATGAGCTTTTAATGTAGTTGCTGCTAAATCCTGTGTGATCCTGACTGCAGCTCCATGGTATTTGAATTGTGTCCTTCTGGCTGTTTGTAATATTTTCTCTTTGACTTGGGCGTTCTGGAATTTGGCTATAATATTCATAGGGGTTGGTTTTTTGGGGTTTCTTTCTTGGGGGATTGGGGGATTCTCTCCATTTCTATGTTGCCCTCTCCTTCTAGGATATCAGGGCAATTTTCCTGTAGTAATTCTCTGAAAATGATGTCAAGGCTTTTTTCCTGATCATGACTTTCAGGTATTCCAACAATTTTTAAATTATCTTTCCTAAGTCTGTTTTCCATATCAGTTGTTTTTTTCAATGAGATGTTTCACATTTTCTTCTAATTTTTCATTCTTTTGGTTTTGAAGTATTGAGTCCTAATTTCACGTAAATTCATCAATCTCCCTGAGTTTTATTCTTTGTCTGAAGGATTTGTTTTCCTCAGAGAGCTTTCTTATCTCTTTTTCCATTTGGCCAGTTCTGCTTTTAAAAGCATTCTTCTCCTCCATAACTTTTTGAACTGTTTTATCCATTTGACCTAAGCTGGTTTTTAGCATGCTATTTTCTTCAGCATTTTTTTGGATTTCCTTGACTAGACTGCTGACTTCATTTTCATGTTTTTCCTGCATCTCTCTCATTTCTTTTCCCAGTTTTTCTTCCAACTCCCTCATTTAATTTTCAAAGTCTTTTTTGAGCTCTGTCATAGCCTGATCCCAATTTCTGTTTTCCTTGGAGTCTTTAGATGCAGGAGCTTGTGTTTCCTCATCTTCAGACTGAGTATATTGATCCTTCTTGGGATCATAGATAATGTATTTCTCAATGGTGTTCCTCTTTTGTCTCTGCTTGCTCCTTTTCCCAAGCTAAGCCTGTTTTTGGCGTGCTTTCTGAGCTTTTGGGACACTGCCACAAGGATCTCAGTGTGTGAAGCTCTGTCCTTCCTGGTCTGTGAACAACCATATGCACCCCCTTCTGCTCTGGGGCTGAGGTGGAGGGGGCCCTGCTGTTCTATGGGGAGGCCTAGACTGGGATCAGGATCTGAATGTGTTCAGATCCCCAGAGTCCTGTTCCAGGGGCAGAGGACCGAGCTCTGCAGTCTCTCTCTCTTCACTCCCCTCCCTCAGCTCAATGGGCTCATGCCCTGGGGGCTCCTGCTTACCAGCTCTGCCTGCTTATGTTTCCTGGATCTGGAATGCAGTGGCCAAGCTGCTCTCTGTGTGCCCTGAGGGCTGGACTTCATGTACTCGTTCTAGCAGAGGTCACCCAGCTGTTCCCCCAATTTGTGCCTGGTGCTCCCTAGGGCGTAGCTCAGGAAATTCCCCTGCTGCTGTGTGCCTGGTCTCCCAGTGCCCTGGGGCTGCCTTCAGGAGGCTGAAGTTCTTTCTCTCTGGCAGGCCACCCCTCTGGTGGGCTGCCCCTCCGATCCGGAGAGCAGAGCCTTTCTGCTCTTTTCCAGATTACCTTGAGTAGGGGAACTGCCTCACTGGTCCCTCTGTGGGTTGTATCTCTTGAAAATTTAAGGTCCTTAGTTTTGAAAATTTACGAGAGAGAGCCTAAGACACGATCTGCTCTTGTCATCATCTTGGCTCTGCCCCCATATTCTGTATTTTAAACAGACTACACTGAAAATACTCACACCTATTTGATATGGAAAATCAAAGGGAATTGGACAAGTTCCCTTTATTAGAGATTGGAATTCATTATTTTAGTCTCCGTAACAAGTCAAAATTAAATGTTAGTTACTATTTAAAAACTTTATTTTGTATGGACTCATTACATATAGTATGTATAATGATGAATATGGCTGAAGGTCAAATTATATGTTAAAATTTTTTAGCATTTATTTATTTAGTTTTCTCAGGTTTTTTTTTTTGAAAGGCAAATGAGGTTAAATGGCTTGCCCAAGGCCACACAGCTAGGTGATTATTAAGTGTCTGAAGCTGGATTTGAACTCAGGTACTCCTGGCTCCAGGGCCAGTGCTCTAGCCACTGTACCACCCAGCTGACCCTTTTTTTTTTGTTTTTAGATTTTTCAAGGCAATGGGTTTAAGTGGCTTGCCCAAGGCCACATAGCTAGGTAATTATTAAGTGTCTGATGTCGGATTTGAACCCAGGTACTCCTGACTCCAAGGCTGGTGCTCTATTCACTGTGCCTCCTAGCTGCTCTTAGCATTTATTTTTAACATCACCTTTCCAAGATGAGAATTTATTGAGGAATGGCTCTATTTTTTCTGTACTGACAAAGTGGCTGCATTCTCTATGTATCTCTGCTGACTCACTAACCCAAGTTACCAGTCATCTACTTTGAGTATCTGCCAGATAGAATTATAATATGCTTACGACTGATTCACATTAGCAATTCTGTCACCCACCAGTGGCTGTGTTAGGTCAGCTTTGATAGCATGGTTGTGTTGGTCCATTATGGTTTCATGAGGGTCTCCACTGTGCCTTTCTGGGGACCACAATTTTAGTTTTTTTTTTTTGCAAGGCAAGGGGGTTAAGTGGCTTGCCCAAGGCCACACGGCTAGGTAATTATTAAGTGTCTGAGGCCGGATTTGAACTCAGGTACTCCTGACTCCAAGGCCAGTGCTCTATCCACTGCGCCACCTCGCCACCCCCTTGGGACCACAATTTTTAAAGAGCTAGTCCTCTCTGCTGCAGGAATGGAAACCCAAGGAATATCTTGTTCTGATGATTCTAGTTTTTGAAGCAGTGCAAAATCTGGAATCAGATGACTGAAGGTTTGGGTCTCTATGGTGCATGTCTAGGAACCATGGTTTTCAAAGCGCTTGTGTTCTCTCTGCTAGAGAAATGGAAAGCCAAATGGCATCTTGGACTTAGAATTTCAACATTTTGACAGTGCAGTGACATACAGAGCCTGGAATGGAGGACTTCTGTGGTGTCCTGACAAATAGGGAGTGAGGACCTGGGATCATTGGCACACGAATCATCAATCTTCATGAGAGTTTGAAAACAATTTGATCAAAATTGAAAAACAGATTTGTAGTTTCTTATATTGCACCTATAAGCATTTGGAGTTTTATGTAATCACTGCTTGATCTCCCAAAGCAACATAGACTTGATTATGACAGCTTGGCATCTTTAGAAAAACCCTGTTATGGTTAAAATATACACATGTTTGTTGTCCCAGAGGATAAATATCCTTGAAATTCAATTAAGCCATTATTTACTGCTAAAGAGGCCATTTAAAAAATTTTAGCTCAGAGCCTTTGAACCATGATCTCAATCATTCAAAGACTGTGAACCTCTAAGATGGGAAGGGGTGGAAGAGAAACAAGAGTAAGTCATGCTGTCAACTTCCTTTCAAAATGATGGTGAACTCCAATAAGTATAAGACACATTTTTAGACAGGAGATGACATGTATTCTTTTTTTTTAAATTCTGTTTGTTATGATGAATCTAATTTTATTTTAGTGAGCAGAGCCATTTAAAGATAACTTTTAAAAAATTAAGCAATGTCTATCCTCCCTAAAGGTAGTGGATTAGAATAAAATCTCATGCCCTGGTAAATATAAATTTCACTGTTGGCATTCTTTATGTGACCAATGGTGCAGCAATTGCAAAAAAAAATAAGATGGGGATCACTAGGGAAATTGCTCTTTGTTTACAGGTAGGTTAATTCATGAAATAATTGGAATATTTAGTATATAAGCACAAAATAGGTACAATATCTTAGAATAAAAATTCAAAGTGCAAAAAATGAAAGGGTAAGAAAAATGAAATAATGATTGAAAGTGTATACTGTCTAGTACCATGGACAAAGCATTTCTAGTCTCTCTTTTGTCTATACTGTTTGTATTCTATTCTCAGCTTCTAGGTTTTTGGTCAAATCGCTCATTCAGAGTTCCTGGGCTGAGATAGGAATGTGATGAAAATGATAGCTCTGTGATTGTGTTCATACTGTTTCTGGGCTTGATTTGGGAGTTGATTGTTGTTTGCAGTAACTTTAAAATGAATTTCTCTTTCTGTCTCTGTCTTGGGCCTTCTTCTTCATCTATGGAAAAGCTAATGATTTATTTGGCCTTATTTTATGTCTTACTTCTTTGCTGTATACCAAGCCCCTCTCACACAAGTAAAGTCAGATCTAAAGAACTGGGAAAATGTCAGTTACTCATGGTTAGGTTGAGCTAAAGACAATTGTAGACAAATTAAATTTAATTATTCAGTTCCATACCAATCGAACTACAAAACTAACAATTTAATCAAGGTAGAAAAAATAGTAATAAAATTCATTTGGAGAAACAAAGGATGAAGGATAACAAGGGAACTGATGGGAAAAAATGCAAAGGAAGGTGGCCTAGCTTTACCAATCAGTTATACTACAAAGCAGCAGTCATCAGAACTGCCTGTATTGGTTAAGAAATAGAGTGATGGATCAATATTTATGATAGATTCAAAAGAAACAGTAGAAACTGACTCCAATAATCTACCATTTGACAAATCTAAAGACATTAGCTTCTGGGATCAGAACTCACTGTTTGACAAAATTGTTGGGAAAATTGGAAAATAGTATGGCACGAACTAGGTAGAGACCCACATCTCACACCCTATACCAAAATAAGGTCAGGGTATAGGATTAAGACGTAAAGGGTGATACCATAGACAAATTAATGGATCATAAAGCACTGTGTAAAACTATGGAAGGGGAGAAATTTGTGATCAAGCAAGAAATAGAGTACATTTTAAATTGCAAAATGGTTGGCTTTGACTATTTTAAATTCAAAAGTTTTTGCACTAATAAAACCATTGCTCTTAAAATTAGAAGTAAAGGGGCACCTAGGTGGCACAGTGGATAGAGCACAGGCCCTTGAGTCAAGAGTACCTGAGTTCAAATCTGGTCTCAGACACTTAATAATTACCTGGCTTGTGTGACCTTGGGCAAGCTACTTAGCCCCATTTGCCTTGCAAAAAAAAAACCTTAAAAAATTAGAAGGGAAACAGAAAGCTGGGAAACAATTTTCATAACTTGGAGTGCTGATAAAGCTCACCATTCTTAAATATAGAGAGAATTGCACCAGATTTGTAAGGTTTCAGGTCATTCCCCAACTGATAAATGGTTAAAGTTTATGAACAGACAGTATTCAAGTGAAGAAATTAAAGCTATATATAATCATATGATAAAGTGCTCCAAATCTTTTCTGATTGCAGAAATGCAAATTGAAAGAACTATGAGGTTCCATTTTATTCCTCTTAGGCTAAGATGATAAAAAGTGACAATGACCTATTTGTAGAAATTGTTGGAGTTTTGGGACAGGAATGCACTGTTGGTGGAGCTGTGAATGATCTAACTATTTTGGAGAGCAATATGGTATTATCACCAAAGAGCAATCTAAGTGATCATAATTTTTGACCCAGGAATATTAATACTATACCTATATCCAGAAGAATTGTAAAAAATTGAGAGAAGTCCCAGATGTTCCAAAATATTCATAGCAGCTCTTTTGGTAATGGTAAAGAATTGGAAATTCAGTAGCTGTCCATCAATTGGGTAATGGCTGAACAAGTTATGGTATATGAATGTTATGGAATACTATTGTTATATAAGAAGCTATAAATGGTCAAACACAAGAGAAGCATGGAATGAGTTACAGGAAATTTGTATTACAAAATTTGTACAACATTCAGATAGTGACTGAAGCATTCAGAACCATGAGAACATTGTATACCTTAACAACAACATTGTGAGTTGATCAACCTTGATGGATGCAGCTCCTCTCAGCAGTTCAGAGAGTTGGGACAACCCTGGGCAGAAGCAAATGAAGCAAAACAAAACAAAATCAAAGACCCTACAAAATCTGAATGAACTCTACATTCACTTTTAAAAATTTTCTTTTATGGTTTTCTTTCCTATCTCATGGCTTTTTTCCTATTTCCTTAATCTTAATTCCTCATATATGAAATGACTAATTTGTAAACATGTTAAATGTGAATATGTATGTACAATAATAACCACACTGTTCCCTGGTGAGGATAGAGGAGTGGTAAATGAGAGTGCAAGGACATTATGTTATTTAAAAATATGCATATGCAAGTGGATGAATGTCACAGACACTCCAGAGAAAGCAACCAGCACCCCCTACTGGCCAGTGGAGATATTACACTCAGTGAGTAAAGCTTCTAGGGATCCCAACACCAAACCTCTGTGAACCAGGCCCTCCCCAACTCACGATCCTTAGCAACATGAAGAAAGTTCAGAAGAAAGGTGAATCCATAGAAAGATTCTTAGAAGTAAAAGACCCAAATTCAGAGAGACCTAGAACCTCTGAGGAGAATATGATCTGGTGTCCAGCCCAGAAAGATTTCCTTGAGGAAATAAGGAAGGAATTTAAAAATCAATTGGCAAATTTGGGAAAAGAAACACAAAAAAAGATTAACACCTTGCAAGAAGAAAACAAATCATTGGAAAATACAATTGGACAATTACAAAATGAGAATAATTCTCAGATCCTCTATTAGGCAAATACAAAAAGAAAATAATTCTCTCAAAACCTCAATTGATCAAATAGAAAGCTCTTTCATAAATAGAATTGAGCGAATGGAAAAGGAGTTGCAAAAGGTAAATAAAGAAAACTCCTCTCTAAAAAAAAGAATGAAGTCTGGGGGTGGGTAGGTGGTGCAGTGGATAAAGCACCAGCCCTCGAGTCAGGAGTACCTGGGTTCAAATCTGGTCTCAGACACTTAATAATTACTTAGCTGTGTGGCCTTGGGCAAGCCACTTAACCCCATTGCCTTGCAGAAACCTAAAAAAAAGAGTGAAGTCTGTGGAAACTAATGACTTTATGAGACAGCAAGAGCCTGTTAAACAAAACCAAAAAATAGAACAAATAGAAGAAAATGTAAAATACCTCATCAGCAAAACCACTGACCTTGAGAATAGATCAAGGAGGGACAACCTGAGAAGTTTTGGTTTCCTGAAAACACTGAAGAGGAAAAAAAAAAAGCCTGGACTTGCTATTACAGAATCTAGTGATGGAAAATTGTCCTGATATCAAGGAACTAGAGGGCTAAATAGTTACTGAATGAATATATCAATCCCCACTTGAAAGAGATCCTAAAATGAAAACACCAATGAACATTGTGACCAAATTCCAGAATTAATCAGATAAACGAGAAAATCCTGCAAGCAGTCAGAAAGAAATAATTTAAATACCAAGGAGCCACACTAAGGATTATGCAGGACCTGGCTGCATCAACATTAAGGGATTGAAGGGCCTGGAACAAGATATTCTGAAGAGCAAGGGAGTTTGGAATGGAGCTAAGAATCCAGCAAAGTGGAGCCTTATTTTTCAGGGGAAAAGATGGACACTTAATGAAGTGGAAGAATTCCAAAAATTCCTGATGAAAAGACCAGAACTAAATATAAAATTTGGACATCAAACAGGAGGTACAAGAGACAAGTGAAAAGGTTAAAAAAAGGGGGGGGGTAAAGTAAAAATACTGCTACCCAATAAGATGAAACTGGCTATATCCCAGCATGGGAAAAATATTCTCATAACTCTTGAGAGCTGTAACTCTAACAGAGAGAATATTCCTAGCCATAAGTGATGGACACTCATGACTTATCTGTGAGATTGTTATCCAATGGGATATAACTGGCTATAACCCTACTTGGGAGAGAGACTCTAATAACTCTCAAGAATTGTAACTCTATTAGATAGAATGTATTTAGCTAGAAGTGATGGATACTCAGAATTTTCTATGACTCAGATAGAATGATTTAAAAGCACCTCCTTAAAAAGGAGGACAGGAAGGAGCTGGGAGGAGGAAGGGGATTGAATGGGGGTAAATCTCATTACATCAATAGGTACAAAAGACCTATGGGAATAGAGGGGAAGAAGGGAGGAGCTGAGAAACACCTGAATCTTCCTCTCATTAGACTTGGCTTAAAGTTAACTTACACACACACACTCAGTTAACTTAAAAAACACCTAACCTTTCAAGTATTAAAAGGGAAAAAGGGGAGGGGGGAATGGAAACAGGGAGGGGGGAGAAAAAGGGGAACTAACAGAAGGAAGGGAAGGGAAAAGGGAAAGGGAAAAGAAAGGGGAGGGGGATGTATATAGAAGGATAAACACACCAAAGGGGGTTGTATTCAGAAACAAAACAATGGAGAATATGGATTAAAGGGAAAATAAATGGAAAAATACAAATGGAGGGAAGATAGCATGGAGAGCAATTAAGAGTAATTATAAATTTGAATGTAAATGGGATGAACTCTCCCTTAAAATGTCAGTGAATAGCAGAGTGGATTAAAAACCAGAATCCTACAATATGCTGCTTACAAGAAACTCATTTGAAGCAGAGAGATACATATAGAGTAAAGGTAAAAGGTTGGAACAAAATATATTTTGCTTCAGTTGAAGTGAAAAAAGCAGGGGTAGCAATCCTTATCTCAGACAAAGCAGCTGCCCAAATAGATAGCGTTCAAAGAGATAAGGAAAGAAACTATATCCTCCTAAAACGTACCATAGACAATAAAGTGATTTCAATATGGAATATATATGCACTCAATGGGACAGCATCTAAATTCTTAGAGGAAAAGCTGAAAGAACTATAGGAAGACACAGACAGCAAAACTCTACTAGTGGGAGACCTCAACTTCCTGCTATCAGATCTAGATAAATTGAATCATAAAATAAACAAGAAAGAAGTTAAGGAGGTAAATAAATTGTTAGAAAAACTGGATATGATAGACTTATGGAGGAAGTTGAATGGGGATAGAAAGGAATATATGTTTTTTTCTCCAGCACATGGTACTTATACAAAAATTGACTAGGATATAAAATCCTAATGATCAACTGCAGAAAGACATAAATAGTGAATACATCTTTCTCAGATCACAATGCAATAAAAATCACATGTAATATTGGGCCAGGGATATAAAGACCCTAAACTAATTGGAAACTGAATAACCTCATTTTAAAGAATGAGTAGATCAAACAACAAATTATAGAAGGAATTATTTTATCCTAGATAATGACAATAATGAAACAACATGTCAAAACCTATGGGAGTCACTCAAAGTGGCTGTCAGGGATATATTATATTTTTAAATGCTTACATCAATAAATTAGAGAAAGAGGAAATCAATGAACTAAATATGCAATTAAAAAATTAGAGAAAGAACAAATTACCCCCCCATTAAATACCAAATTAGAAATTCTAAAAATTAAAGGAGAAATTAATAAAATTGAAAGCAAAAAAACTTGAATTAATAAATAAAACCAAAAGTTGGTTTTAGGAAAAAAACCAATAAAATTGATAAAGTTTTGGTCAATGTGATTAAAAAAAGAAAGAAGAAAACCACATTGCTAGTACCATAAATTTCAAAAAAGTGAACTCACCACCAATGAGGAGGATATTAAAGTAATAATTTGGGATTATTTTGCCCAAGTCTATGCCAATAAATTTGACAATCTAAGTGAAATGGATGAATATTTACAAAAGTATAAGTTGCCCAGGTTAAATGAAGAAGAAATTAAATACCTAAATAGCCCTATTTCAGAAAAAGGAATTCAACAAGCCATCATTGAACTCCCTAAGAAAAAATCTTCAGGGCCTGATAGATTCACAAGTGAATTCTACCAAACATTTAAGGAACAATTGCTTCCAATTCTATATAAATTCTTTGGAAAAATAGGGTAAGACAGAACTCTGCCTAACTCTTTCTATGACACTAATATGATACTGATACCTAAACCAAAAAGAGTTAAAGCATAGAAAGAAAATTATATGCCTATGTATTGTGGTTTTAATGAAGTTTGGATTCGTTCCTCTAAATGACTCTTGCTGACACCAGTAAAAATGAAAGTATTTTAATTACACAACACAAGGAATAGATTGATTACAATAACATCCAATACAGCAGATAATACATAAAAGACAAAGGATTATTAATACTATAATGAAAGTAGAAGATAAAGATAAAGAAAACATCATCAATTTGGGGGAGCACCAACTCTGAACAGTCTGTGGCTGGGGGAATCCAAAGTTCTTTTTAACAGCCTTGAGTCCTGACTGGGAAAGAAAGAAAGAGAGAGAGAGAAAGAAAGAGAGAGAGAGAAAGAAAGAAAGAAAGAAAGAAAGAAAGAAAGAAAGAAAGAAAGAAAGAAAGGCAGAAGATATTCTCCATGGGTGAGATTCCTGAGAATACTGGGAGCCTCAGGATATTTATTAGTGGAGAACAAAGAAGGCTTGTTGCCAATTCAGTTGGGTGGGATTCCCGAGTTTTTTTGACAGAAATATAGGGAGGTCTACAAGTTTTAAGACTTCAGAGGAATGCTATAGGGGGCCGTAAGGTTTAACTTTAATTATAGGCAATACTGTGAGAATAACCCGTTCTCCCCAGTATTATCTGTGTTCCAAGGATTGGCTGGCTCCTGGAATCTTGAAATGCAGCCAAATCACCTATGGCATGTGGTGGGGTGGGGGGGGAGAAGGTAAGTTCATGAGGAGGGCATGACCTATAAGTAAGTTCTCAACCTATCTCTCTGATGAATATAAATGCAAAAATCTTAAATAAAAATCTTAGCAAAATGATTACAAGAAGTTATCACTAGG